>NW_027466844.1:85000-140000 GCF_046128005.1 Genypterus blacodes | reverse complement strand
TGAGGGGTCAGGGAAGGGATAGTTTTTAATTATGAACGGAAACTATAGATGCTTGGACCGCGGCAAAGCTTTAATATTTAATGTTGTGTTTAGAATGTTTGTCCCCGGAGCTCTAAACCAGTTCACAAGTTTACTTAAGTTATTATAATGGACATAATTTCTATGCATTCTTATATTCTGCGTTATTAAAATATGAAATCATCTAAAAAAAAGTTGCTTCATATTGACCCCCCCCCCCTCCCCCACGCTCAATTACATAACAGGAGCAATTAGCATTAGCAATTAGCATCTCCACGCTTGAGAGATTTCAATTGGCCTCTCCCACAGAGGCAGGCAGGCACTAAAACAACACAGGGTCATTATCCTCCATTAGTGCATTTGTTTTCACCGCACGAACACAGAGAGCAGACGGGGGGAGGAAAAATATTACCGGCGCAACCAATTTCTGTGGTGCCGCTGCCGTTCAGGGGCCTGGTGAGCGATGATGGTCGCAGCCCAAGACAAATCCCACATTCAATTGTGGGAAGTGAAGTGACGAGACCTGTGCCGCGCTCCCGTGCCGGCACAAACCCTCAAGGAATGATCCCAAATAGCTGTTACGCAATATGTACAGCGGCGGAGAAGTTAAATTCAGCTTGTTTTACAGTAGTTTTGCTCTCTGTCAGGTCCTAAAAATGGATATTAATCTTCATTCGTCTGTGGTGAAAGGACTGTTTCTGTTCTAATCCATGTGTGTGTGTGCCTCTACACACACACACACACACACACACAGGGGGTTGTTATAGTCACTACGTTGCTGTTTTTAAAGGTTGCCAAGACACTGGTGATGGTTGGTTGCGGTGGCTTTCATGTCCGCAGGGCCAATGGGTGGATGGCACCGGGCCCACCGCCACTGGGTGGTACGCTGGCAGATGAAGCTAAGAAGAAAGCCACGTATATATAATCCCTTAATTTAACACGCCGCTGCCAGGATAAATAGAGGGCCTGTGAGAAAAATAGGTGTAAACCCGAATGCCCGACTTTAATCAGGTCGCCTTTGTTTTCCGCCGTGCGCATGATGTCGCATCAGGCCTCTAATCAAGAGTCCAGCTCCTCTCATCAGCGAAATAGAGCCTAAGCGTCTGCGAGCAGGTAATCCAAGCACTGTTGATTTTAGGGATTACTTTCACTCTTCCTCATATCTCATATCCCGGCGTTCTGGGCCCATTCGGGAAGCGTCCCTGTTTGCTTTGGAGCGGGTTGGAAGCGCTTAGCATTCCTCTGTTTATTGCCACAGAACACCCAACATGCCGAGCGCTTGTTCTATGTCTGTTCTATTCACTCTCATACTGTATACGCGTTTGTCATCAACAAAACAAGCTACTCCGTGATGATTTTTTGAATCATTTTTTCCAAATTTTGATAGGATTTCCTCCTGGCAGAGCAAGGGTGGCACTGAGTTTGGATCGCGTCGCCACAGGCCTGTGGCCGCAGGTTGTTATGGGAGCTTGTTAAGAGGAAACATGTTGCCCGGCGGTCAGCTCCGTGTCGTGTTCAAGGGTCTCTGCCCTCTATCTTTACTCTGGAGCAACTTCACCACAGCTCCATCTGCCGCCCTCGTCGAAAATATATAGCGTATTTTAAAATAGAAGCTTTAAATACACGGCAGGCAGATAGAGCACCATGCCCGGCCCATGCTGCTACAACCACCACACGCTGGTTTGTGGAGATGTATTGCTTTGCTCTTTAAAGTTTTATATAGCTGGTGTCCTCTTTGGCTTCAGCTGGATTGTGGAAGCAGCAGAGGTCATCGGCTAATGTTATTTGCAGACGGCATGAACGTGTAAGGAATCTTTACGTTGTCGGGTTTCAGATCCTCACACAGGGTCACACACAGTAACACAGGTTAGGAGGCCCCTGGATGTGTTCAGATTGAAACTGTAGTTCATCAATGTGTGTGTGTGTGTGTGTGTGTGTGTGTGTGTGTGTGTGTGTGTGTGTGTGTGTGTGTGTGTGTGTGAGAGTCATTGCTTGATCGGCTTCAGAGAGGCCAGCTGAGGAGATGCATGCACAGAATGTAAGCTCACAGCTGGTGAATTGACTTAATGGCATAATCCAATTGTGTTACTCAGAGGAGAAACGCACATCAGACTTTAATGTGATTTCTGTGTTTACATGACATTTGAATACACTGGACTCAATTGAATTTGGATCTAAGTTTTCACATGCATGTAAATGTACCAACTGGCTCCTGTGGGCTTTCTGTAGAAAAAGGAAAAAGGATGAGGATGTGATACTTGTTGAGATTCTTGTTGACTCTTTTCTACATTGGAAAGGGTTTACGAGTGTGTGTGTGTGTGCGTGCGTGAGTGTGTGTGTTTTTTGCAGACGTCTGAAAAAGAAGAAATAATAACTTCCCAAAGACTCCTGCTTTTATGATTATGGGGGTCTTTCATGTTCTCCAGCGTAAAAGATGATGAATGCGAAGCCAACGTGCGTGTGTGTGTGTGTTTGTGCACGCACTCCTGTGTGCGCTTGTAAAAGATCCGAGTTAGTCCCCGGTGAAACGCAACCGGAGTCAGGTTAAGGAAACAGCACTGCACAGTGAGTATCCAGCATTTCCATGAGGTCAGGAACACTGGAAGACTGGGAAAACTCAGCAGACGCAAACACACTCTCAGCTGTTTCTCTGCTCACATAAAAGTTTGAATTGTTTCATTGATAATATTCAACTTTACACTCCTCCTGAGATTTCCTCCACATATTTTGGATTTTACGAGAGGCAAATGTACACACACACACAGACAAACACACGCACGCACGCATGCAAGAAGGAATGCGTTTAATTTGTTTAGAGGAAGATAGTTTTTACAGATCTGGAGGCCAAGCTACAGTAGATGCAGCGAGACTCCTCCCACCACACATCTACGCTCTTATGTAACAGGTCTTTATGTCTCACAAACTCATAACTCTCGTAAACCGAGGCCGTCTCGAGTCGACGTGCACCCAAAAATGATAACTGCCTGGCACAGGGTGATTATTATCCAGCGTCAGGCGGATATGGGAACACGAAAAGTCTTATGGGGGTAAAACGGCCCGACTGTAACCTTTCATTCATCCACAGCTCTATAAAACAGTCAATATGCAGGTTCGCTTCCCGTCAGCAATAACTCCAGTCTTGATTGTCGAGCCTGAGTGGACGCAGTTGGCCAATGCCTGGAAAGTACAGGCCGAAGAATCCCGTAGTGTGTGTGTGTCTGGCTTATTTCTCGGAATGGCAAACACCAGAGGATGAAGAGGATGAAAAGTCTGGGCGCTATAGAGGTGTGTGTGACCTGCTCGGTGTGCTGAGGGGATTTTTGAAACGCTGGGATGGAATGTGGTTCCTCCCCGTGGAAAGCAAACTTCGCCTGGGCTAAATCTCGCACCTCCGTCTGAAAATCCGCCCCCTCCCTCCCCGTGAAACCAACCTTTGTCTCTTTCGCTCTCGCACACTCTTCCTCTCTCAACACCCGGCCCTCCCTGTGAAGACTGGAGGGCAGAGTGTGACTGACAGCACGGCGCTCCACCGCAAAAAAGTCTGTGTAATAAGTTCAAATCCACATCCTGCCATCGCCTGTCACTATTACCGACTTTTCAACTGTTTTCAGTCACCGTTTTTTCCGACGTGTTTGCAAACAGCAGATCCTTCGCCGCCTCAAAGCCTCGGCGTAGACGTCGTGCGTCGACACAGCACTACGCTGCAGCCATAACCCCAAACAAACGCCCTGGTCTACTGGGTAAACCACATTTTCCAGATGTTTTGAAGAGACATCTTGAGTGAGAGCGACTCAGTCCAAAGTTAACAAAGCCTTGATCCAAAGACACAAAGCTGCCCAGCTTCCAAGAACTTGTACTTTTCCCTGTATAGGTCAAGACTGAGGTTACGTCCTTATTGAAGAATAAGTGGGGAAGACGACTGGGGTTGGACGTCATCGTTTCCTGGGTGTCTCCCTCTGTTTGTGTGTGTGTCCTTAATGATCAATTACAGGGGTTCAGGAATGTAACATGGTGGTCTTCAGCTGCCATAATGAGTCTAGTGTCTCTTCTGTCTTTAGAAGAGGTCAAAAGTCATGTTAGGACCTCGGATGAACCCAGCTTGAGTCGAAACACTGATCCTTAGGCATTCGTACACCCACGCACCCGCATGCTGCTCCTGCTGCTGCTGCTACTTCTACTACGCCCCTTGAAAACCCATCAGTCTGTGTCTGGCCCGGTTCGCTGGCCCGGGTCCCGTTTGTGTTGTGTTTCCACCGGGCCGGCCCAGAACAACCTGCCTGCCTCTTGGCGCGCGGACACCTTCCTGCTGGGACCAGTTGGGTTTGAGAGCAGACCGGGCCGCGCCCCCTGCCAGCTGGGCCGGCCCGTCCTGTAAATACATCCATCATTCCTCGGGGGAGCCGAGCTCGACTCCTTGCTGCAAATCATCACCCCGAGACTCTGTGAACGCTCCGCCTCGCTCTCTTCCACTGTTTTTTCTGCCGTGCTGTTTTCTCTCTCTTCTCTCTGCCTCTCCTCTATCGTCACCGTCCCCTCATGTATCTCCTCTCTCTCTCTCCAAACTCAATCCTAACTCCATACGAACTCTTTACTGGACAGCAACAAGTTTGTGGTTGTACAAACACCCTGTCTTGTTTGCATGCAGGCAAATCCTTTGTACTCGTGCCACTAAACTTTTACAAACGCTTTGTTAAGAAAAGTGTTGGTGCCGATCGGCCCGAGAGATCAGGCGAGATGTGTCACCATTCATTACCCCCAAAAATCCAAGTAACTGAGTTCACACAAATGGTGATGACTGGATTCTGTGGTTGACGTTTAACTGGTAGCGAGATTTACAATACTTTACACAAGCTGAAATCATTAAGCCGTTGTCCATCTCTCTCTGCTAAAGATGCTAAAGACAACGCCATTCTCCCTTGCTTCGTCCCTTGTGTTTCCTAACTGCTTGTCGTACACTGCGGCTCTGGTGTGTAGCGTAGCCATGGCTTGTCTGGAATAAGCTGCTCTGTCCTAATGAGGTGTTCCTGTTAAGGGCTGAAGCTGAACCGCTGACCACCAGCTAGCGTAGCCTAGCCCACATGGCTAAATTAAAGAGGCACTCCATGTTCGAGGTGGCACTTAGCAACAGGAGGCAAAACTCAGATATGGCAGCAAACACTGAGGACATACTCAGAAACATGTTTGGCTTTGTTTTCGTATCTGCCTTGATGACACAGGACGTGTGGTAAACCCGACGCTGAAGGAAGGAAGAAGCTAGCGAACGACAGCCAGCGCAATTGGAAGACGAGAACGGACGTCATTGATAGTTTGAAACTTAAATGCATGATGAAGAAGTGCGACATGTAGGTTGGTGCTCGTCTGTATGTGTGTGCTATTTTATCCCACTAAACAATTCCTGTTTTTTCAGGCTGCATTGGTCTACAGAAATGGAAAACCCGTGTCTGCAGTAGCGCTGCACATTTGGTTCGCGAGACAGGTGTCAGACAGACGTGTTGCACTTCCCCTTTTTGCATTAGCCAGATGTCCTCTACCGCCCGTCTTCTTTTATCTGTCCTTTCCCTTTATCTCTCCATCTTTGTCCCTTCTCCTCTTTCTTTGCTTCGTCCTTCAATGTCAATTTTCCGTCCCGGGAAGCCGAGGCAGATTCCTGGCCGTGTATTTATAGGCAGAGCTAAAAGTACTTACCCGCACATAATCTGCGTGATGGACGTTTGACTCAAACATGTGACACTGATTACAGGCCAGGGACAGACTGTCTCCGTCTGTGAGTTTTGACCAGCATTATGTCGACAAAAAAGAAAATGACCACGAGCGGCCCAAAGCTGGCACGTTTACTGGCTGCGAGCGGCCGTGTTGTGTGGTTCAATGTTGACGTCTGGAGTGACAACATGAGACATATCGAGGTACTCACTATGCCAGCCAACCTTCTCATTTTGCCGCGGATACGATCCTTAAAAGGAGATCGCTGCTGTTTTTCTACCGCTCCTCAATGCCAGTTACTGACCGTGGCTTAGTCCTCGCCATCACAAACCAAACTGTCTAACCACTGACTGTTAATCACCAGAGATGATGACACAAATCTGACCGTCAAATGTCGTTTATGGGTGAAAGCTGGTGATTTCCTACCTCTGCTCTCTCCATTCAGCACTGTTTGGTCATAAAGTCATGCTCGTGTTTCCAGTGGAGGGTGAGAGAGTTTCCCTCACCTTGACACCGCCGAGCTCCGCCACCACTTATTAGCATGAATCAACAGCGTTGGGCATGTGGATGCCATGTCTGTTTACCCCTGCATTACAGTAGCTGTGTGTATGTGTGTGCCTGTGTCAGGGAGGGGAGTGTGTCGTACAGTAAAGGCCTCCAGTATACCGTCCCGTAAAACACCTGATCCTCCGTAACCCAGCCTCGACGCGGACACAGAGACTGATTTAGCACCTTTCAGGCCACTGCGCGCTTTCCTTCCACTCCTAATGGCAGAAACAGAGAGGGAACACACTTGATGATGTGCCGGCGCTGGAAGGAAACACACTTTACGGAGAGAATTATGTTCCTAATGAACCACGAGAAGTATATATTTCTCCATCGCTTCTATAGACATGTGGGTTCATTGCCAAAGACACAAAACCACATGTGAGGCAGAAATTCAAAAAGCATAGTAGAAGAAGAAAGCCTTTACCTCCCTCCACCTTTCCTTCCACAAAACACGTCTTCTGTCGCATCAACTCTCTGCTCTTCTCCGTCGTCGATATCACAGGCGGCCATGAACCATCTCGCACCTGGTATGTCGTCTGAAGTGTTCCCAGCAAATCTGAATCCCATTTCCTTAATGTTGCTTCGCCGTGATGGTGTTGGATCACCGTTCGTCGACTTACAAAATACAGAGTGATGAATGCTGTTTCCACTCCGCTCTCATCTCGGCAAACCCACAGCAACAAGATTAATCCTTTGCTGTGATGAGAAGTTATTTTTATGGAAGTGTGTCTCTCCTGTAATGTAAGACTGATAGCAGCATGACAAAGGATAATAACAGCCTCTTTATCGTGACTGGTTAGATTTGATGTCCAAATAGCACAAAGTTATGATCTGTCTTTCTTTGTTTTTGTTGTTCTCTATTTCTTATCGTCACACTTTTCCCTTTGGCGGTTGTTTAATCTGGACACGTTCTGTCACAGCGAGTCGATTATATTAGTGTGAGTGAAGAGGCAAAGTTTCTAAAACGTGTCTCTAACGTTGGACTTGATCGGTCTCCTTTTTTTGTAGCTTTGCCTGTCTTGTTTGTTTGGTTGCGATTGTTGTTCACCTGAGCCACCCGTGCGTAAACTAAGCTGCTACTGATTATGTGGATCGTAAGGGAAACGGCTCTGCGTTACATTCGCGGGATAAAGCGGATTGATTCTAACACAGTGTGAAGGCTCTTTCAAAGGTCTCATTAATGTGTCTGTGCAGTTCTTGGAATTGTCATCTGCCATCTTCGCTGCCTTTTCTGGTTGCTGCGGTTCACTGAGGTGCCAAACGTCTGTCATTACATCATCAGCAAAGTGTTCAAACATCTTCACTTCATACCAACTCTTCACTTCTCTTTGAATATCAAGTGTTTTTCTCCCAAATGAAAAATGATCCCCGTCTGTACCCTTCACAACGCAGACGGCAAACCTGGTTCTGATTATCTACTCGATACCTCTGCTGCTCTTCAGTATGCTGTCAAGTGAAGATTCTTTTCTGCACTGTGGCAGATCATCAACACTAACATGTGCTCAACACATGGGCTGTGCATTTAATTTGGCACCTGATGAGGGCAGGGAAAAAATAACGCAGAGGCAAGTGTGCGCTTTTGTGGCCGTGTATGCGTGTGTGTGTGTGTGCTCTCTTTGGAGGCACTACCGTGATGTAATTGGGTACAAGGTGGTCTGCAACAGACGCATAGCCTGTGGCGTCTGGTAACGGGCACTGTGAAATGTCCTTGTGCATACCCACACGCGTGCGCGCACACACACACACACACACACACACACACACACACACACAATGCCTGTATATACTGTACATATATATTCATTCAGTTTTGCTCAGTTCCTCATTCCTTTATTCTCCACGTCATATGCAGATGGAACAGACAGAATTCATTAATGTGTCCTTTGTCCACTCTCACACATGCATACACACACACAGCACAAGTTCTCTCTTTTTACATAAATACCGTGCAATGACACACACACACGCACACGCACACGCACACACACACACATATCCTGAAAACACTGAGGACAAAACAAGGGAGTGGCAGGGTCCTGGTCCAGCAGTGGTTTAACCTGGCACTGACCGGTATGGAGCCTGACACCAGTTTCCGTCAAATGAGTATTTATGTGTATTTATGTAGCGGATGATGCGGAAGCCTGAGCTCTGCCACTGTCCACTGTGTAATTAGCCAGAGGTTTGGGGTTTAGAAGAATCTGCTAACACATGTGCAAACACACACACGCACACGCACACACACACACACGCGCACACACACACACACACACACACACACACACACACACACACACACACACACACACAAAACACAGAGATATTTTTGAAACATTTTTTTCAGACACTGGACACACACACACACACACAAAATCACACACCTACTGTATGCACAAACACACACTGGCACTGTGACGTAGTCAGCAGTGCTGCGTGTGGAAAACAGTTAGATGATGGAGAGCGAGAGTCATGCTTTTGAAGAATCTAACTCTTCTGACATAATAATTAGGTTAAAATGCTCACAGAAATATGAATATAATGATGATGAATTAGGAGAATTGGAGTAAAGTAATTATCTCATTGGAAAGAAGAAATCACCTCTCTGGCTGATTTCCTGCTCCAGGCCTGATTTACTGTCAGACACTGTGAGCAGAGTTTGGTTGCCGTGGCTCCTGGCTGCATTAGCTGATTCTGTCTGTCAGATTGGGGGTGAATGTGCCCACTCATGAAACAGAGCCGGGTTGTGTTTGGACGTTTCTCTCCATACAGTTATGTTTGGAATTAACGCCGGCTCAAACTTTTCCACTTTTAGCTTTTTGCTGCTGTATCTGTTTATTTTCTTGCTTTTCTGTTTCAGCTTTGATTGAGCTGCTGGTTTGTGATTTCCACAGTGAATAAAAGCTTTGGCTATTGTTGTGCAAATGCCCGGCTCTGATTCAAATACCGTTTCAGATCGCAGGTTTTAATTGTGAAGGCTCGCCGGGCTCCAACAAGCCAGTGAGTGGGACTGGAACCTCTACTGTAACATACCTGTGTGTACAAACTTGTGTTTCTCGGGACTGGAGCCCATCCCGGCGCTCCTTTGGGTGCATCCCGGACGGTCCTCTGTGTGAATTGATACCGAAATGGAATCCGATGCATGGCAGACTGGGATTCCCCCCGATTGGAAACCAGGGTGTGTGTGTGTGAGCAGCCGCAGCATCATGTCTGTGCTGAAATCACACCTCTGTATGTCAAACAGAGCAGCGCAGCCAGAGCCCATAAAGCTCTATTGTCAGGGCCCCTGAGAAAACTAACACGCTTCAGTGGGTCACAGTCACACATTGTACCCCTTCCCCCCCTCCCCTGCCCCCCCCACCCTTCAACCTCCCAGTGGAAATATTTTATAACACAACACCAGTCTCAGTTTTGACAAGGCCGTCCAAAGAGCGACTGCCACCCCACCCCGCGTAAATCTGTCGCTCCCTTCCATCAACTCCACGGCGCTTCGCTCCTCTTTTATCATCCCACTTTCAGCCCACTCTTATTTGGATTTCTCTCTCTCTCTCTCTCTCTCTCTCGTTCTGTCCCTCGCCCTAGTGCGAGACATAGCTCCGGCACAGACCCTCTTTATGCCGCCTTGTTTGTTCTGCTGCAGCACCCGCCGCTCTGCGCTCAGGCCGGCGAGTGAGGGGGGAAGGAGAGAGAGAGAGAGAGAGAGAGAGAGAGAGAGAGAGAGAGAGAGAGAGAGAGAGAGATTTTCCTGCACACTGTCCAGATCAGATTTGGCCCCACATCCCCTCAACCAAAAGACGAGGAGCTTCCTCACAGCTGGCTGAGGCCAACACTTCCTACCAGGAAGTGATAAATTACAATAAAATTCCACGGCTAATAGGCCTCCGCAGCACTCCGTCCCTTTATCTCCAGAGTGTGTCATGTCTTATCTCCTAAATCATCCATCTAGGACGTTATCTCCCATTATGTTTGCCGGTGTTTATTTTTGGACAGTTAGCATGGAGCCTGGATCAAAGATGGAGCGACCTACATGACACCCACACAGGCCACTTCCAATTATTTTGGCTTTATGGGGTCTCTGCTCAGGACTGTGTGGGTGCGTTCAGTGCAAACCACGCCGGCACCTTCACAGTACCATCAGGACTCTTTCAACTATAGTCCACCGCACTTCAAACACACATCAGATCAGCCGGAATAACTGCAAACACCTTTGAGGTTGTGCAAAGGCCTTCAGGGCATTTTTCACTTTATTGTGATTGGTGTTACTGACAACGATGCTTCCTATATGCATGTATGTGCAGTGTGACATGGAGGTCTAGTATTACATGTATGTCTTTGCAAACCCAGATTTAGATGTGTAAGTTGTACGTGTGTGTGAGAGTGTGAATCTGTGCTGAGGGGAATTCAGGCCTTTGAGGAAGTTGGAGCTGCCAGTAAATTCATCTTATTCTGCTGACCTCCGCCAAGGGTTCACACACTCACACTGATCTGATAACAGTTTGTTCCTGTTCTCTCTCTCTCTCTCCTTATCTCTCTTTTCATTTCCTCGCCGTGCTGCAGACTCGAGCTGCAGACTCGAGCTGCTGCCTTTTCTTGAAGCCCGTCCGGCTCCACGCGTCACATGACGAGCCCAGAGGAATTCTGGGTCTCTGTGGTAATTCACCAGTTCTTTTTGATCCCTCCTTCACATGGTCGCCCCCCCTCCTCCCTTCTCCCCCCTCTGCCTTTTCCTTGCACCCATTCAGCCTCTCGCCCTCCCTTTCCCAGCCTGCTCACACACTCCCACAGGGTCCCAAAGGGCGGCAGGTGATTTACATAACACACCACGAACCCTCTGCACGCCTGAATGAATGTGTGTGTGTGTGTGTGTGTGTGCACATGCGTGTTGACTGTGCTTTCTTTACTTTCCCATGTCATAACTTACAGTTTTCGAAAGTATAAATAGGAAACTTTCTACCTCTCTACAGTGCATTTATCTCATGGATGCAGTGATTTTGCAAACTAAGTTTTCCCATTTAAAGTGACAGCGAATTCTGAGCCGTCACAGGATGAGAGAGGAGTTTGTTGCTCTTATTTAAAGGCTTTTGGGACTCTCGCACTCAGACTTGAACTTTTCCTCACAATTAGCAGTTTTACTTTTCATTCTTCTTGTTTTGAATGAAGGACTTTCACGTCTTACGGCAGCGAGTATATCAAACCACGGGGAGGAAAAGGAGATAAGACGCCGGCTTTTGATTTACTACTGTAGCCTCATTCAGGCTTTGGCACAAATATAGCCGTGTGTGTGCTCCCTGTGTGCTCCGTGTGTGTTTGCTCGCATCCTTGGCACGGGTGAATCCGGAATGCCGGCATGCTGGAATGGTTTGAGCCCACAGACAGAGACGCTCCGCCTGGTTTTAGCCTGGATACCTGGAAGCTTCCAGACATGCTCAGCTGTAGGGTCGAGTATTGATCACATTATCAGCTCTGATCAGCAGCTTCAATCAGCTGCAGTGTAAGTTGTAGGTTGTAACTCACTCTGTCTCCTCTCTGTCTTTTTGTATCCTTGAAATCCATTTCAATAATTAGATTTTCAGTCTGGAATGTGTGAAATAATAAAACCATCCTCATCATTTTCATAATGGCTGCTGAGTGAAAAGGAGTCAAAGCTCGTTGAGATACTAAAACTGTCTCTAATACTAATAAAACTACTTGTGAAGTTCATCTGCCCCGCCTCTCTTGGTCGCCGCGGGGACGTCTGTGTCATCCAGCCTCAAGAGAAACAACAAAGACACAGTAGTTTTGGTTGACCGAGAGTCTAAGAATACCGTATCTGGTTTGGGTCTGGTGACTGTGCAGCAGCTCGCATGTTTTTCCTGCTGCTCGGAATTCTGCTGATGTAACCGGTAACGTGGCTCAGTGTGACTCAGCAGCATCACCGCTGCATCCTAATGACTGATGAGACTCAGCAGGCGTCTATTCTCGTTCTTTTCACTTTCCTCCAAACCAAAACAAAGCCAGTATGTCCTTGCAAAGAGAAGAGGAGCAGATCGGTGGGAAAACTTCCCTGTTGGCCAGTGTTGCCAAAGATGACGGTGCCTAACAGGCAGATGTGACATTCCACATGACGGACGCCGCCTCCGGTCGAGCCTGGGTGCCGCGGAGCAAACGGCGGCGGTAGTGAAGGGAAACGTAACGGGGAAACACACACACAAACAAGCTTCTTCTGAATCCAAAAAGGAGATTAAGAGGCGTTAAGATACAAAATGAACTTTTGGCCTGTTTCTCAATACCACGTGATGTGTGTGAGTGTGTGAGTGTGTGTGTGTGTGAGTGAGTTTAGGTGCGGTTGTTTTTTTAATGGCTGGGTTTGATGGCTGCTGAGGTCTGACTGATGTTGTTGTAGTTCAGAAGCCGGCCTGTAATTATTTATATGTGCATTTCCGTTTCTGCTCTTGTTTACTCGTGTTCTTCACTCACTCACACATGTTATGCAAAGAAGAAGCGGTAACGTCTCTGCCTTGGTTTGTTTTTCGCGGCTGTTGTGTCGGCTGAATATCTAAAGCGGATTTTTTTGCCGAGATTTGATTTGGGGAAGGAATGGGAATTTCCTCTCCCGGATCGAAAACTGCCTCTTTAGTTTGTCCCGATCACCAGCCGTTCCTGTGCATCCCATGACGCAACAGTAGCCGAACCAGATATTAATCCGGATCTGACGCGTTTTATGACCCTGCAGCACACTCATAAATAAGACTCAGGAAGTGGAAGTGAGGAAGAGGAAGCTGATTTAGCAGTACAGAACAGTTATGGGTTTAGACCTTGGAGAAGATGACGCCTGCAACAACACTGCACAATAGAGCTGGGAGATCAATCTTATTTAATGCTTCTGATTTCAAGGTAATGATAGTAAAAGTCTGGATTTTTTATGGGAGGTATGAGTGCTTTGGGTTTAATATGGATTTTAGGAGTTTTGGCTGTGCGTTTGTGGAGCCGCATGGGAAAAATGTTCCTCCGCCAGCTCTGCGTCCGGGCAGGAGAAGAGGAAGCGTTTCATCTAGGATACACTGACAGAGTGTATGATGTGATGACTCCCAACGTCACATCAACGGGCAATTCTCCAAACGTCTCCCAATTATCCACTTAACGACTCGTCTCTTCATTTCAAAGCGTTAACAGAATTAGTGTCCGTTCATTCCGGCTGGTGTGGCGCCCACAAGTCAGGACTCCTCACATGTTTCAGCTGATAAACATGAGCAGAACCCAAACACTCCTTATAGTAATGAGCCCAGGTGCATGCTGGGACACACATCAGACATGTGGGAATCTTCTCTGTCCCGTAGATGTGTGTGTTGCAGTGTTGACGCTGCGGGAGTTCAGCAGGTCGTAGGTTCCACTCCCTCAGCATGTGGTTACTTTGTATGCTCAAAGTTGATTTGCTCCACTTGGCTTGGCTTGGTTGAGCCTCACTGGCCGCTTCCTGGTGTCTGCAGCCATCACAGAGCTCAGCTGGGGTCCTGTTTATCCATTTACATTTCCAAGTGTGAATTCCCGCCGACGTCAGCCTGAAAGTGACTTTAACTGTGGTGAAAGTTCGTCCCCTGGTCTGGCCGGCGGCAGACTTTACAATAAGTAAAGCGCTCGGCTTAGTGGGCCCCCAGTGGCTCTACATCTACATTTGTTATTCTATTTATTTTATTTTCAGATGTCATACATATAATGAAAATGGCCCCAAGAGAGGGGGACTCAAAACTTTTTTCCTGAAGCTTGAGATGATGTGACACATTTGACTGTTATGGAATTGAATTTTGATCAGAATTTGTCGTTGCGTACTACTAGTCTGTTCATTAGGAAGAATTAGCAGGTTCCAGTGTTGATGGTGTGGGGGCCCATATGTTACTTTCCCCCACGGGGCCCCCACCTGCCTTATGTCCGCCCCTGCTGCTTGCTAACAGCCTCTTTTATTTTTGACCTCGGCCGGGAGTCAACGCTGCGTTTGCTGGCTCATCACTTGGCTGCATCGTCCTCTGTGTCCACAAATGACAGTGTGTGTGTGTGTGTGTGTGTGTGTGTGTGTGTGTGTGTGTGTGTGTGTGTGTGTGTGAGTGCGTGTGTGCGTGCGTGCGCGCATGCATATCCAACCCGTATGTTCATATGCTACCGTCCGTCTCTCTTTTCAGTGTAGTTAGACCAAAATTTCAGGGAAGCAATAATTCCGCAAATGAGCTTCTGCCCAGATTGGGTCTTTGGGGCACCTGGAATAACATGGCGGCGGCAGCGGCAGCAGCAGCAGAGGAGGAGCGTTTCTATTTCTGCCACAAAGATGTCTGAGCATTGTTGACACTGCGAGGGGCGACGTGCAGCAGGGCGCAGTGGGTGGAGACCCTGACCCTCAGTGTAACTCCCTCCTGTAATTAGTGAGCTATGGGGCTTAATGGTGTGCCACTCCCACAGGCCAAATCAAAGGGTTGGGTGACCACACACACACACACACACACACACACACACACACACACACACACACAGAGGCATGTAACCCGTACACGCTGACTTGAATATTCTTGGCATATGGTTTTTATTTCGATACTTTTATTTAAACCAGCGTGTGTGTGTGTTTCTGTGTTTGTGTGTGTGTGGGTTACAGGATGAGTCAGAGAACCAGAAAACACGTCTGTCTCACGCCTGTCTCACGTCTCTCACGCTTGAAGCCTATAAATAGACAGACGCACCTATGATTGTCTCACTCCAGTCAGTGGGCAGAACAGAAACTTGCTCAGGATGCGGTCCAGGGACGAGAAAGTTTAGTCTCCGGGGCCAACGCGAAACCTGTAATCTTCACAGCAGCATGTCCATAACCCTTCCTGTCCCTGGCATTGGGTCCAGTCAGAAAAACCGGAACCGGAAATTCCAAACGCTGCGAACGACCTACCCGTCCTCTCGTCTCTGCTCATTCCTGTGTGGTTGCTTCTCTGCTCCCTCCTCGGTCTATTCTGGGACGCGTTCTTCTCTAAACCCTACTTAGGCCAAGTCCCCAATTTTCACAAAGCAAAATGCATGTTTATGAAATTCACAGAACTTTGCTGTAGCATTCCTAAGTCAGGCCAACGTAGGGAAGGGATGGGAAAATTCCAGGGGCGGAAGGAATCATTCTCTGTTTCTTTCCCTTCGTCAAAGAACATCCGCCTTCCAGTGCATCTACACACGCTCAGTCCTCCGCTTCATCCCCACGGGCTGATTGTTCTGTTTTGATTTTTGTCACACACACACACACACACACACACACACACACACACACACACACACACACACACACACACACAGAGCAGCTGGGCTAATGGTTGTGACTAATTGATGTAGGCGGTAATGTGCTTTAACAAGTTCCGAGCCGGTGAACGGGATCAGAGTTGTTTTGTCCTCCATCGCTCACGGTGGAACCTTTTTAATTGGCTGCTTCCATTTCAATCCCGGCTCTGGGTTTTGTTATTCCGCACGCGTTCAGGATAGAGGAGCTCCGATTGAACCCCGAAAGTCATTCTCCATCTTTGATCCGTGTCAGTCCCATCAGATATTTTTCCGACTTGCGCTCCTGTTATGGAATGTTTTGGAAAATGCGACAAAAGAAAAAGTGCAAATCTGCTTTAAAGATGTCTGAGAGAGTTGAAGTTTTCTTTTCCCAGGACATAAATCAAATTTTTTATTGTCTCCACTCGCGCTTCAGTGTCCTCGTATTAATTGCTCACCGAGTTCCAAAACCCTTTTTCTCCGGGAGTTACTTTTCTTTCTTTCATCCAAGTGCGACAAAATTCCCTTTGGAAATCTGTTGTGGAAATGGAATTAACTTCCAGCGTCACACTGTTGGCACGGACGCTTCAGTAAGACCAGAACTCCCTGTGTTCAGCGTTACCATGGTAACCTTTGTGGATGTTCTTACTACTCTGGCAATTTTCATCTCTAGCGCTTGTATAAATGTTAAATCCATTGATTTCAAGTCGACAGCAGGAATATTTCACGTTGACAGCGCTGGATGAGTTAAATGTAGGATCGGAATGTCGCTGCTCCAAGTCGGAAGCGAAATCTTGTGACGCGATAATCCAATTAGCCATTTAGCTAAGTTAAGAATGCATACATACACTCCAGTCGCTTCCTCTCACACACACACACACAGATGTTGCGTGGTAGCGTGCGCGGCAGAAGCCAGGAGCGTTGGGAGCAATCAAAACAGGGATTTTGCAACAGATTGAATCCAGAGCCGCAGATAATAAAGGCAGAGTACAATAGAGGATCCAGCCGCGGCGTGATCCACATGTGTGCGGCTTTTTCCCATCCCGTCTTGGAATCCCATCATCTCTCTCTCTCTCTCTCCCGGCCGTAGAGCCCCACGGGGACGCGCTTCTTCCTTCCCAAACTCAGAATACTTCTAACGGGATCAAGGTTGATGAAGTGTAACACTGTACAGTCTGCTACACTTGGGTTCCTTCTCCTCTTTGTGGGTGGTGGTGGGGGGGGGCGGATGGCAGCTGTCAGCTCTTTTTACGAGTCCTCGTGCCCTGGATGAAATTAGTTCCGATCCCCCCCTCAATACCGCCCCCAAGCCCCCCAAGAAAGTGCTTAATGAGAAGCACACACGGGGAGGAGGTGGGTGAGGGGTTTCCGTGCCTGATGGATGACAGAGGAAGGGTAACGGAGACGACATCCGCCTCTCTCCGCGTCCTCGCCCCCGCCAGCCGTGACCTGAGATGCCTCGGCCCCTGCCGCTGATCTGCTACACCCGCGCCTCCCTCTCTCCGCATTCCACATGGGGGAAAACTGTCCAACATCAGGAGAAAGAGAGAGAGAGAGAGAGAGAGAGAGAGTCTGTACAACACCTGAGGTTGGGGAGAGTGTAGTGCAGCTGTGTCAGTATTCATATATCAAGCACCTGATGAATTAATGAACCGCAGCATTTGTAATGTTGTTGCATCTGTGTGTGTGTGGATGTGTCTGTGTTTGTGTGATACTGTAACCCAGCCAAGCCTCGGCAGATTAGTTGTGGGTGTGAGACTAATCGCTGCAAGCTAACACACCTGAAACATAAACAATACTTACTGAGTGTTTCCCTTCCCACGACTCATCTTCTCCGCTACTCCCACCTGAACCTCGGTGATTGTCGGCGTTGTGAAGTATTGCCCACTGCAGGCCGGAGCTGAAGGCCCTCAGTGCAGCACGTGTGTGTGTGTGTGTGTGTTGGGGGTGGTTGCAGGCCTTGAAAGGGAGCCATTGTCTCAGGATGTTTAAGCGTCTCCACAGCGTTGGATTGTTCTGTATAAATACGTAGGTCATCTGAGCCTCTTTAATGCGGATGTGGTCAGCTGGTGTCATGGGTTGTTTACTTTAAATTTTACACACCATATAATGACTGAAATGACATAATCAGTAGTAAGCATGTGCAGGATGTCCAGGAAGTAACTGGGCTCCAATATCCTCCCACCCTGTCATCCTGACGGAAATATTCCGCTGGTTGTTTTGATCTGTTCCACTCCTGAGAGTCTTTTGATCTTTGGTGAATGATCCTTTCCTAAGTCATTGAGCTGAATCCTAACGCGCGTGCTTCCTTATCTTGGCAGGTGAATCCACGTTCCTGGACGATCACGGACCTCCCGCCCCCAGAGTAAGTCCTCCCACGGCCCTCCTCTCTCTCTCTCTCTCTCTCGATCGCTCCTCTGCTGCACCCATTCACCCCTTCACCCCTTCTACCCCCTCCCCTCTCTCTGATGTGCTGCCCTGCTTCTTTTCCAAGCCAGTCCGGTCAGGATAAGACTTAAGGTCTCTGTGAAGGAGCTGCATGCAAACTCACTCGAAATACCAACGAGACCTGGCCTGGGCGCTACAGTAATGCCCTGAAAACACACACACACACACACACACACACACACAGCCCTGACACAGGGGCCTTGTATTCATCCAGCTGCGTGTCTCCACATCGCTATCTTTCCTCTGTGCTTCCTCTATCGCTCTCTGCCAAGTTCTCTCTTCCTCAGTCTGCCCGCTTGTTCATCCTCTCCTTTAATAAATCACCGCTCCCTTCTGACCTCAATCTTCACCTTTTCAAATTTCTATCTCTGTTCTGTCCCTCCTTTTCCTCCCTCCTTCGTTGTTTCTCTTTCCTCCGCCCAGGTGAGGCGTAGGTAACGTCAAAATCCCTCAGGTTTGATTCTTTTGCGAGGGTTTTGGGTTCTGGTCGGGGTCACATCTGGCCTTTGTTTGCGGTTTGTGTTTCCAGTCCCCGTCCTTGTCGAAGGCAGACAGCACCTCCACGTCGCCCCGATCCGTTTGAGAACAATGGCTGCGATTGACGCCATCACCCCGGAGACATTGTTAAAATTTGTTTCATATTTTTCAGGGGGAAAACTAAAGCTTCTTCACTACCTCAAACGAACTATGGCTCTGTCACAGTTTGCCTCTTGACTCTCTGAAACACAGGCTGCACGTTTGACGCCAAGCTTCCAGGGCTTTCCTCTCTGAAATATAATGGAAGTTGAAACTAATAAATCATAGTTTCCCATTAAAAATAAAGTTGAAACTGCAGCAGCTTGACTGTGTCCTCAGGCAGCCGATCATGAATATTTACATTCACTCCGCAAACACAGAAGCTCTGGAATTCATTTTGACGCTGAAAGTGAGATCCTAATGGAGAGCAACGTCTCCGAGCACCAGAGGGGAGCGGTAATGAATTTGTTTGAAAACTATTAGTTTTTGTCGGGTTTGTGCTTTCGCGAAGCTCTTTTTATGTTATTTAGTCATTTAAGATACAATACTGGAGACGTGACTCTGGTAGATACGCATTGTTTCCCTTAAACGCCTGAGAATTCATCATAAATGAAGAGGGAACTTTTATATGCGCTTCCTTTGTGTGGCTCTCGGAATTTCGACCTCGCATCACAAGCTTCCCTGGATACATGACACAAGCTCCCTCTGCCTGATCCTGATTATACATCAGTGGCTGATGTAAATAGAATCCATATCTGCCGCCGACGCCACATCATCATCATCATCCACGTCTCCGTCCGCCATCTTTAATGTTGACTTCCTGCCAGCGGGGGGGGGGGGGGGGGGGGGGGGAGTCAGGCAAACTATAGCACTCTGTTAAATATAGGGACGATTAGTAACGGAGGCTCGACGTAAATGAGAGCGTATGGAAAAACCACCACGCCGCTCAGAATAGAGATATTCTAAGGTTTTTTCATGTCTAACGAAGCATGAGAGGAATGTCTCCTCTACGCTTTCTAAGTTTTGCTTCACTGGCCACATTTTCAACATTCCGTTCCTTTTTTTATGACTTACAATAGTATGGACGCCGTATATTGCGCAATTTGGTCTAGCCCTTCCGTGCAATTCCCTCTTTTGGGACCGTTGGCAGCTATTGACCTGGTGGACAGATTGGACGCGATCCAAGACAGAACGCGTTAAAGTACTTTTCAGCCTGATGGTGGCGCTGTAATCACCACTTTTGAATTGGAAAGCCATATTATGTAGATCCATTATAAGTTAACATCAAACTATGACGTCGTCTTGTTCACATTTCAGTTGCCATTTATCGAACATACATTTTCTGTATCTATTTTTAACATCGATCCCTCATAGATGAGCCTTTGTGAATCCAGTGTGTGTGTGTGTGTGTGTGTGTGTGTGAAATGTTCTTGCAGCACTGAGGAGACTTTGTCAAAATTTCCAGTTTCCGCTCTTTGCCTTTTCAAAAATTCGGTTCATAATCATAATTCACATAAACACGTTTGGATGGAAACTGGGCCGTCAGAGCTACTTAGAGTCTCTCCCTCCCTCCCTCCCTCCCTCCCTCCCTCCCTCGCTGCTCCTCTGGGTGGAGTGGAGATGAATGTGTAGATCATTAATAACAGGAAGTGCATGGATCTTCCGCTGTGCCCTGACCTCCGCTCAGTGTGGGCTGCGCGGCTCGGTGACAACGGGGTTAAATAAAAAAGGCCGGGGTGCTGTGTGTGTGTGTGTGTGTGTGTGTGTGTGTTTGGGTGTGTGTGTGTGTGTGTGTGTGTGGGTGTGTGTGGGTGTGTTGGTTTCTAGGAATTCCAGCATAAAGATGGATGTGTGTGTGTGTGTGTGTGTGTGTGTGTGTGCAGACCAGGACATGTTCTCCAAATCTCACTGTTACAGTAGATGATTGAAGACGACAGGCAGAATGCAACTCATCCGCCATCATCCACCAGCTTTGTGGGGATTTTACACAGGGAGAAATCAAATTGCGAGTGTGTATGGTGTTTGTTTGTGTGTGTTGATAGAAAATGAAGCAGCGGGACAAAGAGTGAAGGTGCCGGCACAGCTGCTGGGTGTTGGATTGTCACCGTCAGAGCTGTAAATACCACAACAACAGTCTGACTCAGACCAAGAGCGAGATCACAGATCAGATGTGACTGAAAAACAACCGCGTTACATAATCCCCCCCCCGCTCTCGCCCCCATCCTCTTCCTCGGCTTCTTCTACTCGCTATTGACAGAATCCGTCTCTGGCAGATCTTGCCAATATTTCTCCCAGTTTGCAACAGAAAGCCTGAGAGAGGGAGACAGAGGAGAGGGAGGAGGACAATAGTTTGCCCTTTCAGTGCTGTCGAGGAGGACATTTGGACATTTGGACACCAGAGGAGATAAAGGCCACGGTGATGTTCCTGAGCTGTTACATCACCGCCGTCTGTTCAGAGGGTCCCGCACAGTCATTTGTCATCATATCAGCGGGTAATTGCCGCACTGTGAGAAAGGGCGTATGTATTTCATCAGTCTCATTATTGTAATAAGCGGGGAAGTCTGTGGTGACTTGGCAAAGGAACTGCGGAATGAAGAGAGAGAGAGAGAGAGAGAGAGACGAAGCATCTCCTGTCTGCCCAGCGGCACTGCGGGAAGGCCAGAAATGCAAATCTGTGCGTTGTCCAAATCCAAATCTGTCAGATGTAAAACTTTGCACAGGTCACTATAAAATATGCAGAGTGATAAAAGGAATCACAAATAAGTGGCTGTGCTTTGAAGTGTTTGGAGCACAGGAAACGATCTGTGATCAAATTCTGCCAAGTCGTCTCTTTTGATCCTGCGACCTTCACAAACACACAGACACACACACACGCACGTGACCTCCAGCCCACCCTGCGTTCAAGAATGGAACATTTGGACTCCACACTGCATATTTTTCTTGTAATGGACTTTACAAACCATCCCCTCGCCTCCTCTGGGCAGGAAATCTAACCAATTAGTTTGATGACGCACAGACAAAGCGACCCGGGCGGTGTGTGACAAAAACTTGTTATCATTAGGCGTCGATACTAATTATAATCACACAGACGTCACCTATCGATATTTTCTCCATCTCGTCTCTGCTCGATTGATTTACGTTCACATTTTCCATCTTGATGAAGTGGTTTCATCTTCTAACGACTTGCAGTAAAGTGCTGTGATTCTGGGAAAAGGAATCAGCAAGTGTATGATTGATACGGCAACGAGCAGATTGGTGCTCTCTCACTCTCACTAACTCTCTCTCTCTCCATCCTGTTGTTTCTTTGTCTGTGTGGGATCTGGAGAACTTTCGGTGAGGTTCTAGTTATCACTGAGTGTGTGTATGTGTGTGTGTGTGGGGGGACAGGACAAATTCTGTAGTAGAGTGTGTGCAGCGGGGTGTAAAATAGTGTCAGGAGCAGCAGAGTTACGGAGTGGATGAAGATTAATGAAAGCGAAAGAATCGCAGTGTCACAGCGGGAATAGAAACAAGCAGGCCAGAGTTCAGACTTTAACAGTCAACCAGGCAGCTCGTAAACCCGCCAGTCATTCAGTCAGACTAATTTCCAAACACACCGTCTGATATACAGAAATCCCCCCGTGGGAAAACACAATCACCATTCCAGACTGGGAATGCCGACAAGCATTTACGGCTGGCACATTTTTCCCTCCCTCTGATTTACAGAAAGGGCTCATTTGTAGTGATCACGGGAATGTTTTTTGCGAGGGCGAATGAGGGAGATGTCATCAAAGTGATTTCCCCCTTTCTTCCATTTTCCCCTTCCGGCCCGTAAGTCCGACCTCCTGTATGCTTTGTTTTCTTATTGCTAAAATCGCCTCTATTCTCCCACTGCTTGTGTAAACCCTGATGACCCTTTAAGGCAGCTGCTAAATTAGTGCATTCTTGCGTCACTCTGTGCTGAAATGAGTGGTTCACGACACACACACACACACGTCCGTGCACAGCCTTGGCTTCAACCCTTCGCATCAGCAAAGATCAATCCAGCCTGTTTTTCCGAGGAAGAAAGAGGGTTTTACACACTAACTCGCACTTCCTCTGAATGTCTGAATCATAGCAGAGCAACTTGTTCAGCTAGTGAGTCATGAGGTGTGTAGATAATCATGCTGTGGCTTGCACATGTGTGTGAGTGTGTGTGTGTGTGTGTGTGTGTGTGTGTGTTTGACTCATTTAATTCTGGCAGATAGAAGTGTATGAGTGCACACGCCCACTATAGAATCCTGTGTGTGTGTGTGTGTGTGTGTGTTTGTGTGTGTTTCGCAGCTGAAAGGGACTATGTGGCAGGGGTCAATTGAGTCCAGCTCCAGGGAGAATAGATGTGAGAAAGACGGGTTAAAGGTCAAAGAGTCTGGGGGATGTGAAGGCCAAAGCTTCCAATGAGAGTGTGATGACTTTCCTCATTCTTTGAAATCATTTATTCCTCTCTCTTTCTCTCAATTTGTATGCTTCCCTTTATGGCCTTTACCCTAAATGCATTGGAATGAAATGGATGCAACACAAAGCACAATGCAAAGTTTCCCATGCATGAGAACCACGATTGGTCACAGCAGAGAGAGTAACTTAGCAAGTAGAGACGCAAATCAGATCCAGCCTGTCTTTCTATTCAATGCCCTCCTATTGTTGCCTTTCATATCCTCATTGTGTGTCTGTCTGTGTCTGCTGTGTCTGTGTGTGTGTGTGTGTTTGCGTGGTCCCAGGTGCTGCTGTTCCCTAGCCAGGTGGTTTATAACCGTGTGGGGAAGTGCGGCAGCCGGACGGTGGTCATCTTACTGAGGCTGCTGGCTGAGAAACACCAGTTCAACCTGGTCTCGTCCGACATCCACAACAAAACGCGTCTCACGAAACATGAGCAGGTAAGAAAGAGCTCAGTCACGCTGGGAGGGCGAGGACGCTCGGCGCTGTAGCTATTGTGAATTTCTTATTGTTTTTGCTCCTGTGGGTCCCTGTTGCCCTCAGATCCCAGCTGCACACAGCCAGGGCCCAAACATCCTAACAGCAGAGCCAGCGTTTGCTCCTTCTGTGGAGGGAAAGACTTAATTAACTTATGCTAACCGTGCGGTCGCGCTGCTCGTGATGGCAGCGCGGAGCACAAGCAGTGTTTGTCTTTCATTTGGTCTGGTGAACCAGCCCGAAGGATGAGGGATCTCCCTTTATTGTTTCCTGGAATATCTGACGGACATGAGCGCCGGCTTAGTGGAGGATAAAGCTGCTTTCGTTTTACAAAACCGCACCAAGAAATGTTTGCTCACGCCGGTGGAAATGCCAGCGTACATGCTAATGTGCCCAAGGCATTTCTAAATACTACTGATCAAACACACAGAAATCTCTCATCTTTTTCCATTATGCCCACAGCTTTATTTATAATAAGTAAATAAATCAAAGTAGAGCGGGTAGCACATGAAGGTAACTGAGGCTAGACCATAGCCTGCTGCTGACTGATTAGCTCAGGATGTAGCTAACCTAGCATAGGCCGAATATGCCAGTTGGTTGAATTGGCTAGAAAATGGTTAAAATTCAAGTGGTGCACGCCGGTTTTGGTTTGAAGGCATTTTCCTTCAAATATAGAGGAAATGTTATTTTCTGTACCTTTCCACCACAGTTTGTTGTGAAAACTTCCTGTGACGCACGCTAAACACCCGTTTACCATAATTACATTATCTCTCATCAGAATGGTGTTGCCAACCTAGGTTTCACACCATTTGAAGTATACAGTAGACACAGAATTTACCCACTAGAGTGAAACGTTACCTGGGTTACCAGTCACCTGGGTGAGAATGACATATTTAGTGTTGTGTGGGATGTAATGTAGCCGTGTTTCATACCCTCGCGGCTCACGTGGCGTTAGCAGTGACCACATTCACTGGCGGTCAGCGTGTTCTAAATATGTATAACCATTAGTGACAAGGAATATTGAAACAGCTACCTGTTTACCCATTCATCAAATCCTGAAATGCTGCCTGTGCCCAGAGTGGCACAACACCATTAGACCCATTAATCCTACGGACATAAAACATCTCTGTGAACACACTCGTGATGGTGTGTGTGTGCACGGAGGGGGGTCTGGTTGTACCTGCGCGAGTCTGTATTCTGTAAAGTGTGTGTCCGTCTTTGTGTGTTTATTTGCGCATGTGGCTCCGTATGCGTGTTGACTTATGCAGATGTGGGCACACGCTAAATTTGGAGACGCTGGTATCGCCGGTCGGTCGCAGGGCAGACCTCTCCCACTGGCGCTCCCTGTAGGCCGCTAATGGGTTTGCCTGGGCTGCATAGTGAAGGCGGTTTTTCCCCTCTGCATATTTGAGAGGCTTATTGACCCCGTCTGCGGGAGCGAGAACATCCAGATCTTTCTTTCTAAAAACAAAAACCTGCAGACAGATAGAATCTTTGTGTTCTACGTCCGTGTGGGATTCGGTTTTCCTCTTACCAAAGGTTTGAACCGGCGCTCAGACGCTCCACAGCCGTGAACCTTGTGCATCTGCAGTACTTGGCCGCAGTTGCGCAAACACTGCACAGGGTCTGGCCCTCGTACAAGCGCAGACTTCAAATAGTTCCCGGCTCCTGAGTTGCTTCAGACCGCCGCTACACTCAAAGCAGCAGTTTGCCTCAGAGTCACCAGAGACTAAGAGAGAAACATATGATGGTCTCGTATCTGCTAATACAGTACAAGAACAGAACATTGATTCCCACAACCATTCCGAGTTTTTCCCAGTATTTGCTGGTAACACACCTGTCCATTATTTAGGACATTTTATTTTCGAGTGTGAGACGTAGACGAGAGTAGGACTTTACATAACACAGCCTTATTAGCATTCTTTACGTTTGGACTTTTCCCTTGATGAGCTTTGTGTGGACGCCAGAGGGGCTCAGGAAGGAGTGTGTGTGTGTGTGTGTGTGTGTGTGTGCTTGTGTGTGTCAGTGAGGTTTACAGGTATGCCTGGAATCTCAGACTGTCCTCCACTTTCCCCCTGTCTCCCTGCAGCTCCCCTTCTCTCCTTCTGTGAATGAGCAGGGTGGCTGACCAGACAGGGGGATGGGTCAGAAAACACACTCGCGCACACACACATTCACACACGTACACATTCACTCACACCGAATGTGTTCAGGGCTACGGGGGAGGAGTAATTGGTCTGGACTAATGGACGAAAGCAGACAGTTTACTAAAGATAATTAGATGGATTGAGGAGGGAGCCAGAGTGATTCTAAGCCACAAACCAAAGTTTTAAAGTGCACATTTTTTTAACAGGCGAGATCCACAAAGTGAAAGGAGCCTGAGTGGAAATGTACTGAGTTTATAGAGGGAGGGTGCGAAGCCCAAATCTGACTGGGGCCTCAGATTAACTGGCTTGTGTACATAAACAAGTATACATATTACTGTCGCTGTCCAAATACTCCTGCGATGACGTAACAGCCGCCCATACATGAGAGCAGGACACTCAAACTGTTATTTCGCTGATCATTACAGCGGCGGCTCTCGCTTCATATAAAGAATGATTCAGCTCATGCATATGTGTGTGTGTGTGTGTGTGTGTGTGTGTGTGTGTGTGTGTGTGTGTGTGTCAAGAGGACTAAATGTGACTTCTACTGCTGAACCAGGTGAAAGATGCTTAATTCTAAATGACTCCAATGGCAGAAAACAGAAAAAGCAAGTAGGACATTTAGATGGATGAGGAGAGGCTACAGAGCTGGAGAGCAACGTGCAAGCATCATCTGCACTCTTCATGCCGGACGAGTAAAAATAGCTCCCTGGCTACAAAAAAGGCAGTTTGGCAGAAGAAGACTGTAATGTCACACACACACACAAGTTCAGCACATGATAATTTAATCACAATAGTTAGCAGTCTTAATAAGTAAACTGTTCAAGCTGCTAGAGAAGGATTAACGACTCACCATTTGAATGATGTTCAAGTGGAATGTTGTCCCTCTGGCTTTTCCCGGAATCATTTCTGTGATGCTGCATGATTTTTCATTTTACTGCATAAATTCTTACCAACTGACTATCATGCTGTTCTGGATTATCATGCTGTTCTGGAATGTTTAAATCATTCAATGTTTACATCATTTAAATTTGTTCGCCTTAATTAACTACTGCAACATCAGAAATTGTAATGCAATGAGTAAAAATAAGAAAATAAAGGTTGTTCTGTGCATATTGTTTGTCATGTAGATCTAATTAAAATGTGTCAATATAAATTGAAAGTTAAAAAATTGTGATTAATGGAAAAAGAAGTTCCAAAATTTGGTGAAATTACTGCAGCGAGAACACTGATTTTGAAACCAAAAATCTAGAAATAAATGGTGGAATCCTGGTGGAATACAGAACCGAAGTCTTGGGAGAAAAGGTTGTCCCCGGCGATTTATTTTTCCATCAGTGTCTACGTACTCGAGTAGCTTCAATGTGTATTAAAATACAAAAGCTGGTTTAAAACAGTTAATGGGATCAGGGATGTTAGAAGTCATTGTTGTAAAGTGCAGCCCGAGCCGCTCCACTCAGGAGGTCAAAAGCCGTGTGGAGGCTGGAGAGAAACTTGATGTGGCCCGTCTGGCTTTAAATGTCAAGGATCCGTGTCTGCGGCCTGAGGGGAGGAAATTATAATGGCCATGTAAGTGTGTGTGTGGGTGTGTATAGGTGTGTGTGTGGTGTCCAGGTCTATCAAAAGTCCTTTATTCCCGGTCCGTTTGCTGAAAATGCTAAACAAACCTGCTGCAACTCAGTTTTTTACCCAAAACAATGTTATGTATTTTTTTACATCAAAGAACAACAGCAGTATTGCAATCTTCTCTCCCTAAAACAGGTTTTGTCTGATGTATCTTTGAAGTCGCCGATCTGAACGAACGAGGTGTCCTGTAATATGGGACAACATTACCTGTTTGATTGCACCATTGATCTTCTCACAGGCACTACTCCTGCATGGAGAAACGCATTAAGGAAGCTCTCTGGCTCACTGGTTTTGTCGGGCAGGTGCCGCTTTCTTTCCCGGCTATTAAAAAAGACAAATATCTCAGACGGTGTGTTGAATATTAAACAGAATTCGGCATTAAGTGAAGTGGCCCTGTGTGGTGATTTTTCAGATTCATTGGAGCCTTTTTCTTTTTTGCTTTGAAAGAGTCGTCGCAGTGCGGTTGAAGGTTTCCCGTCTTCTGCCTGAGCTTCCATTCCCAAACATCCATCATCAAACCATCTACCTCATTAATGACTCCAACACACACACACACACACACACACACACACGGGCCAAAGATGATGGCGGTGCAGTGATCTGAAAGAATACTCTCATATTTGGTTGTCTTGATCGGCATTGAGAGTGCAATTGGGATCCGACTTCCATTAGCAGCGCTCCAGCTCGACCAGGCTGGTTGTCAACCCCCCCGATGGTTTCTTCATCTGCCCCCGAGCCCTCCTCCTCTTCCTCCTCCTCCTCTACTTCTCCACCTGTCTTCCTCTTTTCCCTTGTCCATGTTTTGCCCTTGGCTCTGCGCTCCGGTCTGGATAGCGTTGGGACTCACCTGATGCAGCTGTTGTTCATTATTCATTGAGGCCCCGCCCACCGGAGCCTCCCGCTTTTTACATCAAGCCGCTTCCAAGATCGTGTGGCCAACTCTACCGCGGTGTTTTCGCTAGTTTAGTTTCACAACATATATCTTGTGCGAGGGTGTGTAGTGTTGACACATGAAGCAGTCGTGGGAGTAGTTTAGATTCTTTCATCCCAGCCTTGGCAGGAGATTTGTCGTTATTATTTGTCGATATTAATCCCTACATATTTTCGGATTTGATTTATCATAGACTAAGTTGATGGATTGCCTTTGGAATGCAACTCCTGTGCAATTTAAGGCTCTAGATTCTGCCTCGGTGCACATATCAATAGTGGCATATGAACTAATTTCATTTCACGCACCATTCTGGAGATGTTTAAGTGGAAAATACAGCGAGTTAGGATCCATCCCATCTTGGGGAATCTGGAGTGTGTATGTACAGTGACATCTCCAGGTTGTTTGGGCTACTGTGAGCCTGTCTCTCCATGCAGACCTGGAAAGCCTTTGAGATTTCTTTCACAACAGCAGAGAAGGAAGAAATGAAAGAACGTCTGAGTTATAGCATCAAAAATACCCGCTTTGCCTTGCATGACATGACCGAAGGGGGGAACTTGTTAGATGATAATGAACAATGACTCAGAACAGCGAGTTTACACTGAGCGGCATTGTAGTCGGGACAGGCTGTCGAGAGGTTGGAAGTGAGATTTAGTCTGCAGTGGGAAGATTCTGCAAATGAAATCAAGGTGGACCCACAGCCAGACAAATCAGCCTGAACACATTTTAGACATGGTTACTTGTGCTCAGGCCAAACACTACACCGCCGCCTGTGATTGAAAATCACAACAGCCAACGCTTATTACGAAGCATCTTTCAATGTGATGAATGCTCAGGTCGTATGAAAATAGCCTCTTTATCCTCCGTTAATGTGATAAATGGATAAGGGACCTGTTGGGATTTGTATTTCACAATTTACTGGCTTGAGCGCGTGTGAATATATTGGCGGAATCAATCAAACTCGGAGTTTCCTCTCCGTTTCATTTGTGGCGTTACACTGCGCGTCAGTGCGGCTGTAGTTTGTGTCGTTAGTGATTGATGAGCATCAGGTGTGGGCTCCTCAGTAAACTCACCCTAATCGCACACCTGGAGCTCATCAAGCAATCACCAAAGCATCAACACATTATGGGGTGTTTATGTGTCGGGCTGCAAGAAAATGTTTTATGCTTCTTTATATCCAAACATCCGTCCACAATGTAAAGATAATTTGATTGAAACACAATAAAGGTGCCACACTTAATGACTTAATTTATAGTGTGCTGGTGCATTTTGTGTGTTGGGAGAAAACATATATAAAATATAAAATGTAGGAATAGTGTTAAAAAAATGTCTATTTGGGAATTTTTTTCTTTTCTTTTATTCTATTTAGTCTGTGCTGTATAATATTTTTATGGTTTATTTTATCACTTTATCACTTAGCATTGTATTTATACCTTGTTCCAGTATCCAAATGTATTTTTCTTCCTTTTGAATTATACCTGATGGTGAGTGTTGTTATTTGCTTGGTATCAGTCTAACATTGTGGGGACGTTTACTCCTTACAATGTTTTGACCTCTTGGGATTTATAGCATTGTGTCCTGCCAGCTCAGCGTTCTCATCCTGTTCAAAAGGTGACAAGATAAAGTGGAAGTCATTTGCCATCTGGCTGTCACAGGGGCTTTTGTGTTAATTCTGAATCTGTCTGCCAAGTATTTAAAACAACAACACAGCAACCGACCAATTCTGTAGGACACCTGAAGTCAATTGTGTGTGTGTGTTTGTGTTTACCTTCAGGTGGATCTTATGAAGAACATCAGCAACATTCCTCAGCCGTTCCTCTACACGCGGCATGTTCACTTCCTCAACTTCACCAGGTACCGTGTGTGTGTGTGTGTGCGTGTGTGTGGCGTTTAACCCTCACGTTCGCTCTGGTTCGTCTTAGCGTAAAGTCCCTAACGTGGCATCTTCGTCTTTGTCTCCGTCTCCGTCAGATTCAGGATAGAGCAGCCCGTCTACATCAACATCATCCGCGACCCCATCAACAGGTTCCTCTCCAACTACTTCTTCCGTCGCTTCGGGGACTGGCGGGGGGAGCAGAACCACCTCATACGCACCCCGGGGATGAAGGATGACGAGAGATACCTGGTGAGGCTCTTTGTCCGCCCTGAAACTGCTGCTTTTGAGCTGTTTTTAAAAAGAAACCACCAATTTACTTAATATTCTGAGCTTCGCCTGCTCCTTGATATTGATCCTTTTGAAGTGGTGTCAGTTCTACCCCCTGGGTTTAATTTCTCAGAAAGAACATTGAGCACATTGGCTGTGTTTGCATTTTTTCTTCATTTTCCCTTCCTGGCATTTCAACGCCGGAGCAACACGCAGAATTTTTTAAAACTGAAGCAAAAGTGATTTTGAAGGACAAAGAACAAAATCAGTTGTCCGTGACCTGCAAATTGTTGTTGCAGTGTTTTTCTGCTAGGCGATGGAACAGTACAGAGTCAACGAGGCGCAGATTTGACATTGAGCGCTGTTAATGAAACAACGCTTCAGTGGAGGTCTGACATCGCTCTGATCTTATGAAAGGGCAGAAGCGACTTGCAGGATAGTTTCCATGATAGGATGAAGCAACAACTATATTTTGTCTCTCTTTCTCCTCCTCTATTCGCCTTTCATCTGGGTTTCTTTGCCCATTTACCCTCGTCTCTAAATCAATGACACGGATGTTTATGGTTTGAAATACTAATGCCTTTGCAGTATTCGACAGCGCAGTGCACTTATTTTATGACTGGAGACGCTGCCTTGCCAAAAACGTTAAATCTGTGTCTGCCTCAGTTCTTATCCCATTGGTTTCGTAACCGTAAACTGAGCTGAGACACGACCTGAAATGTCCCGCACAGATCTGTTATTCTGGTACGGCTGTGATGTGCCCTATAATTATAGAGGAATGCATGTCGAATGGAGCTCTTCATCAAGTAAATGATGAAGAAATACAGAACTAGATTTAAAAACAGGTCATTAGAGATATACAATGAGTAACTGTTATGACACTGATGCAAATACATTGCATCGTCTTCCGCCAAAGATCAGGAAAGAAAACAATTCCGCTTCTCATCCCGTTCATCATTGATTCATTCGTCGTTGCGATAAATCCAGTGTGGCATCTCTGTTTGTTGTTACGACCTGACAAACCTCCTAAAAGTCCAAGTCTAGGAGCAGGAGAGTCGTTCTGCAGCAGATAAAACAGATTGAAACCACGTCTGCGCCTCCCTTTGAAGAGGAAACGAGGCTGCTGGAGGGAAGACGGCAAATTGCAAGGCCAGCCTGACACTAACCCAATATTTAAATCTGATTAAGATTCCAATTAGAGACCTGATTTAAGCAAAAACCACATCAGAAATGCGGCGTCTCTACATCTGCCCTGCAGACTTGTTTACGCCTGCAGACCCATACATCAGCAATATAAGACGTCTCCTATTATTACACGCCAGTCGCAGCTCGAGCTCTAATCCCGAGCTGCCATTTATTTCATCTCCGTGTGAGTTTCTCAGCGTTGTTCTGGTGTCGGACACGAAGGCGAGCTGAACAGCGAGCGCCCTCAGCGAGCGACCACTGGTCTGTGGTCCTGGTAGGGTAACATGGGGGTTGGGTTCTCTGTATCTCACGTAAACATCCGTGTGAAGTCAGTGAGCAGGAAGTCAGTCGGCAGGCAAAGCGCTGTAGCATTTGTTGTTATGCAGGGCAAAATCAGGTCAACACCCAGACTGTGTACATATGCTGACGCTGTCAATGAGGTCGATCAAGGAAAAACACCCCACACACACACTCACACACTCCATCATTATGTCGGTGGTATTGGCTGCACACAGAGGCTAAGAGAGTGAAAGTGCTCCTGCAGTGCGAGTGTGACCGGGTGTAATTAGGTCTTGCAATGCTCGCTGTGGAGATTTGGACCATGTGAGTTGAGTTATTAAAGTATGCAGACCAAGGGGGCCCCTCGCTACAGTTAAAGGGTTAGGGGGGGGGCTGTGTTGCTACAGACCGGCTTACCTGTGTGTGTGTGTTGTTGCACTCCTCTACTTATAGGGGCCTGCCATCTTTAAACTGTATGTAGTCTTTATAACTCTATTAACTATACGGCGAACGTCTTTCAGAGAAACCGTCTCCCACTTACCCATGGAGCACCACATGGGATACCATCCCAGTACTTTCTCTCGCCACCTGTCTAATTCAATTTATCCCTAACTGCATTTTGAGAGCCGCTGTGGTCTGGCGATTAAAAACAGACCCGAGGCCCCCGCAGGCAAAAGTGGCCGACGAAGAGCGGTTAGCCGTCTGCCTGCGCGCCGGCAGTGGCTGCCCGGGTTTTAACACGGGCTGACGGGCGCGAGTGAAGAGCGTTTGGTGCTCCACCAAGACAGGGAGCTGAAAGATGAAGAGGCTGTGCAAGCAGGGTGTCGATACACAGTGGGATTGGCTGTGCAAGCGATGGTGTTGTAGGCTGTATATGATTACAATCACTTGTTGAAGCTGTGTAGGTTTGGGTTCAGGCGAGGGGCTTGGTCAGGAAGGTCCCCACTAGTATAGCACATGTGAAAAAATGTGTGTGTGTGTGTGCTGCTATGTCAACAGTCCTGCCTATATCCCCTGCCTGGCGTGCATTAGCCCTGCCTGCCCTGTGCTGGTCTGTATGCGAGAGGTGTCAATGAAAGAACACTGTCAGTTTGCTCTGCTGGACCCCGGGAACCCGACGCACGTGTTACTGAGACATTCCTGTGGTCAGCTTGGATTTTCCGTCGCTCCCCACACCCCCTCTCACTCACACACACACACACACACATGTACACACACTACTGCACTCTGATAGAGACTCGGGCACGCAGCAGCTGTAATATATATGTAGGCTATATGGAGACACACACACACACACACACACACACACACACACACGGACTTGTCACTTAGCGGTCTGGAAATGGATCTTGATGGCCACACTTACACCTCAAATTATCGGGTCAATGCTACTTTAGTATTCAGCAGCTCCAATGTTGTACACACTGAAGTTCTAAACACTGAAGGAGCCGTTGACAGCGATAAATCCATTTCTCCTAAACCTGAAGAACGTGCTTTAGTTCTCACGACTCTGACTGACGACAAATACTGGTCAGATGAGGTGAGTTTCCCACGGCAATGGGTAATCATCTCCATTTAACGTCTGTACACTTTCTCCTTCTGTCTCTTTCTCCAGAGACACACACAGTTCATCAGGTTCCTCTCTCGACTTAAGTGCCTCGTTCGTGCTCGGGCTTGTCGTAGCATCAAGCAGCTGTATCTGACAGGACGGGTCGCCCGAGGTGTAACTGACACACACACACATCTGACAGTCACACGCCAAATGGCCTCTCATCAACTGGGAAAACAAATTGAGTCAAAATATCAACCGGTTCCACCGCGACGCCTCGGCTCCTGCAGCGCCGCCACCGTCTGCCGTTTCACGTGGAGGAAAGTTTCTGAATGTCAAGGTTTGATGTCGCTTCACTGCCAACTCTACGCCCCAGGTTTGCACTGTCAGCGCCACCTGGCACCCAAAGGAAGAATTATTGAAATGGAAGTGGGCCCAGGTGGCCCAAAGGCAAAGTGTCCCACGGGAAAGAAATAAATCTGGGGGTTGCCGGTGAATGAATTGATGAATGTGTTCTGTTTGGTGAAGCGAGGGTTTGTTCTGCCTATTTAGCAGCCGTTTCTGCGACTGCTCACTTGGTCTAATCCACCGCCAGAATAGGAACAATAAGCCTGAGTGTACACACGGGCACACAGGAGCTGCCTGCCCAATACTAATGGGGTTTTCTAAAGAGAGTGTGTATTGTCTGTGTTTGTGTGTGTGTGTGTGTGTGTGTGTGTGTGAGTGTGTGTTTGCGTGCACTTGTATATAAATGAGTAATGGCCAGATTCCCAGAGGTCTCCCAAATGGCGAGCCAAGAGGTCCCTGTATCAAGTGTCAGGGCAAAGCGAAGGAGGGACTTCCTGGCTGTACGCCACGTGCATTGCGTCACATGTGTCACTTCCTGCCTGCCTTCTCCCTCTCCCTCTCCCTCATCTCTTTCTTTCTGTCTTTCTTTCTTCAGCTTCACCGCTGACGTGCCGGGCCCAAAGTCCATTGGGAATCCATTCATTGTTATCTGTCCTTTAGCGTGGCGAGCGATGAAGTTTGATGCGTTTCGGCCTCAACCAGCTCGTGTGTTTGTGTAATTTGTTTGGTCTGAAACATTTGGAAGTGTTTTCACACAGAATATTTGCCTGCCGTCTGTTTTGTATTGCGTTTCCTCAGTTGAGACAAAGCAACACAGATCGTATTTGTGTCGGCAGGGTAAAAATGATTGACAATCTTCAATTCCCTGTCCACTCACTTCCACCGCTTCCACCAACGCGGTGGGTTCATGACAACTCGTGATTTATAGCATCACTGACAGCAGAGGGGGAGGAAAACAAACATCTCAAACAAAACATTTGCAAAATTAGAAATCAAAGCACAGCCAAATCATCACAACAGCTTCAACATTTGACCACTCTGACCATCGTTTTGCTGCTCTGTCTTTGGGGAGTCACACAGTGGGTTTGCTTCACAGATTTGCTTCACAGTTTTCCTGCCTCGAGTTCAAACCATCCCTGCAGGCGCGCTGATGTCATCTCAGAACACCTGCCGCCAGTACTTTGACAAGAAGAGAAAGAAATTGTGGGACAGTGGTCAGCAGTTTTGTGTGTGTGTGTGTGTGTGTGTGTGTGTGTGTGTGTTTGATATTAAAAGGGCAGATCGATGTGGTTCAATCACTAAGAAATGGCTCAGGGAAATTAAGCATATCCCCCTGAACTACACAGGCAGAAATGTCAACCCTTTCACAGTTACTTCACAGCCGAGCGGTGTGTGTGTATGTGTGTGTGAGTGATCATTACAGTCAGGCAAGGCAGATTCTCAGAAAAGAGGCCCACTGAAATAACAGGCTGTGATAAATTGAGTCACCATTCCAACAAGAGTTTTGATGTGGCCGACAACAAGAACTGCGACCAGTTAATGTCAGCACATGCGGGGTCACGTGACGGCCCCACGTCAACACACACACACACACACACACACACACACACACACACACACACACACACACACACACACACACACACAGATCGCTAGAAACTTTCGGACTTCTGCTTCATCGTGTAAACCATTCTTATTTCATATCCAGGTTGCTCAGTGTGCACTTATGCTCGTGTCAGTGTGGGTTCTGTAACGTCCCAGGGGACCCTAAACGTCTCACCCTGGCATGGAAGGTGTGGTCCAGTAAAGTGGCAGTAATGGACATTCCTGGACCTCCTGCACCTCTGCGTCAGCTTTTGCAAACCACTCAGTTTGAATCAGACGCTGCAGACTTACAGAGGGGCCATAAATCTAAAACGGGAGCGTTTGATGTTGTCATTACGGGTTCAGATCGCTGCCACATTTAGATCTTGTTCCCACAGGCTTGTCAACACAGTTGCCCTGTGCTCTTTGTGCGTGTATGTGTGAGTGTGTGTGTGTGTGTATGAGTCATGCTATGCTGCTGCCCAGGACTTGTTGCCATCCACAAAGCTTACGTCACCTGACATGGATTTCACTGTCTTGCTGCCATGGAACCCTGCTGGCTGGCCAACTTCGTCAGCCTACCGTGTGTGCGTGTGCGTGTGTGTGTGTGTGCCTAATCTGCCTTACGGTTGTTTTCCCTTTTCGCTGTATAATGGCTCCCACATTCCGACAAAGTTCAAACCTCTGATCTAATAACCTTCTTTTGGGAGGGGTGGTGGATTAATCCAGGATTGTTTTTGGCTCTAAAGGCTCGCGCTTCTGTCTGACTTTCTCAGCTAAACGACATAATGCAGAGCAAGTAAGTGTTGAATTATAGATGCAGACGCAGTGTTCCCTCCTTGCTTACGTTTCCGTCATGTTTGGCAGCTCGGCTTGGCAGAAAGTAGCCGGAGTGAAGGAGCTTATCTTTCACTAGTTTCTGCTCGTCAGATAAGAAAGAAGCCAAGGTGCGCAGCGCCCTCTAGCGGCTGTGGGGAGATATGGCAGCACTGTTGATGCTGATGTTTGAGCCTCAAGGAGATGATTGGAAAATTGATTAGCTCAGTGTGAAACATGAGTGTGATCATGCTTTTGTCTTTTTCTAGGACATCAATGTTTGTATTCTGGAGAATTACCCAGAATGCTCCAATCCCAGAGTTTTCTACATCATCCCATACTTCTGTGGACAGCATCCACAATGCAGGTAAACACAGCTTTGGATGTACTTTAAGATAAACAACGCAGATAATCTAAGTATTACATCAACACTACTTTAAATCACAAAAGCAGAATGAACAGCAAATGGCTTCACTGTGTGTGTGTGTGTGTGTGTGTGTGTGTGTGTGTGTGTGTGTGTGTGTGTGTGTGTGTGTGTGTGTGTGTGTGTGTGTGTGTGTGTGTGTGTGTCTGCCACAGGGAGCCGGGAGTTTGGGCCCTGGAAAGAGCCAAACAGAACGTGATGGAGAATTACCTCCTGGTGGGGATCCTGGAGGAGCTGGAGGACGTTCTGCTCCTGCTGGAGAGGCTCTTACCTCATTACTTCACTGGAGTGCTCAACATCTACAAGAGCCCAGGTCGGTCTCAAACTCCCAGAATGCAACTTTTGATGTGTGATTCCCAGTATGTTCATGTTTGAAACAACCCGTATCCTCTCCTTCTGACAGACTACAAGAAGATGGGGAACCTGACTGGCACTGTGCGCAAACACACACCCACCCTGGAGGCCCTGCAGGTGCTTTACCACCGCATGCGCTACGAATATGAATTTTACAACTTTATCCGTGACCAGTTTCACCTCATGAAGAAAAAAATAGGCCTCAAATCCGTGTCCCGGCCCCCCGCCTACTCGCCGACGTTTCTACGTGAGCTGGCCCTCCGAACCCCGGAGCCTCTGGACGAAGACGAGGACCTGGATACGGACGTGGAGGACGCCAACAGCTGGCTGGTTCAACCGTGACGGGGTTGTGTCATTTCACAGTGGACGTAGCCAAAGTGCGATTGGCGAGGAAATAGCCGGAGGCAGCCTAAAGGTCATAGGGAATGTGCCCCCTGTCTGTCAGCATTCCCGGGGGAAAAAACGTGTGTTTGGGAGCGTGCAGATCCTGATGTCCGTCCTTTTCGCCGGGCTCAGTTGTCCACCTGAGATCGACTCCTGTCCGAACAGGCTCAGAGCTGAAGACTGCACTACTGAGTACTGGGACGGACAAACTGCTCCATTTAAAACCAACCACGGATAACGGGAAATCACGGCGGCTCGGTTAAGCTCGGATCGTCTGGACTCGCGTTTGGTTTTCATTGTTTTTGTGTTTGTTTGATGTACGACCAATCGTTGCCGTAATCTCCCGGAGAGATGCGCGCAAGATGTGGGACGGTTAGATTGGGAAAGGAGAGAGGACTTCAAGATCACCACAGAGGTTATAAAAGATCCAAATCTGGAAAACATAACGGGAAATGCTGCCGGTGATGAGTCCCTATTGAGAATACCGACCTGATCCTCTCTCTCCTCTCTGGTGGGTCTCTGCTTTCATGTGCAAGTGCCAAAAACCCTTTATGTTTATTAGTCATCCAGGACTATTTACAAGTGCCAAACCTCACTAAGGGATTCAGCGATGGTGACAGAAACGTCTGTGCACAGCTGGCAGAGTTGTGTCACGGTTAGATCCTTACAGTCTGTTTAATTTGTAAGATAGTAATTATAAATGGCGGGCGGGGAAGAAGCAAGCACTCAATTATGAATTCAAAGAATTCCAACTATGTGTGCAGGAATGCAGGAATGGTTGGGTTTGACCAAGCCAGCGGTGTATTTTAGCATAGCTGTATTATTGCTGACAGGCTGAGAATAATCATGTGGTTTTGGGTTCTAAAGCATTTCTGGAGCATCATCATGTTTTAATCCAAAGTATCAAAGATTGAATTTGCCAAATCCCAGTGTTTGTACTGGGCCGAATTGATCTTTACGAACATAATGCACTTTTTCCAAGGTGGATTTTCATGCAATTAGGGATTTGTCCAGAAACTGGAATATTTTTTTTTTTTTTTTCATAGCTAACCAGTTAACCTTGAAGTTCAACTGCAGCAGTATTGTAGTATTGCAGTTTTGCAGTTGTCTTCGTTTCTCCAGCAGCTAACCATCACGCCGGGTTTCCATGAGCGAACACGTGATGCACATCCGTCACCTTCTGTCACTCCACCATCCTGATCTCCACCTGTCTGTACTCATTCATTGTCTCGGTGTGATCAGTATTCCCTTTTATTTTCCAAGTTTAATTTATTATTTTTTGTATCATTTGCATTCCAGATAAGATTCTCAGGAAGAAAAAAACTGTTTTATCTTTTTTTTAATATTGGTTTCTGGAGGCTATGAAGCTATATTTGGCATTTTAAGAGCGTGGATTTATATTAATAGCGGATAACTGAATTGGGTTACAACATCTAATGCAGTACATCATTTTACAGTCTTCAAAATAAATGTCTAAGTATTGCATCTCCAGTTTCCCTAAACGTCCATCCTGCTTTCTTCTTCTTCTTCTTCTTCTTCTCCTTCTCTTGACAAGGCCAAATGACAAGCAGCTGGCCTATGCAGCTGTTTGTCATCTTCTCCGTGATGTAGTTCCTAAAATTGACCATGAGATGGCGCCATGTGACACGTTTCTGCTGTCCCGTCCAAACCAGTTTATCCGACAACTTGAATGAATTCATGTTTTGCAGTTACTACTGATTTGCCAAATTCTCTGAATCAATGTTATACAACCCGGTGTGTGCTGTGCTGTGTTTGTCCTTAGTTGTCCTCAAACTCCAGATTATGGTTCCTATGAAAGAACATTAAATTTGTGATTAGGCACATTTGAGGCTATAAATGTGGATTTGATTTGTGTGTGCACAGTTGGTGACAAACTGGGCATCCATGCGCAGAGTTTACTTACTTTACAAAGCTGAACACAGAGGGTTAATTCTTCTTCGGTGTTGCAGAGGGAGACCTCCCCTCCACTGGCGAATAGAAAGCCGCTCATGTCAGTGGGCAGTTCCCAGGCCGAAAATAATTCCCCCCGACTTTTCCAGCAGCATGTAACCTACACTTCCCTGCTCTAACTATGTTGATCACACCAAGTTTACTTAAGAGGCTCCTACGATAGCACAGTTAAGTAAAAGACAGCAACCAAAGAAAAGCCCATCTTGTTTATTTCTCCATAATAAAATAAAATAATCCTAACAGAGCAAGTACTTACATCCATACTGTTGATTAAATTAAAACAGAGCAGATAATCAGATGTTATGGAGCTGGGATTACCTCATCATGGTGGATGGATGGATGCAACAAATAACACAAAACAGGAGTAAAACACTGTGTTGCAAAGTGAGTGAAGACATCTCCACACTGTCATTTAGGTCCAAACTTCACAAGGTGACATTGAAAAATACGGCGGTGTTACATCATACCTCATCATTTCCACATAAACAGTAGATACAGATTCTACCACAGTACAAAAACATGAACACGCAACGCACATCAATGCATTTAAAAACGAGATGGAATTGATCAAATCGATGAATACGACGTAAGTGGTTGATTGAATAGTTTCACAGTGATATCCAGCAAAGGGATGCCCTGAGATTAAAAACAGCAAACAACTTGACATCAAAATAAGGCACTTATAAGAGATTAAAATGATACAGTATAATATTGGGCTCATGGAGATATAATGTAAAGAATCAGATGTGTCCTAATGTTTCCCTGTGGGTACGTGTGTGTGTGTGTGTGTGTGTGTGTGTGTGTGTAAAATGCACCTAACGATCTGTGTGTGATCTTTACAAGACCCACGTGCACAAACCTGCTCCGTTACCTAATGCTTGTAGTTGGATGAATGCAGTGTTTTGAGTGCAGTGTGTCTGTGGCTCTTTGTTACTTTGCTGGCGCTTGTTTTCACTCAGTTTGGAGGTGCAAGTCCTAAATTATTGGTCACTTTGCAGAAAAAAAATGTCCACAAGACCTTCATATAGACGAAATATCCAGCAGAGGTTTGTTTTACGTCTTTTGATTTGTTCTTCTTCCCTCCTTTGGATCTTTCCCTGCTGTCCTCCCAACAGCACAGCTCTCAGGCCTGGTGGTGGTTCATCTCCACTCTGTCGTCAATGTCTTCTTTCTTCTTGTCGGGCTCGTAACCCAGAGCCTCGGCCTCCTTCAAGGTTGTCATCAGAGGTCTCCCCAGCGTCTCGGGCAACAATAGTGTCAGAACTCCGATGATGAATGCCAGGATTCCCACAATTAACTGTTATGGGATCAAAACAAAAAAGAAGAAACGACAATTGGTCAGCAAATGTGTCTTGGCCAGGACGTCCGAGTTAAGACGTGCAGACTGGGAACACACCTGAGGTAGGTAGACCCAGACGTCCGCCAGGTAGACGCAGAAGGGGGCGACAACGCTGCCGACGCGACACATCATACTACCGCTCCCTAAGGCCAGTGACCTGGACAGAGAACACACACACACACACACACACACACACACAGGTGGGTACAGACCAAACAGGGCTCCAGCTGGCGTTCAGGTTTTGAACCAAAGAGCAGGAATCCTCACCTGATGATTGTAGGGTAAAGCTCACAGGTGTACAGGTAGATGAGACCAAAGGCGATGGCCACAGCAAACTTTCCTATCATGCTGAGAGCGATGGCCAACGGCTGGATGTCCTGCAGGACGGACAGAAGACACATTTACATCAAGTTGTTTGGCAAATATAACAAATTATGATGATGAACTACTCTAATTTTAAAGTATAGTATACACACACAGATCTCACATACACACACTATCGGTTCCTTGAGGTGATTCCCTAATGTGAACTCTTACATACACATCCATGGCCTCAGACACGGGTCAGATACGGACAGCAACACACACAAGCTACAGATCCATGGAGAGGAAGGCTGTGTGAGGTGATCCCTACCAAAGGAGCTATTTTTAATCCATTTGACTCCAATCCAACCATCTGTGTCTCAGCCTGAAGCATTGGTGAAGCATATCGTACTTTGGGAGGCCTTAGGTTCTTAGAAAAGTACGCGACGCTGATGATTGCCTGACACCTCGCGTCACATGGCAGCACGTGCAAAATACAGCATGACCCCTTTAAGAGCCGCTGGTGTGGACAAGAAGGTCTCTGAGCGCTCAGAGGCCAGGCGCAGGGCGAAGTATTTGCGCTGTGTCGTCCTGACAATGTCACAGATATGCAAGGAGGTCGTCAGTGTGTAGTTCAATACGATGAATGTAGAATGCCAGGTCACATATGGTCAGTGGAGTTTGTGTGTGTGTGTGTGTGTGTGTGTGTGTGTGTGTGTGTGTGAAATATTGAATATGAGACCTGCAACTGTACTTAGTTGAAGGGATTTACAAGTTAGTCCAGAGAGAGAGAGACAGAGACAGAGACAGAGAGAGACCTTGCGTGTGTGATAACCGCTCAGGCTTTTGAGGTCACAGGTTATGTTTGCTGTTCAGCGACCATAAGGCGACAAACATATAGGTCAGAGGCGCATTTGTGTCGCACGAAGACAGTAAACGCCGCTTCAGCCTGTGAGTACAATGGAGACGAATCAATCGCAACCTGTCGCCAGTTCAGGGGCTAACGGACAACTAAAGTGGATAGAAAGGTCAACAACAGAGAGCGTCTATACTGTTCTTTACACCACTTTGGAGTGGAGTGGGAATTTCTGAATACACACATTAAATCTCTCCAACAGCACACACACACACACAATCTCGATACGTACAGCGGGCACCGCCATAATGAGCATGCAGGCGACCCCGGCCAGAATCAGAGCCGGGGCGCAGGTCTTCTTCCGGCCGATTCGGTCCATTGCAAAACAGCCGACCATATACGAGGGGAGCTCCACCAAACCTGGAAGCAGCCAATCACAGAGCACAGAGGGGTTATAGTGACATTGACACTGATACAACCATCAGTAAACATGGACACGTGTTCATTCATGCTGCACGACCCCAAACCTGGAGGAAAAAAAGGTCCCGTGTGTGTGTTCATGAACACGGGAATTCACAGTATTTACACTGCTAAGCTAAATTCATCCTGATTTAAATAGCAGCACCTAAACTCAGCAAGCGAGGTCTGGTGAAGAAGGCGAGGCCCCTAAACCTTCACACGCAGAGAAAGATCAAATATGCAGACAAACTCGGTTTAAGGTCATGACACACACAAACCATCACTTACCAACGAGGAAGAGGTTAACGTACTGGTTCCCCCCGAGGTTGACGGAGCCCAAGGAGAAGACGTAGTAGCCCAGGCTGCCGATGAACCAGATGGCCCACACAGTGCAGGTGCGGGCCGCCATCCTCCAGCTGCAGAACAGATCCAGGATAGACAGCTTCTTCTCGCGCTCCTCCGCCTCTTTCCCCAGCAGCTCGGCGGCGGCCTGATCGCCAGACTGCAGCAGTTCCTCCGCCTTGATTCTGCACTGCATGCCGTTGACCCGAGCGATCCTCTCCAGCAGGGCCTGGGCCTCCGGGTAGCGGCCTTTGGCGATGAGGTAGAACGGCGTCTCGGGGAACATCCAGCAGAAGAGCAGGAAGGGCGCAGTGCAGGTGGAGAGGACGATCTGGTAGATCCACCACACGCGCACCAGGTAACCGGCCAGGGCCACCACCATGACCCCTAAGGCGAAGGCAGCGTGCACGTGCATAGAGGTCCAAGTGCGCACTTTGATGCCAGTGAACTCGGTGACATAGACGAAGACCACCACCAAGTATCCACTAGACACCTGCCGAAGAGCAAAAAAGGACAGACGGAGGGGGAAGACAGAAGAGGGGACAGCAAGATAAAAGACAAAAGTCAAGAAGGATATCAGACACACACACACACACACACACACTGTGCATGTGGCAGTTGTCAGGCACAAAACACACACACACACACGCCTGCTTATGAACGAACCTGCTGTGCTGCATATCTCCACTTGCTGTCTGAGTCAATGTGAAAAACAACAGCTGTATCTCAGGAGTTCTGGCTGGCTGGCTGTGTGTGTGTGTGTGTGTGGGGGGGGGGGGGGCTTGGGGGGGACATAGACAGCGAGACTGGCGAGGCAACTTCACCCCCCTGAAGCCTGACACTGCTGTTTTTGTGGACCTTTGCTGTCCTGAGCTAACACTCTAGCAAAGCACTACCAGATTTTCCACTCACACACACACACACACACACACACACACATACACATACACATACACCGACGCGGCACAAAACCCTGTAGTGCAGGCAGATGCGTAAACCAAATGCACATGCGGCTCACCATGGCCAGGAGGAAACGGATGGCCATAAATACGTAGTAGTTTCCAGAGAATGCAACACACACACCAAACGCAAACTGGCAGAGGCTGGTGAACATCAGGATCCTCACACGACCAACCCTGAGGAGGGACACACACAGTTTAGGACACAGTCATCAAATCACCAAACCAGTCCGACTTGTAAATGCTGATCCATTTGCAGCTGGTTCTCCAATTCTGCTCCGTCGCCGCTTAATTACATCATACACACTTCTCCCATGTGTGTATCCTCTCCCCTCGTCTTCTTTCTGTAGCACCTGGCTGTAGAGAAAGACTCCTGTGTCCTCGTCCCTGCTTACCTGTCTGCGATGTCTCCAAACAGCAGCGCGCCGATCAGCACCCCCAGCATGAAGGTGGGCTGGCACAGCTTGGCCAGCCACTCCCTGTCACACACCAGGTCCCATTCCATCACTATGTTCTGGTACACCTCGCTGCGATCGTAAACAAAGCTCCCCGCGCAGGCCAGCACTGTTTTGTTGCCGTCAAAGTCGTATGTGAAGTCTGTCGGGGCGACGCGCAGGGCACACTGGCACCGGCTCAGCTCCCACTGCTCACCGCCGCCCGTCCTCACCACCAAGGGGCCTTTTCCCGGTTTGAAGTCCGGCAGGAATTCTTCCAGGCTGGATCCCGTCAGGTTGCCGTACAGGACGCCGGTGATGTTGCCTGGAACGGTGCTCACGAAGTTCGGTATCTCCACCATGAACACCGAGGCCAGGTAGTGGATCCCACAGGCCACAGCCTGGAAGACGGCCGCAAAGTACAAGCATGCCTGGAATCTGGAGAGAAATAAGATGTATTAAAACAATCATGACACCAGACTGTTAAAATCCTTTGACTCTCTGGACTCTGCAGTGCTGGCAGCTCTGCTCCAGCTCAGAGGGCCCCTGAGGTTTTGGTTTTACCAAGGTAACCAAACTCCTGAAAAGACCCATAAAGGCATAAATTGTTTCTGCCCTAACAGGGGGAACAAACCAACACCATCAGGGCGGGCCAGTGTGTGTGCAACATGAGTGTGCAGAGCCTTTAAAGTGATCACAAAATGGATATTAGACATTTAAACGAGGTACACAATTCTAATTCTGAAATTTCACAGAACGAGACATGTTGTGGTTCCGTCTGTGTAATGTGTGGGTTTTAACAATAACAATAACTGGTTAAGGGAGCATTAAGGTTTGGAATATTGTAGAAAAAGTGTCTTTTTCCAAGACAAAACATTGTGTAAGCTCCAACAATCACAAACAGAACCGCCTGGCTCAGCAGAAAAGGATGTTAGAGAGCTGTTTGTGTCTGATGTGAGAGGGAAACTTGGTTATTAATAGCGTTTACTTTAACTTCATCAATTAAGTGGCACATGTCACCTTTGTGCCTGGTGACCTGTGATTCAACGGTGAGGTCAACAAAAGTCCAAATATAAACTGTCTTCTCTGTCAGAGGTCAGTCATTGTTGTGCTTCGTCAGGCCGACTACCAGGAGCAAATGAATGCTTACATTGTACCTTTTTATATGGTTTGGTATCACATTGCACTGAAGGAATCGCAATAAACTATGCCCCATTTGATTTGACCTCATGTGTTAGTCTACTGAGGGTAGAATCGCTCTTATGCATTTCGCAATCATTCATTTACCAAATGTCCATGTGTAAAATCGCGGTGTTGTGTTGTAATTGCTCCTCTTTTTATGGCTTTACAACGGGCGGATCACTATAAAGCGTATTAAATCTCTACAGATGTCTGAGCCACAGTTTTGATGGCTGTGCACCAAACAGAGACACCAGTATGAGGTGCTAAAGAGACATGCTATTTGCTGTGAATTTCAGAATTCCTATCATAATGTAATGAAGATTTTAGGCTAATTCAAATCTAAACAACAGGTATTTTTCTACATTACACACTGTCGCTTTAATTAGCAAATTAAATGGTACAGATGTTATATTATATCACAAAACCCCTTATCTGACCTACTTCAGATCAGTCAAAGATCTAAAGTAGGTCAGAAATGTGCTATCAGTTCTCCTGGGCCTCTCTAAGAAACATCTCCCCTCATTTATAGTTTTCATTTCCATACACTCCCCACTCGGTGCGACCAAAAGTAACTTTCAAGGCGACAAAATGGCCCTAGAAACTAACTAATAAATCTAAACACATATAAGCAGACAGATTCGTACCGTTTGAAATGTCCGAGCTCGTCAAATACCCTCTCGACGGTCATGTTCGCTCTGAGGCGCCCGGTGCGTCTCTGTCCGGGGCGGCGGGTAACGGATCCTGATTCCAGGCGCGTTCAAGTACCCGAGAATTTGTGTGCAAAAGTAAGAGGAGGAGGGAGAGGAGGAGGGAGAGGAGGGGCGCATACACAGACATACGCACACAAAACTGGTTATCTTTGTTGTTTCAATTACAAATAGTTTTGAATGCGTTTATACTTCCGTGTGCACTTTGTGAAATGCTGACTGGACACAGCTGTTTCCAACTTGCAACCGATTTATTTATGGTCTTTCCATTATGGGTCTTTACGTTAACAAAAACGAGGAATCGAAGTTTAAAAAAAGGAAAATAATACCTTCAGAACTTCAGAACGGCAAGTAAACTAAAGAGATGCGTTTAAAGGTTATTCGCTCATCCAGTTCTGACGATGATGAGGATGAGGATTGAACTTTGAACTTCATATTATATATATTACATTTTGAACATTTTAAATCATAGCAAAATGTTGCTTCGATGTCAAGAGTGAGTAATCATATCAGTGTGCATCTCTCAGAGCTCACACACACACACACACACACACACACACACACACACACACACACACACACACACACACACACACACACATACACACACACACACACACACACGCCATTCTCTTTTGTTTTCGCACAAAGTAACAGATGCATCACAGACTTCTGCTCTATAATTAATTGTGGAGTCAAATTGCCAAGACTTTTGAAATGTAGAATGTCTGGACAAACTGGACAAAAAAATGTATCTTTGTATTTTGATATATATACACATTTCCTTTTTTTGCTGCTATAGTTGGCAGCCAAAGTTGAGTGGGCGTGCCTCATTCTTCAAAAAATGCTATCGTAACCAAACAAACCAAATGAAAAATCAACAACACACATCATCACTGGCCTAGGCAATAACATGTTACATTTCATCAGTGAGGTTATAGTTGGAGGACCACTGAGCCTCTGGGATTCCTCAGGATTTGACCCTCTCGGGGTTAAAAATGTGCGACTAGGGTTGCCCCAGCAGTAAAGCAGGCAGCTGCTGCAAGGAGGCTGAGAGCATTAACAGCTTCAGCAGAGTGGTGATGAGGTGGGAATACGGTCTAACCATCATACCAGTCATATTGGGACTCTGATAGGGTCAAATACAGCATCAGATGAAAAATGTCTGTTTGTACGATTAAACAACCGCAGATGGGTTTGTAGATCTGATCTGTATTTCTCCAGCAGTATTCAATGACCAAGAGTATTGAATGATTCAGGAAAGGAAGGTGAAGATCCTTTTTCCTCAGTGATATCTTTTGCCTGGCGTCAGTGGTCTTACTCACCTCACTCACCTTTTGACCTATTGACCCCGGGGCCTCCTGAAGCTCATTGCTATCGAGTCTCCATCCGTCTCATTGGCATCGTCATGCATCCTCATCATCTAAGTCTTTTGGCAGCTATAAGGGAGCAATAAGTAGAGAAAAGAACTATCATACATATTTACACGTATACTATGCAAAATAGAAAGATCAATAAATAAATGTGTTTATTTCAAAATAAAACATCCCAAAATGTTCATTTGATCATTGTGCTCTTCACCACGTCTGTAAAGTATATCTAATCTCATCTGATGTTCTGACGCAGGAGCATTCACAACAAATTCCTAGTAAAGTTGGACCTGAATCCAGAGTGGTGCTGTGCCTGAGTTCCTAGTGGGACTCAGGATTAATCATTGACGCAGTCTCGGCCGCAGTCTCGGCTGCTTCAGCTGGATTGAACAGGAACTGGGACAATATCAGTTTTATCTCCACACTCTAGGAACGCCACACGGGTACTTATCAGACTTACTTGTCTGTCAACATGAACATTCTGTGGTTAACTGACTTAGTACCATGCTGGTTGAGAGAGGAGTTGTTCCTCTTTGTGTCCTAGACATTTAAGTCGATTTGTTGCTTGTGTGTGAAGATATTTGTGATCCGTGTGCTTGTGAGAGTGTGTGTGTGCGTGTGTATTTTGGGCACAGTCTGAGTGCAGACACGCTCCAACCTTCACCTGCTCCTGTCACAACCGGCTGCTTCCCACAGTAACCTGCACTGCTGTGGAAAACAAGCGAGGATGGGATCCATGCTGCTCGGTCAAAGCTCGACACAGTTTACCCTGTGAGGAGAGGAGAGGAGAGGAGAGGAGAGGAGCAGAGAGGAGGACATGGCGGTGTAACTAGGCCACATCCTCCAAATCATTGCAATATGTGAAATTAGAAAGAAACAAATTCCTTTGTTCAGAACACCCAGAACAGAAAGCTCTCTTGCATGACTCATTTTGCTTTTGTTTTCCAATACCAATCATATTTGCGTACTAAGTGCACATCCCAACATCTGACCTGCGTCTGATTTACAGAGCACATTCTGTACTCCTCTCATTTCTTCCTTTAACATTTGATGCCAACCTCACATCACTGTAACCATTCCCAGACTCCCAATATGTTGGAATCCAGTCCACATGGAAGTGAAGTGTGTGTAATTTATCACATGGTGGCAGCAGAGGTCAGCGTATCCGTTTATGTCCAGCGCTTCCTTCCTCCTCTGCTTTCCCACAGTTTCCTCATTGTAATGCTTTGGAGCAGCAAGTGGTAAGAATTCGTAGTTATTCAATAAATACATTTAGCTTTCTAAGTTTTCACCAAAATTTGGTATGGAAATGAGAATAACAAGTGAATGATGGAATGGAAAATCGTTATTTTTGGTTGAGTGACAGATAAATTGATTCACTGAGAAAAGAGCATTGATTATTTATGATTGTCGCCTCATAAATGCTGCAGTTCACCACATTATTTATGATCTTTGGAAACAGAAATATTGCGAGCGTGAAATAATAAGCAGCGAGATCTTGAGCTGCTACATTTAAGCTTCAGAAATGCTATTTTTTTTAAAAGGAACCTTGTGTCCTTTGCTCCAATCACTGAGTTTGTTCTTTCCCAGTAGGGGGCAGTAAAGATCCAAAGAAATCAGCCTTGTGTTTATCCAGCATTCAGTTCTCGAGAGCGATCAGACAGCAGCACCATTGATTCATTCAGTGCTTTTAATTAGATCAATGCTGTTTTTCTTTACTTTCTCACTTATCACATTTGGCAGGACTGCCTAACGATTTCCTTTATCAGCCTGCAATATCTCCACATCTAACTCCTCGGATTTACAATTTGTTTATTAATTATTCAACTAACTGCTATTTTTTCTGGAGAGGAGTCGGCGACAAAGTCAAGAAAGACATTTGTGAGCGAGGCCCCAGCAGCAGGGAATCGTTTACAACTTTGCATCCATCTATCCATCCATTTTCCACTGCTTTTCCAGGTCTGGGTCATAGAGGCAACATGTCAAAGCATAGTAGCCCAGATGTCCCTCCTCCCGCTTGGCCACATCCTCCAGCACCTTCTCATGGGACCCCAAGATGTTAGACGGGAGGCCAGTCTCCCCCCCAAGTGGAAATGGCTGTACGTTTTGTTCTGTTTTCTCAAAATGTTCTTTGTGTTCTCTCCTTCGTCTTCTCCATGAGGCAGGACGGCTCCATTTGTCCAGATGTTTGGGGAGACCTGCGCCACTGACAGCCAGACGATCTGCAGGCCCTGCCCCTGTCTAGAGTTACAGGGTAACCAGAGATTCAGCAGGGTGGGAGAGAGGCAAACTGAGGGAGGGGGCAGAGCGACAGAGGGGCGTGTGTGTGTGTGTGTGTGTGTGGGAGAGAGAGAGAATGTGTGTGTGTGTTGTGAGCCAGAAGAAAGAAAGAAAAAGAAAGGAAATATAGGGGGTGTGAGTGTTTTGGGAGGGGAGGACTTGAGGGAGTTCCCAAAGTTTTCAAAGTGTGCCGCACACTTTGTCCCCTCTTGAACAGTTTGCAGGGCTCTTGTGCACACACTTGCACAGATTAAGATAAACACACACACACACATGCTCAGACTAATGTTTGAGTATGAACAGAGGTGCTCATGTTTGTGTTTCATTAACTTTACCTCTCTTGGTCTGCTGAACGCTGAACCTTGGACCTTAACAGAAGGAGAGACTGAGAGAGAAGAGGAGAAGAGGACAGAGGAGCAGAATGGGATAGAAGAACGTCAACTGGCAAACGGAATCATCCAGTGGACATGAGCAGAGAGCGACTCACCCGGGGGTTGCTGCTGCGCGTGGCCATTCTGCTCACCGTCCTGTGCGTGTGTGTTCATGTTTACCTGGAGACTGGCTGGAGAGGGAGAGGAGCACCCTTCGCCTCAGGACGTCCCACCCAGTCCAGCCGGCTCCAGGGCCAGATAAGCGGAGCCCAACGGTTCACGTCGGAGCCTGGAGAGCAGGAACGCAGCATTAAAAAGAGAATCTCCTACGTGCGGACGCTGAAGAAGGAGAACCCAGCAGGGACGAAGGACGGGGACAGACAGGCGCTCCCACAGCTTCATCCACATAGAAAGGTGAGCTCATAATTTGATGTTGCAGCGTGTTTGAATGTTTTGATTGCTGTGTTGCTGTGGTTAGGATGGATGGATGGATGGATGGATGGATGGATGGATGGATGGATGGATGGATGGATGGATGGATGGATGGATGGATGGATGGATGGATGGATGGATGGATGGATGGATGGATGGATGAATGATGTGGAGTCAGTCTGGTGCCACAAAGCCACCTGAATGAATTTCTATTGTACATTTAACTGGCGGTGTGAAGTTAAATTACTCATTTCTCATAATAGACATAAAGGGACAAAACCTGCCACATAAGCTCACTTAAGTCTTAAGGGAAGAAGTTGTGTTAAACTGTGAAGTTTCACATCGATCCACATTCAGGTCCAACAAAGGACCATTCAGACTCCACATCAATCAGAGCAGCCATTCACTTACACAAGCACACATATACACACACATGCACGCACGGTCCTTGACCTTTGACCTGCGGGGGATTGGTGAAATGACTTCTTTGACAAAAACCATCACTTCCCTCCTGTTTGTGTCCATGACCCAAGACTAATTCTTTTAGTGGGCAATTTCTTAAATTATATGATATGCCTTCAATGCAATGCATAGCAACCACCTAGCAACACCCCAGCAACCACCATGAATTGATAATGCTTCATTTCCTGACTTCATTTCAGTTAATAATATATTGACCTTCATGTTTCGTTCTGTCTCTTGGGGCCTTTTACGTTTCTCTGTGATCCAGCAGCTCAATTCTTCATCTCAGCTGGCTTTATTTCGTCTATTGATCTCTTCATCAATCAATCTGACTTTCATCCCACTTATATACCCCACCCATCTCTTAGCCCCACCATGTTGGGCGCGCACACACAGAACGCACACACACACACACACACACACACACACACACACACACACACACACACACACACACACACACACACACACACACACACACACACACACACACACACACACACACACACACACACACACACACACACACACACACTCTTATTTTCTGGATTATATCTCCTTTTGGTTGCTTCTTCAGTTTTGTCCCTGCATCTTTATTGGAAAGCGAGCTGCATCACTGATGAGGTTTGCATGCCGTCAGAATCCCTGCCGGGTGATTCCGCCCTGGGGGGACAGGATCTGGCCACTTGTACGCAATCAATATTACACAACACCACATGCTTACACTCTGCCTCTCCAGAATATGTTCTGGAGAGGCACACAGAATATGTTACAGACGGTGCCTTCAGGGGCCTCCAGTGAAATGTGATGTCATATTTACTTACTTACTCTCCATGTACAACTCTGCTTATAGTATAACAGAGGCTGCTTATTGCCATATTGGCTATTGGCTGAGACGAGAATATTTGGCCCAACCAGAAACTGTGAAAGAGTTACAACTGCAATATATTTGCATGAATGCTGCCACACAAAAGTAACAACTCTGCTAAAAGTGCTGGAGCTAAAAGGTTCAAATCAGACCAAACTCATATCAGTAAACGTGAGTGTAACCAAGCAACTTTTGTCCACATTTTATACTTTCTACAAGTTCATTGAAGATCATTTGGTTCAGACAGGACCTTCCATGATTAAATATTTGATGCTACTGTGCAGAGATAAGAACTTTGAGAAGTGGGTATGAAAATTTAATGAAGTTAATTTCATTATTGCCAATTTGAAGGTCAATCTTTCAAAACTAAATTATTTAGCTGGTAGATAATGAAATACTGCTCTTCTTTACATTTATTTCTTTACCTAAATAACCAATTTTAAAGGTGAGATTTACAGTGTTTACTCATCGCGCGCTCGCAATCATCTCAAACAACACAGCGACGACCCTAGCAACTACACTGATCGCTATAGCAACCACTAACCAACACCCTAGCAACCATCATTTGCCATGTCTATGTTCATACCCGATTTCATTTTAGAAAATAATTACAGTAGAACAACCTCTGCACATTCAAGTTTTGGTTGAAGGAATTAAGACATTAAAGCGATGAATCAGACAGAATAAAGCTCTCAGAGGCAGAGCAGACGGTTGCTTGTCAAATGAAGTGTCTCTTAATAAACTGTGTGTATGTGACAGCCAAAGGGTCTGTCTTAATAATAACCAAACTAAAGGAAATACCATCTCAGACAGTCACACACATATATCCTCTTTTATCACCTGCCTCCCACAGGCTTTCTACCCTGCTAGGGAAATATGGAGGATGTTGTTAAATTACAGTCAGACGTGAAATATGCTGGTTCTGAATACAGAGGGAGAAGTACCGACTCCTCACTTTGCTTAAGCATATCTACCTTTAGACCTCAAAGGTTGGGATGGGAGACTGCAGCCGGTTCCGCTGACTCAGAGACCCTCAACTTCTTTTCCTGCTCTTGTTGGTCGACATCAAACACAGAGGCTCAAACCCTGCATGTGTAGATGGAAAGCATGATGTGTGAACAATGCCTGGCTGTTGATGACTTACCTGTGCAAGAATTTCAGACAGTTTTCTTTTGCGCTGTCGGTTCTGAGCTGCCAAAGTAGCGGTCTGCCTGTTGGTGACCTAGGTTCTGAAGGCAGTCTGGTCAGAACCAGTCTATAGTCTGGAAGTAGGAGCTCTGGAGGTAAACATGTCTGATGTGACTCACCTGTGTCAGGCCTCGTTAGCCACAGTAGATGCACCTCCTTGCCTGAGGAGGCTCACGAAACCAGGAATGCTTCACAAAATGTCCTACATTTGGTGCAAAATGAGTCCAAACAATGTAATGTACAAAGAATGCTTGTTTCTCACTGCCCGTTCGCCATAAGGTCACAGTTTCTCATGAACGTAATATATATTTGGGAGCACAGCAGCGATTTTTCCTCTAGGAATTCTGGCACGGCATTAAAGATTCCTCTCAGATAAGCACGCTGTCACTCATGTGCCGTACACACTCTGCCTCAAAGCCCATAGGCAAAGCGGCGCGTAGATCACAGTGAAGTGGAACCAAGGATCTAGGATTCAGACAGGCGTCCCAGATTTGAAAACGCTTGGAACAAGAAAAAGCTATGACAACCCATCAGACTGATCATCCAACGGTGTCGAGATGACGGGGGAGGAGAACGACCCCAGGCAATAAACTTCTCCCTCATAATACGGCTTAAAATGATATTAACAGCCCAGATCTGCAATAACCTATAGCAACCTATATGAGCTGATATGAGCCCATTAACACATGGCCCCATTCCAATTCGAGGGGGGGAGCACTGAAGATGTTAATCAAGTAAGCAGAACAGTTTAATATTTAATCCCTAAGAAATTCTACTGCACTGTATTTTATCTGTAATTGAAGTTTAAGGGGATAGATTGTAGATTTGTATGTCATTTCCTTTCAAATTAACATTCAAATTGAATTCTTTTGGGAAGCTTCAGATTAAAGTTGAGAGGAAAATGAGCTTTTATTCTCTGACACGCATACATGAAAAATACCAGGTGTGAAAATGTCTAAATGGTTGAAGATAACTGAAGGAAACACCAAATTGAAAATGGAGAGGAAGGGAAATATACGGGGAACGAGTGAAAGATGAATTTAATAAATGCTGATACGGCCTTGTGAGCAATTATCTTACTGTTTCAAAATGGGACCACTTTTTATTTGGGTAATTGATTGCACGAACACTCTGCAATTTAATTCAAACGATTTATTTTAATTAAATAGGACAGGAGTTCATCTCTCTGCCAGGCGAGTGTTAATTACTTTTGCAGAAACCAGCGTAATTAATTAGCTCTGGCGTTTGGGTTGAAGCTAAAAGAAAAGGCCACTTTGCGCTTTGCTGCTCGGCCCAATACCAGCCCAGCGTCTGGACCCCCCCCGATGGAATTTGCACAAACTTGGTGACCTCCACCTCGTCTCTGAAAGCCGAAAGGCCTTGACTCAACAGAGCGGTAGGTAGGGAGATAGAGTGGGAAAAGAGCGGAGCGAGAATGTCGGAAAGGGAGAAAAAAGGGAACCGGGGGTCGGCTTCTGTAATCCCAAATGTGTGACTGGAGCCGGCGACCAGGCAGCTTGAACCGTCTAGTGTGATAATCTGAAGGGAACCGGGGAGTCACAAGAAATCAGCGGCCGGGAAAGCTGACACATCACCCGGGGTCACGCTCCTGCTTCGCTCTCCCTCCAGCGTGGAGCTTAGTTTGTCTTAAGTCACCAACATAAAGCCTGAAACCTACAAAACAGCAAACCTCTCAAATCTAAACTTGCCCTTGAATCAGTTTTCTGCTCATAAATAAGCCTGCAAAAAGCTGGAAGGGCATGAAATGAAATGATGTTAAGACCCATGAAGACAATTTCTACATCTTCACGTTTTATGACATCACATCACATGACATCACTCCTTGTGCGTTGGCTGCCGACGCCCCCGGGAGGAACAGCTCGGCTTAATAAATGCAAGATTAGTATCTGAATCCAACCGAAATTAAACAGGCTGGAATCTGTGTCACGTTGTGTTGAGGGAGAAAAAAAACACAAAGAGAACATTCACGCAATCACTCAGCCCTCTCAGCGTGATTCAGTGCTGAGATTATTTCATTGCTATGGGCAACGGTTTATACGCTTTAAGATGAGGAACAGTTGAGAGATTGTGCAGAAGAGAAATTGATTTATACTTTTATTGTGTTGGGACTCAGCAGACGAAGGAGGGCCGCACCCCCGTTATTGGTCCCAAGTCAAACCGCAGTGTTCATAACTTTTACTGTGAGACGTTGGCAGATGGTAAGAGGCGAATGGAGCCAATTGGAAGCTGACGGCTTATGAAATAACGCTATACGGAATTAATAATGCAGCCTGGTCGCAAACAAGA
>NW_027466844.1:0-82500 GCF_046128005.1 Genypterus blacodes | reverse complement strand
GGGGATGTCGTCAGTAAACTGCTGACTGCTGATTCAAACCAGTGCAAATGTGTTTAGACAGCACTCGTAATGAGACATGGGCTGCCAGAAAAATCTGACCTCCCCCCTCACCTCACCTCAGCTCAGGCTCTAACCACGCAGAAGCAGAGCTGAAAATGCTGTTAGACGTCCCGAAATTGATGCATTTAACGTCTCACTTTAAGTCGTTCATCTTAAATGCTTCACGCCACGTCTGCAAGCAAAATCTAACCTTGTGAGTCTTGTTCCCCCCCCCCCCCCTTTCCTAACATGATGGATTCACTGTAACCATAGTCACCAAGGGCTAAAGCTCTGACGGGACACCACAACAATAGTAATCAAATCACCGGCGTGACATTCGGAGCCTAACGAGCCTCTAAAGTGGAATAATGAAGGAGAAGAGGACGGCAAAGAGGAATGATTGGTTACAGGGAGTCCAATGAGACGACCTCACTGGCTGCATTATCACACTCCTATCATCCTCCAGTGTGATTACATTGTGATATATTACACACACACACAGCTCAGATTATGACAGATTAGGTTGTGTTTTCCCATAATGTCTTCCCTCATCTCTGCTAATTGATATTGTCGGTGTCCCGGAGCAGAAATGCGCAGCGCTGGAAATGAGATGAAGCAGTTAGACTGAAAACATAATTCATCATTACGGAGCACTTCCAAGGATATCTATTCAACACACGCCTGCCTGGTACTCCCGTTTGATTCGGGCTTTAGTACGGATCGTCTTATCAGTGCTCTCATTGGGTTAAATCCCGTTTCTGACCTCTGCACCTGACTTTGCCCTTTTATCTCCAACCGCTGAGTTTTCCAGCAGCTTTTCAGTCAGATACAGACCGTGCAAAACACCTGGAGAGGACATCGCCCAATGTCAACGCTCTCCGTGTGGCGGTTAAGCCGGGAGTGCTGCTTTGACCTCTCGGCTGTCTGGACTCCGATGGAGCAAAAGCAGAATATGAGCAGCAGGTTTGACACTCTGGCGCTTTCCCAGCACGTGCAGGACCAACCGGCTACGTTCCTCCTCTCGCCTCACCCTTTCCCAAAATAGCTGCGGCAGCCACAGGTGAGCGTCTGCGTCTAACGTTTGTGTCTCATTCCCGCAAGATGCCGTGTCCTTGAATCGCGCCATCGACTTTGAATCTTGGTGTGAATCCATACACGCTCGCGCCGTCAGCAACTACTGTGACAGATACTGGCAAACTGTCCGTTGTTCTGGCAGACAGACGCTCTTCTCTTGTGTTCTCCAGTCATCTCCTGTTCACCCATGTGTCCTCGCTTCCCCGGGGGATTACTTATGCTTGGCCTGGCTGCTCGCACGGCGTTCACACCCTAGCTGAGAGGCACAGATCAACTACACACTGCCACACCTAGATCCATCAAGACATCACACACACACACACGCGCACGCGCACGCGCACGCGCACGCACACGCACACGCACACGCACACACACACACACACACACACACACACAAACACACACAAACACACACACACACATTCTGCAACAGAGCTGCCATGTAACAGATTGTAATGGCAAAGATCCATCCAAACCACTTCTCAGGCTTTTTTTCTTGGATGAATAACTAATAAGGAGCAGTTATCTAATAACCCCATGCAGACGGTGCTTGATTTGAAAGACATATCTGGGAAAAAAGCAGTTGAATCCTCTTAAAAGACGACTTTCTTGTATCACGCTGCGTCTGATTGATTAACACTGCTTCCCTGTTCTGTCCCTCGGGTGCTGATGGCTTGTTGTTGCTTGATCGAACACAGAGCTCAATGCTAATCTCATCTCACCTCAGTGATGACTCAGCAGCTACTCAGACCCCGTGGCATGTATACAGCGTAATGACTGCTCAACACACACACACACACACTCAGAAACCAACCAAAAGCAGCCACCTTGAATAATAAAGCAATTAGTATTAAAGTGCGTTAAAGAGCTTGACTGTTTTCTTTAACTTTCTTCTCGTCATTAAAAATGTCATCAGACAAACAAATGGAGAACAATCCCTCTCTTGAATGAGACATGTTCACTAGGTTTACGTGCACATGTCTCACACACACACACACACTCACACACACACACACACACACACTCTTAACTGGCAGATAGTCTAAGAAAAGTAATCACAGCCCTGAAGGACGACAGACGTTCAATGTAAATCTGACTCGTCCAAGTTTGTCTCTCAAATCTGCCATTCCCACACACACACACACACACACACACACCCACCCCAGGCAAAACATCCCGCTCCGGTATCTGTCTCATCTCTGAACGCCCCACCCTCTCTTTGTCCCCCCCTCCCGCTCTTCGTCCCCATTCAAACTCGCCCGCAGCCTCCCAGAGAGTCCATTGTCCCCAGATATCTGCCCTGTGATCAGCCGTCCTGTCCAAGCCTGTACAACCGGGGGTTGACAGGGCGGGGAGGAATCGAGTTTGAGGGAGATGAGAAGTGCAGCGGTGAGACGGACACAGGGAGTCGCACTCCAGAGCTTCCAGAGTGCTCAAGATGTGGAGAGTAGATGTTCCCTGCTTGTAAATAACAGATGATGCAGAGTAGACCACCTTTGTTTCCAATTCTGTCAGGGAACAAATTCCAAGTGTCAGCATCACTTTATGTAGAAATGTGACGTTTTCAGTCAGATTGTTGCGCCGGAGAGCTGATCTTAGAAACAGAAATGGAAATATGAAGAAATTAATAGATAAGTAAGAAAGTAAGTTAAGTGTTTAGTGATTCAATCAACATCGGATCAGTTCAACCGCCTTACCAATGCTCAACATTCTCCTCTGTTCTCTCCACCATGTTGTCTCTGGTCAGCTTGTGTGTTTGGAAGAACAAAGAAAGCCTGTTATTGAAATGTGTGTGTGTGTTCATGTGTGTGTGTATAGCACTCATCTGGCCCTCTAGGGTAATTATGTTGATCACGCATCATTGGCGCAATCATCTCAGCGACTCAGATGCCGCGGAGAGACGGAGACAGAAAAATGAAAGGAGGGAGCCCCAGGAAGTGAGAGAGGGAGAGAGAGAGCAGGAGATAGAGGGAAGGAACAATGGAGGAGGAGGAAGTGCTGAGGCACAGCAGGCGGTCAGATATTTTCACAAGGCACGAATCGATTAAAGGCTGAACGCCAAACAGTGACTGCTGTGCATGTGTGTGTGTGGGTGTGTGTGGATGAAGCTTAGCAGCACACATTAAAGCGACAGCTGATCCACTGTGCTGTCCAGTGGAGGATCAGCATCACTGGAGGAGGAAATAGCACACGGTCCTGTCAGAGATAATGTATTGGAAGAATGCTGTCTGTGTGTGTCTGTGTGTGTCTGTGTCTGTGTGTGTGTGCCTTTTGTACATTTACATGCCATGATGTGCACAGAATCAAACATGACACATGCTGTCACAGAGCAGTGGTTCGTGTCCACACATAAGCTTCTATGTCAAGTGCATCTGTGTGTGTGAGCACATAGGTTTTACCCCTTTAGTGTTTATATGATGTTATGGTCCAATTATTTCCAACTAATAAACACAATGCCAATAAAGCATGCTGAGTTAAAGGGAATGTGTGTGTGTGTGTGTGTGTGTGTGTGTGTGTGTGTGTGTGTGTGTGTGTGTGTTATTGTCCTATAAACAACCTGCATATTCACATTGACGGCAGATTTTTTACTCCAGCTATCAACATCTGGACCACAGGGAAGTACTGAATGAGTCACTTTAAATGGAGCAAACTAAACTGAAATTAGCGTGTAAAGAAAAAATTCATAGCTGTGAACGAACACAAACAAACAGTGATGTCACCACAGATTATTCAACAGATGTGCCCAAGGTGCTGACCACACATACATACAATCTGTGCACAAGCTTGGAAAATGTAAAATAAACTGCAGCGCTCATAAAAACACAAGTGAGAGGAGCGATGAAGAGGAGGAGGAGGAGGAGGAGGAGGCAGTCTATTGCGCAATTGTCCGTGATAATTCATTTGAGTGCAACTAATGAACACTTGGCTGTGGCGTTTGACCTGGGAAATGAATATGCAATCATACCACTTCTTACCAATACACACACACACACACACACACACACACACACACACACACACACACACACACACACACACACACACACACACACACACACACACACACACACACACACACACACACACACACACGAAACCTCTGGCTTTTAATCATAAACAGACACATTCCTGCAGTGAAGCAGAGCTGCCAGCTCTCAGGAATGCGATGGCAGCAGCTCTGCTACACAGTAACGCACAGCCAGAAGTAATAAGTGGAGATGAACTTCAGCAGATGTCTCATCAGTGACGCACACGCATAACACGTCCTCCGCCCACTGGCACACCGCATCCCACTTCCGAGCAGTGGCTGTCTTTTTGTTTTTGCGGCCTACTTTGATGTGATTTTAACTCTTTTGTTCTGGTTCTCAGGTGCCATGGCGCATCGACCTGCAGCCGAAGGCCGGGGGCGGATCTCTGGAGGACGAGGCCAGAAGGTTCTTGGATTACATCACCACGCCACAAGTAGGGTGACAAACGCCGCTTCAGTAGCAAGATGTAACCCTCCACGTCCTCCTACCTCCTTCACTTCTTCTCCTTCTGACTAAACTGCAGTATTTGTGGCTGTGGAACAGGATGTGCAGTATTTAAACAGGAGTCCATGACTGAGGGACTCTTTTCTTTTCCTTCTCATTCAGCTCAGTCCGAGAGTGTTTATCTTGCCCGGCAGCACACACACAATTCATTACTCTATCGATTAACACAGAGATGGAATTCGCAGGCCGCATATTCAAAAACCTAATCGATGTGACTCTGTGGTGTGTGTGTGTGTGTGTGTTCATCTATGACTGCATTAAATTACTACAAATCGATTAAGGCGTTCAGCGTGGGAATTTAAAATGTATCGAAGGGCGGAGAAAGCGTGAAATTTCGTGCCCTTGTCCGTTTTTTCAAGGTAACGGCTCCATTTTCACTTTTGAAAACATTGTCCGGCAGTTTCTTCAACCTATAGCGCTTGAACACCACTGGAGGCGCCACCGAGAATGAGGCGGCACTCATTCGGCTCGACGTGAATTAGCCTTTGAATGTACATACAGTGTGTGTGTGTGTGTGTGTGTGTGTGTGTGTGTGTGTGTGTGTGTGTGTGTGTGTGTGTGTGTGTGTACTGTGTGAGTGTCTGCATTTGCGTGAAAGAAGAAGACCAAGAATAGAGAGAACAAGATGTGTGTGTGTGTGTGTGTGTGTGTGTGTGTGTGTGTGTGTGTGTGTGTGGGAGAGAGTGTGAGAAAAGCTGTACTGCCAGTGGAGCTGCTGATCAGACAACAACTGTCCAATTAACAGCTGTCACACCATGCACACACACACCCCCCCAAAGGAAGACATCTGGGATATCATGTGAGTTCCTCTCATGTAGAATAAACAGTAAATTCTGAATCTTCTTCAACCTTTAGATGAATGTAATGGAAGAAGAAGAAGTGCAAGTTTTCCCTTTGAAAGAGTCAAAATAGCATTAATACTTAACTAAAGAGTCTTGTAAAAAATGTATTTAATTTGCTCAATTGCTCACTTTATCCCTGAATGGAAGTACTCCACTCTACAGCATCACTTCCTGTAAATGCTGTCAGGTGAGTTTTTCGAGCCTCGGCGTCTCAAGTTTGACATAACGGAGAAAAAATGTTCAGTCTTTCATTGTGCATTCTTCATTGTGCGCCCATGAATGCTGTCAGTTGTAACAATCCACCCCCAGTGACATGATGGAGCTTTTAGCGTTTTTTTCTTCTTCTCCTTCTTCTTCTCTCAACCCACGCGTGCAAACCTCCGTTACAAACCAATTCTTGTGCACTTTACAACAAAGACGCGCTGGGTGACTTTTATCCTCTCTAGCGTCTGAGTGGGTTCCCTCGCCGCCTGGCTTGTCACTGAAGGCTGTAATTAGATATGCATATTGGAAAATACAACACGGCACATCACAGAGGCGGCTGAGAAGTTCTATTGAGTGATGTGAGAGAGAGAGAGAGAGAGAGAGAGAGAGAGAGAGAGAGAGAGAGAGAGAGAGAGAGAGAGAGAGAGAGAGAGAGAGAGAGAGAGAGAGAGAGAGAGAGAGAGAGAGAGAGAGAGAGAGAGAGAGAGAGAGAGAGAGAGAGAGAGAGAGAGAGAGAGAGAGAGAGAAAGATCGACTTACGTATCGCGTCGGGAATGCAAATATGCATGAAGGAGCGTTTTAGAATGTCAGATGTGGCTTTGTTACAGGGCTCGGGACCCGTTGGTTGATCATTTCCTGACAATAAAATGAGTTGGAGGGAAAGGAGGGAAAGAGGGAGAACAAATGATTTCTACATTCCTTATTGCAATCGTCACTTTCTTCTTTAATGTTATTATCAAGTGAGTGATTAGACTCTACGTGGAATACAGGAAGTCTTACTTACATCACAGTGATGTAACCGCAGAGGTAAAGATATCCTGCTTACATGACACCAAATCACATGTGAACTGACTGCAAAAGCTCAAAATCTGTAAACGCTGACACACAGACACTGGCACACACACACACGCAGAGCTGAGACATGTACGCCTTGGCATTTTTTTACGATTCTGTTCCGGCCTGATGGATTTGGCGCATTAGTTATGTAAAGCAGTGCAGGTATAAATGAATAAATAGATTCAGGGCTGCAACAGGAGTCAAGTGAAGACCCGTCAGTGATGGAGTGTAAGGTTCATAAGTATAGAAGTGTTAGAATAAAGACAAAGAACTGTTTTGTATCGGATCAACGTGTATAGAATTATTGTATATTTGCTCGATTATCTCTTATGCGTGGACATTGGCCCACTCCTCTCCTCTCCTCTCCTCATCTATTACCTTTCCTTCTTTCCTTCCCTTTCCTCTGCCTTGGCAGCGCCGCCTCATCAGCCACCAGCTGCACATTGTGATGAATAGTTTACGTGCCGCAGTCGGACACGGAGCCTGGAACGCACAGTCTGGGGTCAAATACAGGAGTTTGCATTGATTTATGGCGTTTGCCGTAATGTATTTGGAGAAGCGGACATGTGGCATATATCACATCAGGAGAGTTCAGACGGTGTCAGCCAAGTTGTCATCAGGTCCTGATTGTGAATCTTAATGTGTGTGTATGTGTGTGTGTATAAGCCTCAGCGTGTGTGAGCATGACTATTACTCTTCGTACATGTTGAGTGTTAAAGAAATATCCATAATAATGACAACATTGATGATGACATAGCAGAAATCATTGAAGTGTGTGTGTGTGTGTGTGTGTGTTTTCATGTGTCTAGGTGTCATGTGTGTCAGTGGCCGGCGAGGAGGCGGCCCAGCAGGGTCCCGAGGGTGCTTGGGCTGTGTGCTTAGACCCAAAGTTCAGCCTGAGCCACAGAATACACAACAAACACTGCAGGGTGTACTCGTTTGGGTGGGTATAAATAAACAAACACACACACACACACACACACACACACACACACACACAAATCTCCCAAGTAACGAATGTGCGATCTTGCGTCTGTATATTTATCGCTGTGTTTTTTCATTTCTAGAGTAATTCCTCTTCCTCTCCTTGACCCGAGAAAGTATTTGACCTTGTTGACACCGTTCATCCGCTCGCTCTCCGCCGGTTGAGTGTCACCGAGTCGCGTCCCTGTGGAGGTGCTGAGGTCTGTCATGTGTCGGGGAGGCAGAATATTAATATGGACGACGAGTGATGGCGCAGGTGTGCGACGCAGAAGGGGAGGGAAGGGCTGATCTTTCTGGAGGAAGGAGGTCAGAGGTCAAATGGAGAGATTGGAAGGACAACAGATCTCATTTCCTCTGTCCAACTCCTGGGAGGTCTCTCATATAAACGCAGGCAATTCAAAACTTCTCAACACACAAGCTGGTGCGAGAATATAAGGGAGTCGCACGTCTATTAGAGGAAGTAACTGGGAAGAAACATACTTCATATTCATTTCATTATTACTTTGTGCTTAACTGCTTAACCTTTGATCTGAGCATCATCTTGGGAAAACACCATTCCAAACGCTGAAGTCAACAAAAGCTGTATTTTAAAAATGTTTCCTCTGATCTAATAAGTCCCCGAAGGAATCTAATGTACGTGCTTATTCAGAAACAGCAAATTCCAAAAAAACACAGAAACTCCATAACGGCAGAGGAAAAAGTCCAAACGCCTTCAGCCCAGTCAGCTAATCAAGTCAAACTGAAGTCCTTAGCTTCTTTTTCGTGACAGTGATACACTCCTCACTGTGTCCCCTATCTGACCTAGATTCATTCGCGCAGACACACACAGGAGAGCGAGAGAGCGAGAGAGCGAGAGAGGCATGGTCATAACTCTTGGGCCTGTGTTATGTAGGCTGAGTTTTGCAGTGCTGTGAAGGAGACTCACCAACCCTCAACCACAGTGTGTGTGTGTAATGTTGTTGAAACATCTCATTTGCATGCTGTGTAACGAGCTGTGCCCTGGCAGGACGAGCAGCTGTCCTGTAATTGGTCCGTCACGTGATCAGGGTGTGTGTGTTTGTGTGTGTTTGTATATGTGTGTGTAATCCACCTTTTCACCTCTCCTCCTCCTCCTCCTCCTCCATCTCCTCCTCTTGCATACTGTAGTTTCAGCGTCTTCATGCTCGTACATCGTCTTTGTCCCTCGCTGTGTCTCCACTCGTGTTTAACGTCTTCCAAAATGGCTTCATTTAGAAGAGGAATCATCTGTTGGTTTGAGGCAAAAACAACCATGTTAACACTGAGTAACACTGTTATTTATGCATTCATCCTCCTGCTGTGCATCTACCAATAGGCACAAACAACAGTGAGGAATATGAATAATTAATGCGGTTACTACAGCAACTGGCATTGCACGAAAATCAGAAAACATTTGACGTCGGCTTAATCGTTTATAAATTTTGTGCATAATCAGTTTTTTTGCCGCATTTTAGAGGAAGGCAGAATGGCTTTTAAGAGGACAAAGATATATCTGGGCCCGCTCGCCGTCCTTCCCTAATGTAATTACAATGTAATTACAATGTAATTACAATGTAATTACAATGTAATTACTCAAAATGGTGCAATCTGTGCGTGCACCAACGTGGTTTAGATGAGCAGCGGCGAGAGTGGAAACAGAGAATGGTTGGACATTTTCAGGTGGTTAGGAAAGCCTGTGTGGAGCCAGCTGGCTGTGGGGAGGGAGAGGATGGCAGCGGATCAAGTGGACACAGCGTAGGTACTGTTTATTGATTGTGCCAGCGACTTGGAAAGGCCATTATTGGCAATTTGCATCCTCAAACTGTCAACACAAAATCCAAATCACAGATCAGAGTTTTGGACAGCTATATCTTACATTTCATTGGAGCCTCACTCTTTCTTCCCTGCTCAAAGTCCTGGAATCAATATGATGTTGTGAAATCCCCTTTATTTATATCATCTCTTATGTCATCTCTCTAATGTTGTCCACATCTTTAGAGGTGCAGAAAGGCTCTAGTTCTAGTTCGAGAGGCCCCGGCGCAGCAGCGTTCAAATTTAGAACATTATTTAGGCTAAAGCACATCAAGGGAATTAAAATACCTGCTGAACGCGCTGATTAATGCGGCCGCCGTGTGTTCAGAAGAAGGGCGAGAGGGATGGAGGGACAGAATCGCGGGGAACTGAGGGCTATTTTCAGACCTGTGTTGGAGACAAAGGGGAATGTAAACAGTAGAGGACGTGGAGGCGAATATACGGGCGAACAGAGGAGTTTAAAAGGGAAAGAGACGAACCACCAGCCGCCCACCCAGCGTTTGTTAGCGTGACTCTGTGGGATGTTGACATAACAGCGCAGTGTGAAGACAGGTGGACTCGTACATCAGTGCACCATCATGGACAACCCCACAACCCCCCCATACCTTTGAGAGTATCCGTCCTCCATGCTGGTGTCGCCGCACTGATTTCCGGCCAAAACTCCCCGATGAAATATTTAGCGCAATGATAAAGGAGAGATCAGCTTGCATCTCAATCTTCTACTCATCTTCCTCCCTCGCATTCAGGGACCAGAGAGTCTCATCTGTAAGGAGGTGTTGAGTGAAATGTACCCCCGCTGCTGCAATTACAGGATAACGCCGCAGCACAAACAAGGCACGAGGGAACGCCGAGACGACAACCTAGAGAGGAACAAAGGAGAAAATGACAGTGTTAAGGGAGGGGTTGGGATGCAGGAGTAAAGATGGAGACTCACCACACGCTCCTTGATCTTCTCTCTCTTCCATGCAGGTTGGGCGTGGACGACCGGTCCCTGGAGCGTTCCCTGGCCTGGGAGGGGTGTGAGGTCCACTGCTTCGATCCCAGCCTGAAGCAGCCCCACATGCAGCAGGAGGAGATGTGGCTCCACCGCCTCTCTGTGGACTGGAGGGATCCCAACCCCGCCGCCATGGCCCAGCATCAGCACGCCACCACCAAGAAACTGGGCACCATCATGAACGACTTCGGACACAGACAAGTAAGAGCAGATGCACTACTGATAGACCGCAAAGCCCCTTCAACTAAATACAACCATCATTAATTCTTCTGCTGTCATTATGTTCTTGGCTCCAGGTCCCTTTTATACTTTAGCATTTCCCCTTTAAATATAACCACGCTGCTAATTCTCCCTTAAAGGCCCCTGAGCAATTGTGTTCCACTTCATCAGATAAGGATTTGAGCCCAACGAATGAATAGAATGCATACAAATAAGCAGTGAATGCATCTATTCAGGTTAGAACATCACGATCCCCAGAGGATGAATTTTGACACGTCGGTGACCTCTCCTGACCTTTCCAAAAGCACAACTGCCAACAAATATCAGAATCTAACGCGCAGACGGCTACAGACTTTACTGAACATGCTCGTGCTCCCCAGAGGATGAAACCCTTGATCGCAGGCCATCATGAGGCCAAGAATGTGTCTACGGAATCTACGGATAGTTGATTCATATGTGCACATTCCTGCTCCCAAGAGGATACACCAGTTTGAACCGGCTTTAACGGCTCTGTGGCCTTTTTCTCTAGTGGCCCCTCTCAGCACAGATATTATATTCTTAGCTATAGCTTAGCAATACAAGTAAACGTTAGCAAAATGTGGTAATATGTTGTGATTTCCAACCTGATCGGCAGTTAAATCAAAAGCCAAAGTCAGTGTGAGCAGAATGCAAACAAGCTCAGGCGTGAAGCAGCTACATTAATTCAAATGTATGCACGCTGCTTTGAGTTGTTAATGCATTTTCTGGTGCCAAAAACAGAAAATCAACTTGTGCAAGTGACTTGGAAAGAAAGGAAGGAAAGAGGATGTGTTGTTTTCCTGACATGATATAATTACGTGTGTGTGAGGAGACAGTTTCCAACATGCCGCTTGTTTTTAAATGCAGAGTTGCACACGTCAGTTTTTTAATGAGGTTTTAAAGCAGCGTCGCCTTGCGTCTTTAAACAGGAACACAAGCAGCGTGGAAAGAAGAGGTTCGGAAGTTCAAAACACCCTTTTGTGCCGTGTTTTCGTATCTGCGACGTTGAAAATAAAGCGTCGACTCTACTGTTTTTAGCCTTGTGATGTTTCCTACAATGCGGGATAGCAGTGAGGCAGTGAGACAGTGAGGCAGTGAGACAGTGTGCCCTCATTCCTCATCTTACCTTTCCAAATTCCGCCATGATCAATGAGTTGAATCAATCGATCTGTTCTTGATGCTGCCTACTTTTCAAATTAGGTCATATCTCTTGCTGAAATTTATGATGTTGCGCAAAACATTAAAGTTAATTAAAGTGTCGGATTGGGGGGGGGGGGAATAATCACATCTCGGGCAAAGTGACAAGCCAAAGTTGAAATCCTTCATTTTTAAAGTTACTCTCTCAATTTGTGTGATGGAAAAGTTGCTTAACTTGACTTCAAAAGCATCGTGTCTTCCAATGCGGTGCTTAATGTAGAGACGGCTGTACAGAGGGGGATAGTTAATGTTTTGATCAAGCTCAGCGTGATTCACTGGATGAAGAAGAAAAACACATTTGGCCCGACAAGTTTTGGAATTCCACATGAATATTTCATCGTAGGAATAGAAAATGTTTCTAGGGAAAGTGTGAAATGAGGTTTCGTACAGTATATTTTATCTTCTCTCCAAGCTTAAACGATCTTAAACTAGTCTTAAATTAAGGACAAGAGGATTTACAGGAGGTGTCATTTCACATTTTAAGTAAACAAAGTCTGAAATGAAAGCTGCTTTGAAGGGGAACAAGTCAAGACTACTGCAACCCCTTGGATTCACTTTGACATCAAATACTTCGCTCTAAGCTCAGTAGGAGTGTGTCATCATATCTGGGTTCCTCTCTGCAGCACGGTTGAGGATCATTTAACATAACTCACTCTGCACCCTAGCGTCGCCACTCTCATCCTTCCAGAAAGTTCCATCGCCATATGGCCTCATATTCACACCTGATCGCTCTCCTCTCCCTCGCATCTTCTCCTCCTGCGGGGGAGAGTTGATATCGGCAGCTCTGGATCGGGAGGGGAAAGCAAAATGCCGATTCACGTGGAAGTGTATCGGTTCCCAAAAAAAGCATTCCACATCTGTGAGACAGAATGAGGCTATTCCAACCGCATGATTAAAAGAAAAAAAGAACTTTAATACAAGCAATAGTGACAGAATGTGCACACGGGCAAAAACTACAGTTGCAGACGCACACATAGTGACACTCCAGAGAGGAAGAGGAACATCAGAATTCGATGATACCACATCATTTTCCTGTTATGAGGGTTTTGTCTAATTAAGGAGCGCGTCTCTGCGTCTCCGCTCGGCAAGAGTTCCCAGGCCCTTAGGGAGGACGGAGACGAGACAGAGGACTTCAAGTTGGACTTTTTTTCTCTTGGGGGGGAAAGGATTTTTGAGTTTCTTGTACTTAAAGGTTCCGTTAATGAGCCGAGGGGGATTCTGTAATGTCACCAGAGGCATCGATTAGAGGAATGTTCATTAACACTGCAGCTGTGTTATCGTGGCGCCAGATGATGTTCTCTGTTTCATTTCACAAACTTGGACATTCCCCAAAATTCAGAGCAAATAGAAGCATGAACATGATTTCGAACATTCCAATATCCAGGCTACTTTCCATATAAATCTGTGCTCACATCCTGTTTTTACAACCGACTCTGTGGCGGACGATGTTAGAATGCAATCTAAGGTGATTCCTAAAGGTCAACAGAAGCAGCCGTCCAATAGAAACCCAGCTTCAGTCGCTCTATTCTACCTTGCACGACTTTGACCTGAGGGTGCAATTAATATTCATTTTACAAAACATTTCCTCTCCACGCCTCCTCCAGCACGCCCTGTCAGCCCGCTCTGTCTCTCGCTCCGTCATCGCTACCACCAAAGCAACAACAAAGGCCAAGCTTCATTTAGTTCTTTTTCATCTTTTAATGATGTTTCTGCTCTTAATAACTCAACAGAGCTTAGTGACGCACTCCTGCAGTCAGAAAACTCATTTATTACCTCAAGAATAATAATCGTATTCAAATTTGATGAGTCCCTCCCTCCCTCCTCCTTCCTTGTTGTAGGTGGATGTGCTGAAGGCGGACATGGAGAGCGCCGAGTGGAAGATTTTAGAGAACCTGATCCTGGAGGGAGTTCTGGACTCGGTGGGTCAGATGCTCTTGGAGATCCACCTCCACTGGGCCGGATTCGAGGTGGGGGGCGACGACCCGTCCGTGGTGCGTTATTGGTTCAGCCTGCTGAAGGAGCTTGAGCGGGCCCATTTCCGTCTGTTCCGCGTTCGCAGTGACCCGAGCAAGCCGCGCCTCTTCCTCCATAAGAACGTCCTCAACGCCAGCAGTGCCTACACGCTGGGCTGGGTCAACACACAGTGGAAGCCCTGAGGGATGTGTGACCCAAAGGGGACCGAGGTTGCTCCCCGTGGTGACGCTGACTTAAAAAGTTGAAGTGTCTCGGCTGAAACGACCTTTAAACGGGCATTTGCAAGTTTTGTCTAACGTGGATTTTGAACACAAATCCTTGCTAGAATCCATATGCAGCCATGTATCTAACAGAGTTCTCTTATCTGGGCTGACCTTTTGGCAGAGCTTAAAAAAATCTGTTCTGTCCAAACGCACTCACACACACACACACATACATACACATACATACAACAGGGCCGATCTAGTCCCAGAGTTTGATTTGTCCGTCCCAGCCACAGGTGATGACCTTGGAGGTCTCGTGCGGGTGCCACAGGGCGCTGATGCACACCTTGTCGTGAGCCTTAATCCTGTGGTAAAGCTTGGTGGTTTTCCAGTCCCAAATGTTCAGCTTGCCGTCCGCGTCCCCGGATACCACGTAGCTGGGGAAGAGGAGGAAGAGGGGAGGGAAAAGATGGAGAGGTTAGAACTTTGAAAAAAAAGAAAATAATCCTTTCTGCATCACCTGCCAAAAAGTGGGGGCCTAGGCAGGAGATGGAATGTTACCATGGATACCTGAAAAAGGGTTATGGCATCTGTCTATGGATGTGGGCGGAGGAAGAAGTCTTAATTGGTGTTTGTGCTACAATTGGCTGTTGGATTGCTATTGTTAGTGCTCCTCATGGTGCCATGTCATTCTGAACAGCTCTCCATCAACTGAAGTAACTACGTCACACACACACACACACACACACACACACACACACACACACACACACACACACACACACACACACACACACACACACACACACACACACACACACACACACACACACACACACACACACACACACACACACACACACACACACACACACACACACACACACACACACACACCTTGAATAATAAAGCTTTTTGTATATGAGTGTATTGAAGAGCTTGACTGTTTTCTTCCATTTTTTTCCCGTCATTAAAAATGTCATCAGACAAATAAATGGACAACAATCCCTCTCTTTAATGAGACAGGTTTATGGTTTATCCAGTCACGGTTGTGTCTTATATAATGTGTGATGTTGCTCCTGCCTGCCGGGTCTGCTGGTTGATCTCATGCTAAGTTATTACTCTCTGGCCGTGGCCTTGTTTGTCCCTCTGGCATGGATGCATGTTCTAGATTTTGCTTCATTAACTGAACTTAGCCGGGAGCGTTTCCCACGTTCATGCCGTGACTTGAAATCTCGTTGACCTCACATTATTACTTCCTATTTTACTGAGTTCCCTAATCTCCTGAATCCCAGAGAGGAGACGGGCCTTACCTCATGTCTGGGGAGAAATCCACCTGGCAGGCGTAGCCGGCCACCATGTGGCCCTTGAAGATCTTCTTCTTATTTAGCCGGAAGCGGTTTTGGGCTCCGAAGATCAAAATCTGGTTGTCCATGGACTGGCAGGCGAGCCATTTACCTGCAGGAGGACATGAGGAGCAACACAACAGCTGAAGTCACTACTGCAACACGAGGACAGAAACTCAATCCACAAGCCTTAAAGACCTGTCAAATGAATAATGACAAAATAATAAAAATGTAATTGCAATGTAAGTGCTTAGTAGTTTGCCAGAGAGCAATTTAACTCTATTTTGTAAGTGATATTATGAAGCCAAACCTGCCTGAGGGACACAACTTGTGCAATATACACAAACACAGCAAACGGGGGAGTGAGTGGATTATATTCCACATCGGACATGCAATCACACTAAACACACACATCATCTGTACATTTGACATTTCAAGCCAATATGGGTCAAACTGAACATTTTGTAATCAGTGGCTGCTCAGCTTCCAGGTCCTGACAAACTCTCGGGTGTTAAAATCGCGACCCGGTGGTAAGAAGCGGCGCGTTTCACGACTCACTGCTCTCCTTAAGAAGGGAACATGATGGAAATGATTAGAGTGGCTGTTTATGTGTGTGTGAGAGAGATCTGCTGCTGGCGTGTGAGTGTGAATGTGCGTGTGCTGTCTGTTCCTAACACCTGGTTTTCTAAAACACAAATGAAAGACGCAGCCATCCGCAAATACCAAACGTGGGCGGCGGAGGAGCGGGGAAAGCAACGTTGGCAGTTGCTCGGCGGCACTCGAGCTGTCTTCTTCGTTAACGCGGCGAGAGATGGAGGGAGATGTGGCGGCGAGGGCGTCGTTTAGACATGAGAGGGAACCGAATGGCTTCCCTCTGAGGACGCATATTATTCAGACAGCGGAGACAAACACGGCAACGTCAGGACAAATATGAACACAGGGCAGAAAGTGAGAGGAAATGAGGGGAAATGGGGAAATCAAAGCAGGGAGACGGGTCAGAAGCTTCCCGCGTCTGTTGGAAGCTGGAGACTCAGGCTTCAGATTTTAAGTGTCAGATTGTGCGAGGAAGCCTTGGCTTGTTAGTTTGGCTCTGGATTCGGCTCAAGGAAATCTGTCACGGTGCTCCACACCTGCTTAAGTTCCTACAGTGTTCGTCAAACACGCTCAATCTCCGAGGCTTCGCTCAGAATTTACCCCGCAAACAAACACGATGAAGCTGAGCCGAGCCAGACTTCATCTCCTCAACAATGACTCTCAAGGGGAGACGAATCAAATTCAATACTCTGTGTGTGTGTGTGTGTGTGTGTGTGTGTGTGTGTGTGTGTGTGTTTAAGCTCTCTGCTAGTGTGTGCTGTGTGTGTGTACATGGCTGAGTGCTCACCGTTGGGAGAGAGCGTCACGGCCGGCATGGAGTGCATGCTGGGCTCGGCGATGTACTTGAAGTCCACCGGGATGTCCCTGGAGAACGCACACAGGAAGGAGGAGGAGGACAGGATGGGGTTAAACAATGGCTTAGAGAACAACCTGAGCAAGGAAATGCCAACGCTGATTGCTGCTTACTGGCGGCGGCGGCGGCAGCTACTTTAATGCCGCGCCACTTACAGCAAAGAGATCCACTTATTTATTCATCCACTCTTTGCTCTTTCACCCTTGCCACCCTCAGCTTTGTTGCTCTGCCACGTCTCTCTGCTCTGAGCTCCGCCGGTTTTTGCGCCAGATCAATCACAGCTGCCTCGCACGTGCGACGCCACATCGACACGCTAGTTTATTCTAATTCAGGTCACCGCCCTGAGAAACACAGTGACTAATGTGTGTTGCTGCACGGCCTTAAGTACGGGAGAACAACAGTCGGGAGCTCGTCTCGCTAACCGAGGGGCCGCGTCCTCGTCGCTGACAAGTAACAGCTGCGGCAAAGAGATCGCACCGTGCACCGGCAACACAAACACGGAACACATACCACATAGAACACAGGCCTTTGGGCAGATAAGCCAAGTTAAACTGGGGGGAAAATCAAAACAACAGGCGCTTCCTATCTCTCAGCTTTGAGCTCCAGAAATAACCAATGTGAGCTGTTGTTGTTTGGAGAGGATCTGGAGTAAAGGGAAGAGCGAAACAAACGCACAGACGCGAGGTTTGTTTGTTGTGTTTCGTGTCAATCAAGCTCAGGAGCGAGTGTGGAAACAAAGACGCTCGTGAGAATTGGCGGAAATTAAATCTGTCGGGTTTGTGCGTTGCGAGGTTGAGCTAAAACTTTTGATCCTCCCACAGGAGAAACGTGTGGATACGACACTAAACTCATTACCCTTCATCTCTTCTGTCTCTCCTCCCCAGTCCGTCTTCATCCCACGTGTCCCTCTCTGCCGAACGACGCCTTTATGTTCAAGAGCTACACTAATTCCCTTTCACTCTGCGTTTGTTGTAATCCTCCTCCCTCCGCCGCGTACGAGGGCTTTAGCTGCCTGTACAGTAGATAAACCTCTGCTGCAGATAAGAAGTCCGGGCCGGCGCGAGCAGAGAAGTGAGAATTTCAATTACGTGTAGGAGTTGGCACCGTGATTTCAATGACTTCTAGATTTTCCCACCATCCGGCCCTCACCCACTCTCTCCCTCTCTCTGCCAGCTTCCGCTTCTATATCAGGGGATCGACCGCGCCGTAAAAAAAATCTCTGATGACGCTGCTCGGCTCGGCTCTGCGAGGGAGGGAGGGAGGTTAGACGGAGGAGAAAAGGAGGCGAGCGCAACGGCAAGAGCCAGGTGGCGTCCGTGGGAGAGCGGGGGCACAGTAAAGCCAGCCTTTGGCCCCGGCATACCACTCGTTTTTTTCCCGCTCCCACGCTGCGGCGAGAAAAGAGCCCATGGGAACGGCCTCCTTCCCGAACAAGCCTAGAAAGAAGAACGACGGGGATCCGGCTCTTTCGCCACGGTCTTGTATCAACATGCTGGCCCTCACGTTTTCCCACACTTACACCGCTTTCGCCATTTAATAGCTTGCAGTCTTACATCACAGTGGAGTGGCAGAGCAGCTGGGGGTCAAGCTGGGGGAGTCGTTAATAAAGAGTCTAGCATTCTGAATTACTGATGAAATGAGTGTTGACCACATTCATATTCACTACGTTCTGAGTCGTCCGTGTTCCGTACTCACCACTCCCAAACTCGGAGGCTCTTGTCGTCCGACGTGCTGACGAAGCGGCGGTTCTCGTCAACGAAGGTGATGGTGTTGACGGCGCCCAGGTGACGGTCGTACTCCTGGACCACCTCGCCTGTCCTGATGTCCCACTGGAGACGGGAAAAGCCGGGGGACAAAGACACGTTCATGTACACTCACAATACGTTGAAATGACTGCAATGACGAAGAAGCAGCAGCAGCTCTCAAACTCAGCATTACTTTATTAGAAAACATGTAAAGAACAGAAAAACAACTGCCTGGAGGTCTGTTTGATTCGGTTAACAGGATGCATTTTTGCTCCAAAGAGACATAACGTCCAATTCTATTTGTGCTTTCCCCCCTCCGCCCCTCCCCTCAAGAGCAGCCATCTGTTGTCAGGCTGAGAGGAGAGCTGCAGGATTTAAAGATACCCTGGTTTATTCTGCCAGATATTGGGATAATGACTCCAGCTCTCTGTGTGGCTAAGAGAGCTGCTCGCTATTCTCAACTCGAGCTGACAGGACAAGTGAAACTAAATGATTTGCATGTGCAGTAGACTCTGATTATTAAAATAAGCAGGTGAAGTGATTTCACTGTGAGCCCGAATTGGATAATGTTGTATTCAAAAAAGGAGCAATCTGGGAAAAGGTCTTTACCTGGACTATCTTCTTATCCGACATGCCGGCCACGAAAAGGTTCTGCTTGTCCTCGTCTGGGTTGAACTTGACGCAGTACGGCACCTTCTTGTTGGTGAAGCGGGAGATGCACTGGCCTGCAGAGAGAGAGGGAGGCACAGACAGTGAGTTTCACTAAACACACACTCAAGATGTTTTAAATGTAAAAACAACTTTTTATTGTTGTGTGCTCAGCGGCGGCGTCTGCTTTGAATTCATCCGACAGTAAGGAATCGCCACAGGAATGATGCTACAACTGCGAGAGGACACGAGGGATAACAATATCTGCCTCACTTCATTTACAGCTGCGACGCAAGTACATCAAAATGTTCTTTCTGCATTAACACCCGCCGCTCTAATCACCGCTTCCACACACAGCCGGGGGACAAAACAAGACGGGACCCACAGCGACCTTCCGGCTGCTGAGGATTTGGATGATCTCAAGAACTGTTAACTCAAGTGGACTCAGATGGGCTCCTGATGGCAACAAGTGGACTCCGTGCTCTCTTCTGCCCCCTGCTGGAATGGCACTTGTTTAAAAGGGATGGGGGTGTTGCAACTAGAGTCAATTGGAAATCGGTGTGTGTGTACATTTTTCTCCATTAGGTCGTCAGAGCAGCATCAGAGGAGCCTACCTGTCTCAGAGTCCCAGAGTTTGAGGTGACGGTCGTAGGCGGCGCTGAGGAACTTGGTGCCGGTGTTGTTGAAGCAAATGTCCCTCACTGCTTTGCTGTGACCTGTAGAGAGGAGGGAGACGGATTACATAAACACACACATTTTTAGGAAAAGTCACTTGGTAGGCTCCACGGCTCGGATGTGGGAGAAGATCTGAGCTGAATCCTGATCTGAGTGCAGAGGAGGAGGAGGAGGAGGGAGAAACCAGACGACGCGCTCCATCTGTACTTTCAGCTGTTCTTCACCCCTTTCTTCTCACTTCCTGTATGTGAGGTGAGGTCCCTCTGCCTTCGGCACACTCAGGCGTCTCCCCTTGTCAAAACGGGCAGCCGTCAGGGCCGCGCTGTTTCCACGGTGATAGCAGAGACCTAATGCCTGTCTGCTAACCCTGGTGCACTGGCAGACCTGAGGCAATGCTGCTGCTGTTGCATAAAGCCTTGATCGTGTGTGTGTGTGTGTGTGTGTGTGTGTGTGTGTGTGTGTGTGTGTGTGTGTGTGTGTGTGTGTGTGTGTGCATGTGCATGTGCAGGAACAGGTGCTCTCACACACACTGCACAAACTAAAGGCAGAAACCAGGGCACGCGTGTAATGAAATGTACCTTTTTCAAAACAGAAATCCAGACCGTGTACCTAACTAATCAAACGCAAGACGACTCTGTGTGCCTTCTACTATTACATTCCGTGATTAAGTAAAGATTATATTCAACGGCACGTTTAATTGAATTTCATGGGACGTCTTTTCCGGAGGCAAAGGAAGTGAGACGGGAAATAAAAAAAGGACAAAGCTCAGACAAGCGCTTCAGTTCGGAGACACGCAGGAGCCGAGTTATCTAAATACAAATCATTCAAATTAAATTGAGTCCAACAGCCCCGAGAGAGAATAAATATACTCCCGGTAAGACGGAGTGACCCTTGCTTTAGTGTGGCAGATAAGCAGATAGCAGAACAGCAGCGGCGACGCAGCGGGAGCAGAACGTGCACAGCTGAGAAAATGCATCCTAAAGATAAAAAATAAGTAAAGAAATCATCAGTGGCTCTACGACTTCTCCAACTCATCCGTTCTCAGTTGATCCACCCTGGAATGGATTGCCTGCTGCCCCGCTCCTCTTGTGCCCTCTCTTACCCTTCCATGTCTCGTTCCCCGCGCCCCCCCCCCCCGGCCTGCTGAATAATGCATCACGCTGCGAGGGAGCTGACAAGCACAACCTGCGGCTGGAAACGATCTCTATTCTGACAGCGTTGTGCCGTCTCTCCGTGGGAACAGCGCGGCGAGAGTGAGCCGCATGCATTACACCGATGCCCCAACCCCCCACCTCTCACCTCCACTCCCCTCCCCCAACCACCCCGCAGTTTCTTTCCCTCAGCGGTCAGCAGATGTGGCGTTAATGTCCCTGTACCGCTGAGCTCACACTCTTGTCACTGCTCTGAATAATAATTTCCCTACAGGCCGAGCGTGTTGGGGCAGATTACATATCTGCGTGTTTGCAGACGATCTGTTGTTTGGCGAAATGTTGTGATTTGGTGGTGAATTCCATAAATATTGTATAAGCGCTTATTTTAGGAGCTTATTGTTAAACGTCAAGCACAATGATCACAATCTAAAATGACATCAAACCTCAACTTACCAATAAATGTGCGTACACACCTCCTCTCGCCGTAAACCTCCCACAGCTGTGAAGAGAGAGGGAGAGATTCAATTAACAAGTGTGTTCTGCCACATCACTGAACGCTGGGTAAGAGGGCAGAAGAATCCAAATGAAACTCAATTGACCGTGTCGGGCATCGCTCGGTGTGTAGAGACGAGCCGCGCAAATACGTCATCGTCTCTGCACAACCGGCACATCGCGTCCCGTCGCCATGACAAAGCTCTAGTCGTCAGGAGTGACGTAATCAAAAGAGCTGAGGATGAGTCACGGTGAACACACTATAATGTGTTGCGCCGTAACCAGCGGCAACACCAATTTTCCCCTACATATGACCATTGACCTGAATCCGAGAAGTTACAAGAGGCTCAACTGTTCTCCGACAACCGCACAATAGCTTTGAATAGTACAAAAAGTAGGAAAGTGGAGTAAAGAACACAAAGTCAAATTTAAACGTTTAAAGGAAAATAACACAAAGGGTTAATAGAAAGTGCATTGTAATGTTAATGCAGTGGACACTAGAAGCCTTACCCCAAAAGCAACACAGTTTCTGGTTATCAACCCTCCCATAAAGATTAAATAAGTAATAGATGAAGTTCTTGAGTACATTATAACCCAGTAGGTTTTATAATGGCACCCAGGCTTGTTTCTCATACCTTGATCTTACAGTCCATAGAGGAGGAGAGGAGTAGATGACCGGATGCAGGGAACAGTCGGATCGCACTGACACCCTAGAGGAAGACACAGAGAACACATTAATAATTGAATCGCACGTCTGTGTATCATAAATATGCAACTGCAAATTCTCAGAGCGTTTCTTTCTGCCGCTCGCTGCTTAGCTGAGACTGAGCGTCGTCTTATTGGCACACCAGATATTCCGCTCACATCTTCTGCCCCGAGACAACAAATACGCTGCCTGTGGTTTCAAACGCAGCCTGGCAGCCCGTTCAGAATTTAATGCAAAAAAAACAACAACCCTATTTCTAATTAATTCTCCTTCAAAGTGATTGAATGTGTGGAACCACTGTGAGATTGTGTGCGCACAAGCAGCGCTGCTCCATCAACAGCCACATAAAGTTTGATGTCTTTCTTATGGCTACTAAAATGTTTCTTACATTGTCAGGAAGCCACAAAACTTCTGTGACGTCTGCGTTACTCATCCATAATCCTACCATCGTTGCACTCATTATCTTTTCATCCGCCGTTCTATTTCACATGAGAGTCTGAAGGCTGGGACTGTTCCGGCACAAAGTGGATGGAAGCCATTTTAAACCTTGAATGATTTCTTTCTCCCCGTAAGCAGCCGGGCAGATCTGAAGCTTTGGTGGAACATTTCCTGGAATACCTCGAGAGGCCTGCATTTACCATTATATTTGAAATATAAAAAACAGTGCTTTGAATAGACAGAATAATCATGAAGGTGTCAGGAGCGAGGTGCTGGTTGCATAGTGGAGTCTTGAGTTTATCCAAGGGGACACGGGCAGTTATTACTTTTAAAAAGTTAAAATGTCAGTCTATACAAAACAAATCCAGTCAGTTATTGAAATACAACACTTCAACTTTGGCACCAGCACACATCCAAACAACGTGGAGCGCCTTAAATACACAGTATTGTCCCTTCCCACTGACCTTGGTGTGTCCAGACCAGACATGGATCTGTTTCTTGGGGAGGTAACACTTGTCTGGAGCTTCTGCACTGCGCAGGTTGATGCCCACATCCTGTGGCACGTGGAGGTAAGACCTCCCCTGGTAGTCATACATGTCCTTAACTGGGGAGGAATCACAAATAAAGACATCTTGTAAATACCCGGCCGCATTTAAATTCATTTCAAGGTGACTGGGCAGATGGGCAAACATTCATGCCTGACAAAAACTAAGATGTTAGACTTTAAAGTGTAGCTAAAGCCATTGAAATGTCTAAATTTGAGAGAGCCAGGTTACCATGAAGAATGGTCTTCTCTTCACCAGGCGCCTCTTCCTCATTACGTCCCTTCTTCTGCCTCTTAGCTGTGATCTCATCCAGCTCTTTCTGCTCATCCTGTAAAATAAATCAATCAATCAATGAATCAGTTACAGTCCAAGCTGCAATGAGAAAGGCAGAATGAACAAATCAAGCTTTACCTCTGATGGTTTGGCCCCATCTTTCTCATCTGCATATTTCGCCCATGGCCCTAGGAAGGTGTCAATCTCTCCTGCTTCGCCACCTTTGACCTTCTTCCTCTTCTCTAACTTCTTGGCTCCACTCTCAAACACAGTGAGCCCTGAAGGAAAAGCCACCACAGATTGTTCTACATTTCGCTTCAACAAAAGTTACAACGACATGAAACATTAAATGCAGATGAATATTTACCTTTATTTTTCTCTGCTTCATCCACTGCCCCGATGTAGCTATTGGTGGTTATTTGATTCGTGTCAACGGATGGATCCAAAGCGTAGCCTATAGGCAGAGAATAGAGAGTTGCAAAGAAACACATTAAAGTTGGATGAAGCCAACACATTTAACAGATCAACGCCAATACTGGACGGGATAAGTCACTTTACCAAAGGTGGAGAAGGTCCTCCTTTGCTGCTCAAACATGAAGTCATTGACGTGAGCAGGTTCTGCAAAGCCAGACAGCATGTTCCTGGGGGCGGCCATCTGCTGGGTTTTATATGGGTTCATTGGGCCAAACTGTAAGGAAGAAGAAGAAGAAGAAGAAGAAGAAGAAGAAGACAAATAAAGATGTGAAACTGTGTCATTACTGTTAATTATTCAAGTAAATACCCCAATGCTGATAATTATTATTTTTTTCTTTTAAGCAATGTAAACCCTGTACTTTGTAAGCATTAGTGTTGTGGATGTGTGTGTTATTGTTCAGCACCCAGGTTATGTTCAAGCTTAATCAGGCTGAAATATAAATCACCTGTTGTCCAATGGGCATCTGGAAAATGGCTATTCCAGTCGCCTTTAACACTTTATTATACTTTAATTACAACAAGTCCCCAAACTAAGCCCAGTGATTGATCTTGGAATCTTACCTCTGGTGCAAACATGGTCTCAAACGTAGGGTTATAGCTGACTTCCTTCATTGATGGATCCAGATGTATTCCTGTCATCACAGACTCCTACAATGGACAGGAACACAGTCAACAAGCAGATTTAAACTCTTTCACAACCGATAAAGGTCCCAAGCCACGCTGTGAGTCTATATTAGAAACTAACTAGAGATTTACAAAAGCAGATTCTACACGTTTTTTACACTACAGAAACGCCACTATGTATTTCTATTCGGCGTTAAACACTTATCTTTATTGTATCTTTGTATTATATTGTATAAATTCGTGTTCATGATTTCGTATTGCCCAGGCAAATAACTTATACATTAGCGCGGGAAGTTTGTAGTTCCATGATTTCCAGTCGATCTACATGCTAATGCTAACAATCGGCACTTTAGCTTACCTTCACAGCGACCTCGGGCGCCGAGTTTAGAACAGCCAGAGCCATCTTGTGTCCGGGGTCTAAAGGTTTGAGGTGAGCCGTGGCGTCTGGGTGATCTGGGTCGACACTGGCATTAGATTCCTCATTTTCTGGATCTGAATCGCTACCGTACGACGCGAGGGAAGCTATGGCAGCAGACATCTTGGATGTTGTGAATTTCCCGGAAAGAGGAGGGCGGAACTCCCGTTGTAAAAAAAAAATTAAATAAACCATAATTTCAAAATAAATGTTCATTATAATATAGTATCGATATAATTACGCGTTCGTTATAATTGACTATCAATATTTGAAGTTACTTATTAAAAATTTGAATAACGTAAGTGGTGCAGATTTACACGGAATAAAAAAAGTATACGCTGACGATTGACAACAGCCACTGTAAGAGCCAGAGACGAAGTGGGTGACTGATTGGTATTGTATATAAATGTGGTTTGGATGACATCAATGCCGTAACCTTGTTTATTGGATGACATCACTTTGTTAGATCGACGGCGTACTTTCTTTATTTCTGTAGCTATAGAGTCCCATACTGTTGTACGCGAAGTAGCAACCCAATAAACAACACATTTGCCTTTGCCACATTTAAAAGGAGGTTATCTAGTCAAGTCTGGTCTTGCGCATGACCGATGCGGTGTGGAAGGCTGTACCCAAGACGTCACATCTGGGTGTTGGAGGAGAGGAACTCTCTTAATGGCCTCTCCCAAGGTTTTTCCCTTTTCCTTATACATTAAGGTTTTTGGGAGTTTTTCCTTGTCTTCCTAGAGACCTCTTGGTTGGGTCAGGAACCCTCTGTCGTTGGACCTGTAAAGCCCTTTGAGACGTTGTGGCGATGTGATATTGAGCTATACAAATAAAATGCATTTGATAAATTTAATAAAAACAATTCCATGACACATAAAGCCATAGTAGTCAAATAAATCACTTGCGTCCTTGATTTAATCAATATGAAATGAAATCATGGAAAAGTCTTGATTATTTGGCAGTGTTATATTTAACTATCGCTCTGACATCTGGTGCTTTTATTTCTAAAAGCCATGGGCATATCTTTATTACTTTGATTGCGAGATGAATATAATACAATAACCGATCAGCGCAGAAGAGATAGATGAATAGTGTAATAATGTGAGGACAGTTATGAATAGCGAGGATTAGAACAGTCGAAACCGATGCCTTCGCCTTTGATCTATCGATTGGACAGCGCAGCGTTACAGCCAGAGCTAACGAACCAATCACGTGAGTGCGCTCTTCGTCCGCGAGCCTCCTGAAGTAGTTGTATGAGACGCTTCCTCGCGCCCCAACAATAGAGTGGTACGTACCATTATTAGAGATAATAATAGGGATTTCTTTCGAAGACACACATTTACTGACTCTCGTTACTGTAGAAAAAACGATTTTCCCGACACGAGAGGGGAAATTGACGGGGACGTTTTCGCTACTCAACCGGTCGTAAGCTTAACGGGACCGATTTTACTGTCTATTTCAGCAACATCTCCACGGTGAATCCCTTGGAAAAAAGGGTGCCTGGGTTCCTCCCCTCTGCTGCCTACAACAGGAGTGCATTTGTTTCAGCGGCGTATCGGTACTATCATGGACCCGACCTGGAGATATAAATTCACGGACACGGTGACACGCTCTTCAATTAATTAGAAAATGGCTCGGAAATAAGAAGAACAGAACAAACGTTTCAGGTAATTAATAAACTGTTCACGTTTGGCACACGACAGCAGATTTTTTTGAACTTGAAATGTGGAAAATGTGACTACACTGGCTACGGTTTTGCATCTCACAGCTGCAACTAACTAAACCATAACCGGGTCATCTCGTTGTAACGTTTGACTGCAAAACTGGAGCTGGTTGACAAGTAACACAACCGTGGTAATTTAACACTGCCTGGCCATCACTGTACCACATTAAGTACACGGGTGACAGATGTGACAGTGTTGACAACGCCAGGAATCCAGCTAAATATTGCTATTTTAAAGTCTAAAATCTGTATTTATTCATTGTTGATTTCATGTCTAATTGCAAAGCTCCACATCTGCACAGCAATTTGACATAATTCAGGAGGAGTAACACGTTGAGGAGAAACTGGAGAGCAGATATTTGCAGTGCAGGTATTTATAGGGGATTCTGCACCCCACAAATAATTGTTGTTCCTATTCCAGCACTGTTTGAGTAGTAGATGTCAGTTTCTTGCAACATGGTAAGCAGACCATTGTTACTGCCATGCAGTGATTACATTTTCCCAATAAGAATGCACTGACTTGCTTCAGACAAGAGGATAGGGGCTGGGGTCGTATTCCAGCTAGCTTGGTTTGCAGTCATGGGGGATGGTAGCCTTCAACCCAGTGGAAATCATGCTTTGTGAAATCCGAAACCTTCTTTGTACTACTTCAAGTGCAGCAAGAACATTGGTCTTAAGGAAGAGAGAAGTTTCAACTGTTTTGCAGTTATGAGATGCATGCATGTATGTGGCGGCAGCTTGAAGATGTTAAGTGCAGTAAATCAGGCGAACCCATGAGATGCTGTGTGGTATATGGGTTACAAACTGACCATATTATTGAAGTCTGTCTATATGGTTTCTTTTGGGGGAAGCTGCACGGAACTGTTACTGTGAAGCAGCCGGTTCAGACATTGCTTGTCAGTGTTGGAGCAGACTGCAGTGAACACATACAGGCAGATCAATAGCTGGTGATGAATGAATTACCTATAGGAAGATCAGCAGCTGTGATCTGTAGCAGAGCCATGATGCAAGTGTGTGGCATACTGCCTGCTGCTTTGACAGGAGATTAGGTGTAACAGAGGCTGCAGGTGACGTGTATGGGTCACTAGATCTGAACAAAATGAGCCCTATTGTGGATTTCAAGCTTAAAGGTCATGGTTTGCATTCCCAGTTATTACATCTTCATTCATTCTTAGTGAGTGCTTTTAAGAAGTCGAATAAAAGCCTCACATCTTTGTGCACTTATGTTTTCGAGGCAGCGGTACACCGGAGCTCCACAAAGCACATTGCACCTGGCTTTCACAGATTCAACCTGGATTTTTCTGTGCACTCACTGAAAAGCAGGTCACAGTGGCATTTCTCCAAACTTTGTCTGGAAATGAGGACAGTTTATCCGTTTAACGCAAGGCTGGTTTAGACAATAAGGTCACTGTTTAGATTCGGCTCGGATAGATTGAAAGCTCCTGATGTCTTGCTTATCTCCAATGCACGTCACTATTGCCGTAACAGTGTGACCGTCCACTGGGATGCTGCAATCTACAATCTAATTTAACATGAACCAATTACCTATATGAAATTCAGGTTGAATTGTAGACTCGGGCGATGTGATCTCTGCAATTCTCAAACTATTTGTACTACATGTGTGCAGTAGCCACACAAGGCGAGATGAATCTGTGTCTGTGTAAATCAAGCGTATGAGGTAAACATGTCGGCCACTGTATGTGAACGCAGCACTGACTGAGGCCCCCTTGCAGCTGTTAGATTTATCAGTCTGCAACAGCGGCACCCTAAACATCACATGACTGCGTTGGAGCTATAGGATAGGTTTGGTAACGACTCGGCGGGATCGTACATGGAAATATTTGCCATGTTTATATAAACGGGAATGCAGAATCAATCAGTTTTAGTCAGCACTACTACCTAAACCTGTATTCCCGGACTTGAACAGATCACAATGTCACAGTTCTACCCGATGTTTGTGAACTCCTTTGCTACAAGGGGTGACATTCCAGCGTAGTTTGCAGTTCTCGTGTTTTTCCCTATGTTTCAGAGGCCCGAGTGATAGAAGGGCTTTGGCATGCCTCTTGCTGGGGCTTTTGTAGCTCTCTTACTTGTTGACATTGCTCTGATGCTCTGCCAGTCGCTGGCTTTCTCATGCCAACAAGAAGAATGTCTTTCTCTCTCTATATAGAGGAGAATTGGTGTAATGGCAAGAAACAGAGACTAACACGGGGGTCACAGGAATGAAGTGAGTAGTTAAAGTGGGGAACGAGGGAATTGCTGCTTGGCATGAAGGGGAGACGGGAACTGTGGTCCAGGGATTGTGGGAAAAGCAGAGACTGTGTGTGTGTGTGTGTGTGTGTGTGTGTGTGTGTGTGTGTGTGTGTGTGTGTGTGTGTGTGTGTGTGTGTGTGTGTGTGTGTGTGTGTGTGTGTGTGTGTGTGTGTGTGTGTGTGTGTGTGTGTGTGTGTGTGTGTGTGTGTGTGTGTGTGTGTGTGTGTGTGTGTGTGTGTGTTACCCCTGCTATGTGCCATTTAGAAGAGCTACTGACAGACCTCCTATCTCCCAGCTGTTTGGATGCTCCAAAGGATCACACACTGGCGCTATTGTTGTGCCCCTGTGCAGGCCCACAGCTCCATAATACTGCTTCTGTCCCCGGTTTGAACCAGCCTGACAGAGGGACACCAGGGCTCCGTTCAGCCTGTCTGACTGGCGCTCCTTGTGTCTCACTGCCATCACCTCCACCTCCTCCGTACCCTGGCTATCTGTCACTTCTTGGTTGTGAGGTCCTGCTCAAGCTGTAAAGAGTTCATTCACAGTACCTGGGTTTGTTTTCTCTTCTACTCTTTGACTGTGGAGCCGTCTCTCTTCTCCATAACTCCATTCAGTTTGTACTGCACCATTATTTCCTGTAGATAATACAAATTGCGCAGAGACACCATTAAAATGTAATCTGAGACTTTTTGGAGCCTCAAGCACCGTTTCTTTTTATATTCTAATTATAAGATTTCTAATTGACTGGAATAATATTTTATTTCTCAGATGTGGTACTTAAAGAAATGCTGTCATCAGTTTATCCATCCTATCTGCATGCAGTCACTCCTCTTCTTCTCAATCTTCCACTTCTATCTACCTTGTGTTTGTCTTCGCCCCTCTTCCTGTTTGTATTCTGCCTCTTCCAGCCTCCGTGTCACTCTCTAGAGGGAGATTGTTGACACAGTCCCCACTTAGTTGAAAGGATGGCTCTGAAATGGACCTGTGTGACTGCGCCGCTGCATCTCCTAGCGTATGAATTTAAAAGCTGGAAGCTGGAAAAGATGTCCCCCCCACCACCAAGTGCAAGAATTCAGCTCTCATCTCCTTCAGTCACTCTCTCCGTCTCTCTGCCTTTCTCTTTCTCATACAGGCACCGTATCTCAGGGGTGTGATAGCAATCGGGTCGTCTCGATGTGACGATACAGCTGTGTTGCAGACTGGGTTTAAATGCAAGGTCTGCCAGTCACTGTCACTTTAGACTGTGATAAAGAAAGTGTCTTAACAGCCTCTCGTGAGCTCGGGACTGTTTGATGTCTCCTGGGGGCTTCCTTATTCTGCTTAGACACCGTTCAGCTAAACAGCAAGGTATTTTTGGGACTGCTTGGCAAAGAGCCAAAACGCGCAGGGGGGAGGTGGGGGGGGGGTGACACACAAAGGGGAAGTTGAAGCCGCTCCCTTGGTGTCATGTGCATGTATGGATGCTGAATGTAGTTTGATACCTTGGTCAGTACAATGCTGCCCTGCCCAGGTCTAACCCAAGAGGGAATCTGATACGGTGTTCTCCTGGATAGCTGCAGGTCCAGGCAAGCTAGAGAGAGAGTGTGTGTGTGTGTGTGTGTGTGTGTGTGTGTGTGTCTGTGTGTCTGTGTGTGTGTGCGCGTTGGTGCTTATTTCTGCAACTCCTAATTGCAGGGTAATGTACTGTACCTGCTAGGTGACCATATATTCTGTGCCCTTTGTGTTAAGCCAACTGGAAAGGCTGCCATATTACTTAGGGGAGATTCAGTGCAGCTGCAAGCCAAGCCCGCGTGTATCCAGCTTCATTTGAATATGCAAAGTTAGGCAAAACAACGATCGCTATCATGCTGGGCTCTGAAACTATATCCTCGCTTCCTGCCCCTCCCTCTCCCTCCCTCAGTATCGGCCCACCCTCTTCCTCCACTCTCTGGGTTGAACCCTTCAACCCTCACCCCCCGCCACCCCTCTTTTCCACTCCCTCACTGATTGGTTCTCATTGAGCCGGAACGTCCCGGTGCCCCGGTCGTCGCGGTGATGCGTGTTGATTGATGGAGTTTGGAGAAATTGGAGGCGAGGCACTTTTTTGATCATGTCCGCCGCTTCTGAATCCGTCTTGTCAGGACTCGGACGTGCGTACTCAATTACAGACTCGCTGGGTTTTCATTACAGTTTTGATCTCGCTCATTTTTCATCCAGGTTCCCCTTCTCGCACCGGATAACAGCACGTACAATATAAAGGAAGAGATTGCGAGGGGAAAGACGGCGGCTGATTTGAGGAAAAGAGGCAGAAAATGACTGTGCCGGTGTTGGTATCAATCCGGCTCAGGAGTGTTCTTGCTGATTATCCCCTTTTTTGTCCCCGTCTATCTACACTGTCTAGTACTGTAGACTAGAGTTGGAATTTATTATAGCAAGGTGAGGGTTTGCAAAGTAATAATGAAGGAACCTCGCCAAGTGCTGAGGAGAGAAAGGTGGGGGGAGAGAGAGAGGGGAAGTAGCCTCTTAGCATCTCAATGTGTTTGACCACAATCTCGCAGCGGGGAGCCTCTGCCTATGCACACAGACAACTGCCGCCTTCAATTAAGAGCCAATATTTGTCTGTTCATTTACAGCTCACAGCGAGGATCCAGCTCTGCCTTGGCCTCGCTCGCGGCCCCCGAAACACAAAGCCCCGTCTGATTCGCTCTGGACAGAAGCCCAGCAAAAGACTCCCAGCGCAAACTTTCCTCGAGTTTCACACGGTGGAGTTCGCCTCCTTTTCTGTCTTTGACGTTTAGCAGGAAATGCCTCGGCAAAGCCCAAAAACCTGCTAGAGATGATCTCGCTCGTTGATCACGTCGTCTGCGTCTTGTACGGTCGCAGTGCTGTCAGTTTACTAGGACATGGAGGAGGAGGGGGGGGGGCAGGCAGAGGCGGGGAGATCCGTATCGGCGTAAGAGTCCGTTTCTGAAGGCTGAGATTCTTTGGTGGGGGATGTGGTTCACTGAAAGACTACGCGGCTTCCACCTCTATTCCAGGAAACGTCGAGGCACGGGGGGTGGCCAGCTGTGTTTCTGTCATTATTCTAGAATGCGGATGATGCATTGATGAAATCAAAGCCAGTCCTCATGCAGATCCTGCATTTTGAAGCGATACTGTAAAATATTAGATCAATGCTCTGACAACGACCTTAGACTTTGGTGCTTTGTCCTTGCTTAGGGGTAAACGGTGCATGAGTGTGTGTGTGCGCGAGCGGGTGAACATTCATGTGTATGCATGAGATCATGTGTATCCCCGCGTTTCCTCGCTCTAGTGCTTTTCACCGGACCACAAGATGGTGGATGTGTGAATGTGACTCATTGCCTCAGAGGTCCAAGAGCGATGCCACAGAATCAGCCAAGCGGCAAGCTGTGGCTGTGAACCATCACGCCGCTGAGCCAATCGGCAATATGCTGGGGGATTATTTTTTTTTTTTTGTGAAGTAGTTAAAGCGGGGGGCAAAGTAAAAATGCCGGTAAGGACAGAGGCGTACAGTTAGTTACTCGAACAAGGTAGACATCAGATGACAGACAGGACAGGAGCAGCTGTTTGATAAGACACACGCCACACACACTCCTGCGCTGACGATTCTCCTAACCACACCTGTTTGGTGACGGACAGTTCGAGTCGCCATAGCAGGAAAAAGCCCAGGAAGCACAGCTAACTAATAACATTAAGGGATGTTCCGTTGCATTTAGGTGTGACATTGAGCCTGAACGCACAACACCAGACTATTATTACTTATTAGCTACACCTGTGTTTGACAAGGTGGGCCGCCAGCTGCGTGAAATGTCTCTACAGTGGTTCCTAATTGAAGCTTACCTTCACACGAGGGGTTTGTCAAAAGAAGTGTGTGTTGAAGACGCACATTTCAAGTTCAGTGCGAGTCTGTTATTGTTGCCCTTGAGCAGACCAAGATGGCAAGAAGATAAAAAAAAAGAGGAAGAGCGGTGGTGTGTTGGGCGTGAGATAGGAGTGTGAGCGCCGCTACGTCTCTATGATCCCGCTGGATAACCGTTTTTCAAACCCAACCCTTTCATATTATGGGTTTGGGAATATGACACGGGCATCTAAACCAGGGAGACATGAAAGCACCAAACTACAGTAGTGTGTGTGTGTGTGTGTGTGTGTGTGTGTGTGTGTGTGTGTGTGTGTGTGTGTGTGTGTGTGTGTGTGTGTGTGTGTGTGTGTGTGTGTGTGTGTGTGTGTGTGTGTGTGTGTGTGTGTGTGTGTGTGTGTGTGTGTGTGTGTGTGTGTGTGTGTGTGTGTGTGTGTGTGTGTGTGTCATAGAGATACAGCCTCCACACTGGCTAAATGCCAGGCCACTGTTTGGAGTTAAATGAGCTTGACATGAGCTGCCTGGAGGAGAATCATCCTCCCGCGCTGCAGCCCGCACGGGGCCCATCGCGCCGCGTAGCGCAAGGGTCAAAGGTGGTATCAGTTTTGTGTGCGGTTATGTAAATGTTGGCCGTAACTTGAGGCGAAAGCAGGCTTTGCATAGCTCAGCTGGAGGAGCGCTGATGGCTGCTGACAGACCGCCGCCGCTACCGCCGCCGCCGTTACGCGCTCATCTGTATTGCCTCCAATTACTGTTTACTAGCTGCCTGTGTTTATTCTCTTTGTCCCCTTTTTCTCTCTGCCGTTGCTTTTGTCACTTTGTGTCCTACGTGCCTTGTGTTTCGCTTTTCCCCCCTCAGTCTAGTTTCTCCTAGCAGGAGCTGCACAGTCAGCCCCTTTCTGCCATCGCTGTGTCTTAGTTGGGCACCAGCAGCGTCTGCAGCCTGGAGCGGCTTTCTTCCAGTGAGTTCAAATCAGGGTAGCATTAACAGTGAAGGAGGGGGGGTGGAGGAGGGGGGGAGGGGGGTGATGATGATTAGTGGGGTGATGATGATGAGTTGCTTGCTGAGCCCAATGTGGCCTCGACTCGAATCGCATTTTCCAAATCTTCCCGGGATCGTTTCAATAGGTCGCTTTGTTTTATCTATGGATTTATTGAATCTGCGTCGTGCCAGAGAAGAGCTGCATCACCATCAAAATATGATCACCAGTCTCATCCCGGAACAGAGTCTGGCATTCGTCTCCCTACACTTTATTTCTCTGACCGGGGGACAATTATTGCTCTGTGATATCAGCTCCTACAGTCCAAACACGCAGGGAAGCAGAGCGACAGAGCTGAGAAGTCTTTGGTTTGGAAAAAAGACGCAGTGGTGACAGTGACTGACAAGGACGTGATGACTCGGACACGTCAGCACACACACGCAGACGCACATAATCTGGAGTGCAGCGATGGGGCGGCTGAACGGGAGGGGGTGGGGGAAGAAGGGGGGGGGGGGGGAGGGGTCGACAGACGAGACAAGGTCTGACTGACCAGGAAAGATAACAAGGAATTGTGTGGGAGCGGTGATAACAGCGGCCCTGGATTCCGGTTTCTCTCTTGTGCTCCGACTGCACATTTGTACGCACTCCACACACACACACACACTACCCCCACCTAATAACGAAGAGAATGCCAAGAGCTTGAAATATGCCCACTGATAAGAAGAAGGGGAAGAAGAGAATAGGAGAGCGAGCGTCTTTGTACCTGCAGGAAGAATTGGATTTGCGTCCTTTTTTCCCCCCCCCCCCAAGATGTGTTTATTGGAGACGAGCAAAGTGCTGTGTGCAATGTCTCGTGACAGCCAAAAGGCGAGAGGGTGAAAGGGACTGAGAGCTTCTTTTGTCTCTTGCTCGCCATCCCATTGTCGCCCATATCGCCTCTGCCAGAGACCACATATTGTAGCGGACTGGATTTAATGATCCAATCTGTATAGGATAGCGGAATGTGTGTGTGTGTTCGCTGGGAAGGCGTCTGTTGTCGAGGTTGCGATGGTGTGGACTCAGGGTATACGCGCTACTCCATCCCCATCTAAATACTGTGAATGAAATCATGCAGTCACCTTAAGTAACAGTCCGTCACAGTCTAAAAAATCTCCTCTCCGCTCGCTCGCTGGCAAAACTGCGCGGCAGGCATTGTGAATCGATGTCTTTATCATTGTTCAATATAATGTCAGAGTAAGTGGATGGCCTCGCCCCTTAATTGAGTCAATCTCCCACAATGCTGTTAATACAAAAACTGTTAAACCACCCCTTCAGCATCACTTTCTCTCTATTCGTTCTTTCCTTCAAGACCACTTCTCTCTCTCCGAACGCTTGTATGCCTTTTGTTGGTTGAAGTTTAGTTGTTTTGTTTCTCTTTGAATATACTTCAAGAAAGGTCTTAGGTGCAGACAGTAGGGGGACAGATCCACCTTTGTCTTTTTATACTGCGAGGTGTATAGCCACGCGATGACAAACGTTCCGTCTGGGACCCTAAGCGGACCCTAGCGATCAAGCGGACGTGGACTCCTCAATACTCCAAACGCACTGTAGGTTATTAGATGGAGCGTCGCTGACAGGACGATGGATGGCTAGCGTGCCGAGATGTCACGAGACAACAGGTCACACGGTGCGTGCGGCTGAACTTCTGACCCCTGATGAGGATGTTGTTTCCGTAGATACAGGAGGAGGAGGAGGACACCAGGGAGTAACAGCTGCATGCCGTTTTTCGCCATTACATATTGTTTTCGGTTTGTGGAGTTGGATCGAAAATGACTCGAGATGTTAAACGAACAACTGTTTTCCTTCCGAACAGATGTACGGTATAATACAACACAGCTCCTCATGTGAATCTTTGCATGCGTACACTCGGCTCAGCTCAGCATGTGCTTCATGTGATTGGAGAAGTCTGTTCTGCGTTTCTGAGCACAATAGAGACGATCATCAAACCCAGCGGTCAGTCCTTCCCTTCCGTGTCCACCGCCGTCGCCCCCGGGCCTCCTTACAGCAAGAGCACCTTCGCCAAACCCGTCGTACCTCCGGCCCTGAGTTCGGAATTGCCTCTTTCATGCACAGACGCCGAGGCGGTGACATCACACGCACTCCAGGGACGGCCTATGAGAGGTTTGCACAGCTGCCGTGGGCATCGTCTAATGGGTCCAATTTATCCCACAAATCCTCTCCGCTTCCCCCCGTCTGTCTCCCGCTCGCACATATCACATCCCTTAGCTGCTGCCAAGTTCCACACAATACCGAGAGGCTGTTCCAGTTTGTTATTGGGGTGTAATTGACCCTGTTTCATCAGCATTAGATTCCGGAAGATGGCCGCTCTCGTGGTGTGGGAAGTGTTACTCAGGGGAGTGTCATTAAACACGGCCGGGGTTTAGTTTGCATAGCTCGGTCGCTAAATGATTGAAATGATTCTGAAATAAGAGTGAATTTGTTGGATCCTAATATTTAGATGTTTGTAGTTTAAACCATGTTGCCTCCACTTATGTCCAGGATTATGCCAGCATTCAAAGATGGCTTTTGATTGATGTCTTTGCTGACTGCCTCTCTGAATTGAAGGTTATTGTAAAAAGTAAATTCAGAATTGATCGTCCTTGCTCGTTTACTAAGCTCCGAATAATTAATTATTCACAAAACACACCGCCGCTCGGTGCCACTTCACTTCGCTGGCTCCGCCTACGGAACCTGCATCAAACCCCCGACTCCACGTACCGAAAATGAGCTTTGTTTATGTGTTCATCACCTCAGCCGGACCGTGGAAATGCAGAGTTGACGATGTGAAAATGTAATTGCTCATTGGCCACTTGATCTGTTGAGACGTGAGGCGCCTTATCTTGTGATTGCTGGCTTTTTGAACCCAAAGTATAATTGTTTCAGCTCTCTGTAATATTATTATGCCTTTCTGAAAGACGGCACTCTGACACTGAATGCCACATGGCTCCGGTTTCATTTCTCAGGCTTGAACACCGCCTCTGTTTATGCCTTTGCACGCTTTTTGATTTTGTTTTCCCTGTTTTTTCCTGCGATTTGAGCTGACAGGCATCGCCGCTGTGAGGTTAGCTCGTGTCTCCGTGTCCTTCACGTCCGCATGAACAGTGAGGGAGGTGGTATCATGACATTTCGCCCTCACAGGCGCAACAGGCGCTGCTGCACAGCGCGAGCATGCAGACATTCATTATTGAGCAGCAGGCTTTCATTATTCATATCTGTGGGTTTTCTGTGCACTCAGCAGATAAACTTCTTTGAGTCTGTTTGTTCGTCAGACACTGTGCTCATTGATGTTCGCACACAGTCTTCCATTAATATTTAGTCGTGCTCCATCTACGGTGGGATAAAGCATGTTTACTAAATGAATGTCTAAAGCAATCAGAGGTCTTTGTAGCAGAATACAATGTGGGCTGTGTCCAACTATTCATTCAGGATAAGGTTGTTCATTGATTGTGGGGTAATATAAACAGCCAGCCACTGTTGAGCCTCAGTGATTTATTCATGCGCAGACAATATTTGATGAAGGGAAGTTTGGATTCTTTTGAGTTCTTCAAAGAGCACAGAGACGGACAACACAGCAGACATATGTGGTTTATAGCTGCACAGTAGATGGAAGTAGATATTATTCCAATTTAGAATCAGTTGTGATATGTGTGGACATTCTGAACTTGGTGTTACATTTTTGACGTTTTTTGTTTGTTTCGCGCGATCCCTGAATCTTGTTTACAGCTTCCAGGTATGATAGTTGGTGTCATCTCGTTCCTGATTAACACGCGAGTGCTGCTGTGCCAGGATACAATTTTGGACGACTGCCGGCTGGGTGGAGGAGAGTGACGAGGCGCTGCGACTTCCCTACCTGATGGGAAGCGCTAACACTAGGCTTCATGAACTACTATCGCCGTACTTGTACAGCCTATCGTCGGGTAGAGAAAGTAGAGAAAGAAACACGGCTAGAGACAACATTGCAGCAGCAGACAGAGGCTTTACTCACGCAAAGAAAGGAGTTTATTACGTCCCTCTGCTGCGAGCAAAGCACTGTGTGAAGTTTCTCACCACCAGGAAAGCTAGTTAGCAAAGCGCTCTGAGGCCATCCTGACAAGCACTACACTGCTGCAGGTGTATTTTTAGCCCCCCGACGAAAAAGAGGCCTGCGTGTTGCAGCACCTCACACAGGGGCCCGCAGGGTGTCATCGCACTGCTGGAGGGGGGGAGGAGGGGCCGGGGGGGGGCCGACTGGTTCAGAAATTTAATTGGCAGCCAGACACATTGGCACATGTCACCATATGTTCAGCTAACGTGATGCCAGTCACGGGTCGGGGAGAGGGGAGTGTGTGTGTGTGTGTGTGCGGGGGACGATCCCAGCCTAGTGTTCGCACGGCTTTATGACAAACTCCCCTGGCCCCCCTGCCTCACAGGTTGATGTCAGACGTGGGGGAGTTGCGTCTGTGGTGTGTCGACGCGTCCCTCTTTTGTTTTGTCGTACGTGTGCGCGTACTTGTGCACCGCCACTCTCATCCGGCTCTGACAGTTTCCTCCTTCCCAGCAGCAGCGGCGGTGGCACATCACACAAGCAGGCGAGGCGCTAAACAGAGGTGTCCTATGTTTTGCAGCATTTCAGTGCCGTCTCCATCCAAGTTGTGAAGGACATCTGATTCGAGCTGCTGACACAGAAAAGTAGTTTAATCAGCATTTTATGTTGCGATTAAGTATCTTATGCACGGAATAAATGTAACAGCAGGCTTAATCTACGATGATAATGAGAGAAATGAAAGAGAGGCCGCTTCAGTAGAATTCCCAAAGAGATAAGAGTTGGACATGTATTGCGTAATCCTTCATATGTTTCGAGTTTTTCTGTTTTGTTGGAGAATGAGCTGCGGCTGCTGCGGCTGCCACTGCATAGACCGGTTTATGATTCAAAGCAGCTGCCGGTAAAAGTCACCGGTTTGATCTCGCCTCCGTCCTCCATTGGCCGCCGTGTCTCTGTTCACCTCCGTGACAGGACGCCTCTGTCTCTTTTATGCTGGCAGCTGTTCAAAGTGTAGGAAGACACCTAATACACAGCCGGTCGTGTATGAATTCACGGAGAAGGGCGGGAAACGTTCAGCTCAATTTGACCGAGAGGAGATGAGCGGTTTCAAGCTGTGAGGTGGTTCAGTACCTGAGTTTTAGGTGGCAGAACAACGGGAATGTATACGTTTACATTATCTACTACAGACACTTAACTGGCGCCGCAGAGCAACGCTGTTAGTCGGTGTAAAAAAGCACTTTGACATGACAGATGGCTTTTAACGGCGGTTGATGGCAGCAATTGAAGCGGTGCCACTGTGGTTCGCAGGGCTGTCAGTAACTACATGCGCATTTTAGAATACTGTAGGTATGACTCATCGGTTCCTTAGGGTCGGCTATTCTGTGGGGGGTCCATTGAGAAACATGGCCCGAGGAGATTGATTTTTACATTGCAAACGGTGCAATCGCTCTGGTTTCCGGTGGCCTCTGCCGACTTCCACCCAGCTCGCCCAAGTGTCTCTCTCTCTCTCTCTCTCTCTCTCTCTCTCTCTCTCTCTCTCTCTCTCTCTCTCTCTCTCTCTCTCTCTCTCTCTCTCTCTCTCTCTCTCTCTCTCTCTCTCTCTCTCGCCAGTGTCCTCTCTTTTTTTATCGGCCAGTTTCAGCAAAAACAACTACGGCGGATGCAAACTGTGGCCAGAAATTGCATCACTGCTGGTTATTGGTTATGGATTTTTGGGGCATGCGTCTCCCATCCCTGTGTGCTAGGAGCTGACTTGAGCTGACTTGAGCTTCCTCCTCCTCTGTGCCTGTGGTCACATCCCTGGAGGGAACTGCTGCACTGTTTTGGCTGAGCAATATGTATAAGATATAAGAAAACATAACCAGAAAGTAGGTAATAAATTCCAAATCCAGAATACCACCAGCCTAATAATGCATGTTTAATATTGTAATAATAGTTTGATTACACAATCCAATCCAACACCCTCCTTTATTTTTGCAAAGGTCAGCATGAAACGCTAGTGTGTGTGTGTGTGTGTGTGTGTGTGTGTGCGACATCGTGGTCTAGGTCTCTGGGGTTTCCACCAAGTGAAGGGTCCTTGACCTGCACCATATTGAGGGGTCTCCTCTATATTGTGTGGCAGTGTGAGTGAGTAAATGCTCCATTAGGGTTCATTAGAGCCTGGAGGTGGACATATTGTCCCGAGTGCAATGAGCCGTACCAGTGCAGGCCCCCTGCGCTCCTCTGGCACGTGCTGCCCCCCCACCCTGCTTTGTCACACACAATGGTTGAGACCTTCCTGGTCTCTCCCTCTGTCTCGTTTGCATTCATCGGTCGATTGTTCTCACTCCTTTGACACATCGCCCTGAACTTAGCTCATCCGTTTCTTTATTTTTTTTTCTCACCCTCTTTGCCTCTGCCTCTCTGGGGGATATTACCTAGTGACCAATGACATCTCACTGCAGCCGTTGCCATGGCGACGGGTGACAGCGGGAAGCACCACCCAAGACGGATGGGCCGTAAAGTAGGCAAAGAGTGGCGAGGGGTGTGCAGAGGGAAAAGAGACGGGCTAGTCTCAGACCGGATGGAAGAATAAAGAAAGGAAAGGAAGTGGAATTTCAGGCGTGCAAAGTAATTATTTGTGCAATATTTCTCCCCGATCATTCCGTGCTGGTCACATGGGCTCCAGCGAGGGCCCTCAATGGGAGAGAAACCCTGAGGAAACCCTTAGGGAAATCATAGATCCCTGCTAATAAAACCTTCCTCAAATTATCGATAAAAAAATGCTTGTATGTGATTTTTTTCTCTTTCTCCCAGGTAATTATTCTGCCGCCCGGGTGAAGCAGTCATTGTGCTGAACAGTCAGAATTTACCCTCAGAGTAATCACTATGAAGCCTCACTGTAAATGCCTTTTCAGCCTCAACAGCCATTGTGGCATATCAGCTCCAAACTGCAGAGGTCTGTGGACGCGATGGAGCGCCAGCTAAAACCACGCCGCTCTCAAGTCAATCAGTCACAGCTGTACTCCAATTTACAAGAGTGAAAAGCGTAATTGTGCAGTAGCCAAGCTCCAAAGGTTTCTGTATATTTTTGCTGCACGAATGAAAGAATGAAGGGTTCGTATAACCAAACACTGAAGAAGAGGAGGGACAAATTGACTGCAGATGTACAGCAAAACTAAATCATTAACCTGAAAGCAAGCAGAGGAAGAGCACATGTACACACTCCCTCATCATTGTCAGTGTGTGTGTGTGTACTGTACACGTGTACATGCGTGGCTTTGTGCAAGCAAAGCGTCTGTCCTGGAGCAAAGCAGCCTTGAGTCATCTTATGCTCAATCAGCAGGGCGGCATATGCTGCAGTCATTAATCACACACACACACACACGCACACAAACATACTGTACACAGCGTGGCAGGACGTTCCCCGTAAGCTTTCCACAGTTTTAACTCACCAAAGATGTTTGAAGATATCAAGGAGAATGTAACCGATTGATTTTTTGTTTTCTCCCGATTAATTATTCACAGATTGTGTTGGAAACATCAGGAGCCAAAATGTAGGAAAGTCCTCAAACTTCTCCTGCAGCAGAATCTGTTCCTCTGTTATCTATTTTGTATTGAATAAATCCCCCCGCCCCCCGCTTCTTTATTGCTCACGCTGTGACTTGCTTTCCTTTGCTTTCCGCTCGCTCAGTGTGTGAGCAGTGTATTATAGATTTCAGGTGAAGTATTACTTTAAGACAAGAGGAGAATGTCACCGTCTCCACTCCAGGAATTCTTGCCCCTGAGCTCACGCCGACAGAATCGATAGCACCTTTTTTTTTTTTATATTCTTTTATGCAACGCACTTGAGATGGCGGGAGTGAATTATATATCCTCCTTCACCTCCGGGCCCTCTTTGTTTTAGCCTCTTTTCTTGGTTGTCATGCTCACCACCCCGCAGCACTTTTCTCAGGTATTAGTGCAAAAAGCCTGCGCCTTGATCCATCCTCTCCCTCAGAAATAATTCATACAGCCCGCGAGGTAGGAGGACGGGAAGGTGGTTAAGAGGACAGCGTGTTTCCTTCATGGCCGAGGGGAAGAGAGGAGGCTCTCCGCGTGGAGGGGGGGAGGGGGGAGGAGGGGCGGAGGCATCAGCAGGAGCGCTGGCCGGCAGTTATGTTTGCCATGGTTTGTACGGCCGTGCTTGTTTTGAATATGCATATCCAGTGTGTGCGCAGACAAACAGAAGGGAGATTTTATTCTCTTCACGCACCAAACCGATGGGATGAATCAAGGTAAACGTGGCATCCAGCTCCCATTATTCACCACCAATTCATTCCAAATAAGGATTTTTTAAACCCTGTCAGTTCAGATGTTGATTTCTGTAAAGGTATTCAACCTTAGAAGCCTTATTTTTTTTTTTCTCCAAGTTTGTATATCGAATCGTTTCTAGAAGGTGGCCATTTTCCTTCCTCCGCCGCACAGCAGATGTAGCGCAAGGACGCCCTCGTCTCCGGTAAAGGTCGACGGCGTTAAAAGAGTCGAGTTTACACTTCCAACCTGAGCAGTGGCAGCTCGGGGGTTATTACCTCCATTACATAGATGACACCAGACGGGACGGGTCACGGGGTGAGCCCAATCAGGAAGCGACTCTGTGTGTGTAAGAGTGTGTGTGAGGTTGGGGCGGGGGGTTCAGAGAGAGAGCGAGAGAGAGAGAGAGGAAAAGATGGATTAATCTTTAAAGGTTCTAGCGTCGGCCTCCTTGTTATTTCAGAGGCAGGGATTTGTGGCCCTGTTTGGGTTTTTTGGCCGCGGCGACGTCGCCCGCACACACCTCTCACCAGCCACTTTTACCAGCGGGCTCAGAGGAGCGCCTGTTCCCAACCTGTCCTTTTACGGGCATAGGTGCCCCCATTTAAGACGCTTCCAAGATGAATCATCTCAACAAAGCCTTTCAACCGGACGCCTCTACCCTCTTTAACTATCCAGAGTTCCCACAATAGCTCTCCCACTCCTTGGCCCACATTTTTATGGATACTATCAATAACCATGTTTGTTTCTTCAGCGACGACAGCACTGCTAAGTTAATACCAACGCTATATAAACGCCGAGGTATTAAAAGGCACCAGACGTCCATTAAACTTTATAATAAACGGCATTAACACGGATTTTTCAGTGCCGGCGTGCGAGTGGAACACCTGATCTTCACTCACACCCCTGCACCGTGCTCCAATTAGACGCTGATGGAAGACAAGAGTGCTGTAGACGCAGGTAGACGGGTGGTTATGCTGTTTTTCCTCACCCTCTCTCCGCTCTCGCCTGCCTCTCCGGCTCTTATCCATTTCTCAAATCGCAGCAGTCATATTAAGTGGCTCCCATGTGGCGCCCCTGAAACTTGAAAGTAAGAATGTCTCGACAGTTTGGGAAATAGATTTGCGAGACCGCCTCGGAATATTTATTCACGGCGATATGGGTGGCTTTTGGTCTGCAGGAGGTGTTGATGCCTGTTCACTTCCGAGCACGGAGCGGCGGAGAAATACGAGTTTTAATAAGCGCGGAGAGGTGTGTGTGTGTGTGTGTGTGTGTGTCATGCTGCACGTACTGTAGTCTTGTTTGTTCTGTATCAACATGCTGCTTATGAATCACTGCAGTGCCTTTTATCTCTGTCAAAGCCTTCTCGTCTTCTCGCCTGCTAGGGATGAGACCCAATTGGACTCTAGCTACTTTATACTGCGGCCTTAATACGATTAGCATTGCCGAGCATCAGCGAGGATACACACGATGAAGAGAACAAGGTGGAGAGAGGAGACCCAGATCTCTCCGTCCCAAACGCAACCCAGTGATCATCCTCCTCCTCTGTGATGGCAAAACAATCGATGGAGTCCTCTCGTCCTTTCCTCTCTTCGCATTTGAAGTAACGTCTGTTCTCCCTCTCCCCTCCTCTCCTCTCCTCTCCCCTCCTCTCCTCTCCCCTCTGCAGGTCAGCAGGTAGCGGCGTCGCAGCAGAAGGATGCCGCTGGTGAAGCGCAGCATTGAGCCCCGGCACCTGTGCCACACGGTGCTGCCACGGAACATCAAGAACGAGCTGGAATGTGTCACCAACATCTCCTTGGCCAACGTCATCCGCCAGCTCAGCAGCCTCAGTGAGTTTCACCAGGACACACACACATACACAACACACACACACGCACACACACAGTTTAAAACAGTGCTTCAAAGTTTTTTGCTCATTCCGGTTTGAGTGTGTTCAAGTTGTTAATAGATGCATATTGGAGTAAAATGTTTTAAAGTGTGTGTGTGTGTGTGCAGGTAAGTATGCAGAGGACCTGTTTGGAGAGCTGTTCAACGAGGCCCACTCCTTCTCTTTCCGGGTCAACTCCCTGCAGGAGCGAGTGGACCGCCTCTCCATCAGCGTCACACAGCTGGACCCCAAAGAAGAGGAATGTGAGTCGCAATGCCCCCACACACACACACACACACACACACACACACACACACACACACACACACACACACACACACACACACACACACACACACACACACACACTTGCTTTCCCTCTTTCTCACTCACTCTCTCTCGCTGTACATTGTCCCTCCCTCATGCAATATGTATTACTCCTCCTAAATGCCTGTGCTCTGCTGGATGTATCTTTGTGTGTGTTACTGTATGTGTTGGTCTGTGTGTGTGTGTTTGCTGTGTAATGGAGCTCACCTGTCTCCCCTCCCTCCAGCGCTAATGGCTGTTATTAGAGGAACAAGCGGGCTATGAGACGGTGTCATTTTTCACCCCCAATAGTCCAAACCCAGGCTTCCATTAGAAGCGTTCAGCCGGAGATCCACTTTGGGCTGGATGCTCTCTCTCCCCGCTCCGCTCCGCTCCTCTCCTTTGTGAGGGGGGGAGAAACGGGATCCGCGGTCACACCGTATCCATTGGGAGCGATAATAAAAGAGGAATGTGACGAGGCGCGGGACGGTCAGGTAAAGCAGGTTATGCCGGGGAGAGGGGAGGGGAGGAGGTGGGAGGGGCGGTGTGTGTGGCGCAGCAAAGATGAGAGTGCAGAGGGGAGAGCAGGAGGAGGAGGAGAATGGCAGCGAGGCAACGCCATGCTCCACGGCGCCCCGGATCGATTTCCCACCGGCCGGGCGGTGTGTTTACAGCGGTGCATAATGCGACTCCAAAGGCCTCCTTGTCACCGACACGGAGACAATATGAGGCTCGGCGCTTAATAGCTTCTCTGTGAACTCAAAGCGGCGCTTCGGTTGCTTTCAGAGGGTTTCGTCCCGTCGAGTGCAGAAAGGCAAGAAGGGCGTTTTTAGTTTCCACACAATCGTTTGGTTGAAGTGTTAAACACAGACAGGAAAACAAAATCCTGCCTTTCTCTTCATCGAATCTCCCGGCTTTTTTTCCTTCTATCATATAGTTCCTCTTTCTCCGCTTGCTGTTCCTCTATGCACTTCCCACACTTCCTTTTTTCTCTATCACTTCTGCGGTTTCCCATCATTCCCCTCCTCCTCTTCCTCATCCTCTTCCTCCTCCTCCTCTCCGTCCACATAGCTGTGCTAATTGAGTAATGGCGTGTGATCTAATTGTGGACCTGGGTCTTGTCGGGGCAGGGCTGACGTCTCGGCCCGTCAGTGACGCTGTGATATCTTACCAGGGTTTAAGGGCAAAAACACACACACACACACACACATTATTTTCACCCTTTCTCAGCACTCACACACCCACACACACACGCGCGCAGCACGTTAACGCTTTTATTGAACGCTGCATCTAGAAAAACACAACAAAAGTAACAACCAAGCAAACCTTTGCCCTGGAGGGAACTACTCTCCAATATTTATGTGAGGTTTCAGTTGAGCTTGTGTGTGTGTGTGTGTGTGTGTGTGTGTGTGTGTGTGTGTGTGTGTGTGTGTGTGTGTGTGTGTGTGTGTGTGTGTGTGTGTGTGTGTGTGTGTGTGTGTGTGTGTGTGTGTGTGTGTGTGTGTGTGTGTGTGTGTGTGTGTGTGTGTGTGTGTGTGTGGTCCTTGTGGCTTTATCGCCCTTCATAATTTAGCCCGACTCTCCTCCTCCAGCGCACAGTGGCTTGAGAGATGGCGGATAAGGATCAGCCCGGTTGCAGTTTTAAGTGTGTGTTTGAGTGCGTGTGTGTGTGTGTAGGGGGTGGAAAGATGGAGGGATAGAAGGATGGATGTATAGTTCAGGGCACTGCAGTAAAAGCAGTGGAGTGTAAAAGGCTTCTTGGTGCAGGGTTTTCTGGGCCGAATGGCCTCAGTGCAGGGTTACAAAGAGCCTCACACCTCCAGACTCATTTAGGGCTAAATTAGGTTTTCTTCTCCCTTTTCTATTATTATTAGTATTATTCCTTCCTTTCTTTCCTTCGTATTCATTTTCGAAAATGAAGTGCATCCCTCACTCGCAGTCACAGAAGCCCTGCACTGTGCTGTAGCAGTGTAGTTCATCTCTCCCATCTGTATGACAAATAAATAAAAACATTCAAATTACTTCCAAAGACTCAATCAGGGAGCCATTATTACATACGCTTACGGAGAAAGATTACTTTTTTTTTTTTTCAATTTTGAACGCTGAAGTTTATCGGTCGCGCTCAGCAAAACAAATTGCCGAGACGAGAGAGAGAGGAGAGGAAGTTTGATTGAGCGCAGCGTCGGATGAAAGCGACAGAGAGACGGAGCGCCGCGGGAGGAGTTCAAGCAGAGACTTTGTTTCCCATAAATGCCCCCCCCCCCACACACACACACACACACAGCGCCCCCCACCCCCCTCCTAACCCTCAGTGTCTCGAACGCACGCCACTGTATACAGTTTAAAGTACATAGTATGCTTTTAGCCCAAGCGAACGACTCGCTGTGTAATTGTCTTTGCGGCCCTGCGGTTCACAGAAGAAAGGGAGGCAGAGAATGCAAGTGGACTGAGTGCAAGCGCGGAGTGGATGATAAATCACGAGTGTAGGGGTATACTGGAAGAGAGTGTGTGTGTGTGTGTGTGGGGGGGAGGGCAAGAGCGCAGTGAGAGTTTGAGAAAAAGCGGCCGTACTCTGTGTCACACAGGTTCTGCAGAAAAAAAACACCTGAAAAAGCTTTTTGATGTTCCTGGCAGAGCTTCTTGATAATGGAGGAGAGAGAGAGAGAGAGTGGGTGACTGTTCCACATTTCCGGGACCAGCAGCAGGACTGTCGTGGCTCTGGCTGACCCGGTGAACCCTGCACTGGGTTCTGCTGCTGTGGTTTAGACATTTTTAGAGCGATCATAGCTGCAGAATGTCACCTTGTAACCTTACGAGACTTTGATTTACACCGAAGATCGTCAAAACACTCTCTCTCTCTCTCTCTCGCTCCCTGGTTAATGGCAGGAGGACGATATTTCCCTCAGCAGAAGCTCGCAACTTCTAATGAACGCGTTTTAAGTGTGAAATAATTCATTTCTCGGTAAGTAGCCATTAAGTCATCACTCATTTAGCTTTGGTTGACGCGGTCGGAGACGTTGATGGGTTTCTTTTAAAGCACAAAGGTCAGAGAGTCACATTAGGTTTGCTTCAGTTTGTATTAGTCGTATATGCTCGGTGAGAGAGCAGGCATACTGAAGGGAATTATGTTTAATGGGTCCGTAGCAGGAGGAAGCGAAGGAGGGACGATCGGATGAAGGTCACGGAGGTGTGAGGTTGAGCTATGGCCAGAGTGACGTATGCAGGGTCGTCAGCAGGTCACCGGTGGAGGTCAGAGACACTTCATCACACGTTTACGCGCGTTCGTCACGCTCATACACACACACACGACCTCGCTGGGGACGTGTCCACACCCTACATGCCCTCCAACCTCTCATAGGTGTCATCCCTCCATTTTGCCTTTGAGCTCTTGCCCTTCTCCCCTCCCCCTCCTCCTCCTCCTCTGTCTTTGGTGTCCACCCGAGTCCATTTTCGTCTCTCTGATTGATCTCTGCTCCTTCTCCATCTTGCCTCGGTGCCATTTGTGTGCTGTCAGGCTCCTTCCCCCCCGATCACTCCGGCCGGACAAACTAATAGCCTGTATCCCATATTTAATGGCAGCGTATATCACCTCAGTGACTGAAGGCTGTGTTGGTCACAAAGCCACCCAGAGTTCCTCAAGGCTCTAATTCTTCCGTGATGTACTTCTTAGTCCTCCCTCGCTCTCACTCTCCCTCCCCCGTGCGTGGAAGTTTTCCACCGCAAGAACATTTCGCTGGATTGTAGGCGCAGAAGTGAGGACAAAATGAAAGACAAAGGACAAAATGTTGACATGTTCACCAGAGAAAAGAAGGAGTGTCAGGGAGAAGAGTGGAGATGAAGCAAGGAGTAAGTTGGAGAGTGGAAAGGATTCATGACAGAGAGGAGCCGTGCAGGGGGAGGAAAATAGGGCAGCATTTGCATTGTGCAGGTAACGGCAACGGGAGAGAGCCAATCCTGCATACTGAGAGACGACGCGGCCTCAGCGCTCCCTTATCTGTCCTGCGTACGTGCACGGCTGCTACGCTGTGAGAAATGGGCTGAAGAGGGGGAACGTGTGTGTGTGTGTGTGTGTGTGTGTGTGTGTGTGTGTGTGTGTGTGTGTGTGTGTGTGTGTGTGTGTGTGTGTGTGTGTGTGTGTGTGTGTGTGTGTGTGTGTGTGTGTGTGTGTGTGTGTGTGTGTGTGTGTGTGTGTGTGTGTGTGTGTGTGTGTGTGTGTGAAAGATGAGAGGGTTTTCTCGCCTCTCGTCGGTCAGGAGTAGCTAGATGCTATCATGGCGCCCAAGAGGAAGATAGGCGGGAAAGAGACATAAATAATTCGCTCACTCACTGATAAGGAGCTACGCTTGCTGAGAGAGCGCAGGCTGCTGCGGCACCTGGCGCTACACACACACACACACACACACACACAGTTATAGCCTCTCACTCACCCATTCACTCCCGAATCCACACGTAATTTGCTCATTAGCTAATGTCTCTTCTACACTGGTGTAATTGCTAGTTCAGCTGAGTAAGTAATATTTAGTAATTAGCATGTTTAGATGTTAGTGCAGCGAGCCTTTAGCACCACTTTACCTCGCCTGCCAGAGCCTCGCAATCGCCTCCATCAGCAGCATCAAATGCACTCTGACACACACACACACACACCTCTGCACCGCCTCTCTCGCCTGTACACCCATCGCCCGTTTTACCATTGGCTCCTTGTGGTCCCTTTGTGTCTTTTGTAGATACTAAGGCCATCCAGGCTGTAAACGCTGTGTTTAGCAGTGAGTAGGAGTGTGTTGGCGTAAGCTCCAGGTGCACTTCTCTGTATCCAGACCTTCACTCTGACCTTCGTCGTCGCCGCCGTCGTCATCATCGACATGGGCTGCCACTTAGGTTGGGGGTGAAGAGCTTCCGTGTATATATAGTACAATAAAGAACAGAAGGTTGACGGCAGCTTGCAGCCCTACACTCGTTTTACATCTCAGATAAGCAGGTTTGCACTTTGGGGAAATCTTCAATATTATTGCTTGAAGGCAGAAATGAAGATGTAGCCAGGGCTCCAAACAGGAAGAAGGCAATTGAAGTGAATTCTTTCTCGGTGGGAGACGGTGGGACGAGTGTGTGATGTGTGTTTGCCAAAGTGAAGGGAGCTGCATGTGGAACAGTGGGCGCTCAGTTAGATACAGTACGTCCACTCTGTAACACAAAGCACCAGGGTATTAGTTTAGTTTGTAATTCTTTTCAACCAACGAGTGTGTGAGCGGTGTGAGCGTGAAAGCGCCACTCGCTCCGACCGCAGCCAAGGCTGTTTTCTGTAATTGGTACAAGGCTCACAGTCAGATTGATAATGATGCCGAAAAATCACTTTTCATGAATCTCGCGCCTCAGTAAGGTTAGCGGAGGCATTCATCTGGGTTTCCTGTATTAACGTGTGTGTGTGTGTGTGTGTGTGTGTGTGTGTGTGTGTGTGTGTGTGTGTGTGTGTGTGTGTGTGTGTGTGTGTGTGTGTGTGTGTGTGTGTGTGTAATCGACACTCTGCTCAGGTTCTCTTGGGCTCGTCTCTCCAAGCCGCCTCGTTGCTTTCACTCACTCTGCTCCGCCTCTCTCTTTTGCCGTTATCGCATCCCTCCATCTCTCCGTCTGTCATCCCCGTCACACTTCCTTCTGTCGTCTCTGCACAATTGTTCTATCTCCCTCGCTCGCTTGCTCTCTATCCTCTCCATGCTCTCCCTCTCTCTCTCTCTTTCTCTCTCTCTCTCTCTCGCTGCCAACGTCGGTTAGTAACGAAGCTTGGGCGCCTGAGGTGGCCGAGCTCTCCACAAATGAGCGTCTCTGGAAGTCATTACTCGCCTGTCCCTGGACAACGCAGGGGACTGGACTGGGTCCGATGTCACACTTGGGGCTTTGCGCCATAAATTTGCCTTTGTTTGTCTCATTTCTTGGATAGAGTTGTTGTTGTTACCATTGTTTGACATAAAAGTGCTTCAGCTCTGCTTTGAGTTTGATAGTTTACATTTTAGTCCGACTCTCTTGTGTAGTGTGGTGAGGGTGAGAACAGCAGAAGTCTATAACATTACTGAATGCCAAAAGTAAAGTGTATCCATTTGTCTTTACCCAATGAATAATACAGATCCGACTCTCTGGGTTTCTTCCCGGGACTTGTCGCGTCTACTCGACCCCCACCACGCAGTCTGGCTGCTTCTCCTCCACTTCTCCGCAATTTCTCCAAGCTGAGAGGTCCAACATGCGGCCTTGATTTGTTTTCGGAGTTAATCTCTGCCCTTCCAAAATGTCAAAAGGAGAAGGAGAAGAGTGTGGCATAGCCAAAGGGAGGGTGCCAGTAATGTAAACAGATGCATAGGTTTCATTATTTAAATCTAGATTTCGAAACGTGTCTCAACTTTGCAGTTGGCAGCAGGTATCATGACCGCAGCTCATACTCGTCCTTCTCTCCCCCTCCCCAGTGTCTCTTCAGGACATCACCATGAGGAAGGCTTTCAGGAGCTCCACCATCCAGGACCAGCAGCTGTTCGACCGCACGTCGCTCCCCGTGCCGCTGCAGGAGACCTTCCAGACCTGCGAGCAGCCGCCGCCCCTCAACATCCTGACGCCGTACAGGTTTGATCCCAGGGCCGTCGCTCCGTCCCGTCGTCTTCGGAAATCGCACGCTGCTGTTTCCGTGCTTGTTTTCGATGATTCCAGCTCTGCCTCCCGGCGTCAAAGCATTTGTTGAGGTCAACAGTGTTTGTGTAATACTTACACTTAGTAAACAGAAAACAGAACTTGACACAGCTCCACGTTGATAAAAAAAAGTTTGTCTGGCTCGCTGTAAAGCTCCTCGCACCTCGCTGCACATTTTTAGAGCGCCGACACTTGTTTGTATGCCAGCGTTGCCAGGTTTGTACCCTTCCTCTCCTCCCCCCTTCAGGCGCCTCTCCCGGCCGTTCAGCTGAGCAGGGCTGATGCAGGGACTTGGCCCGATAATGAATAATCCATTAAAGCCCCTGCTAGCCACCACTCCCTCCCTTTGTATCCCTCTGCCTTCTCGCCCTGCTGCTCTCCCACTTCCAGTATTTGACACATTCCCCTCTTTTTATATCATCTTAAAAAAAACAACAACAACAACAATCTCTCTCTCAGACACCGCCCACCCGAGCAGGTCAACCGGAGACACGGCGTACCAAACGGTGTGTGTCTTTGCCCGTCCCGGCAGAGACGATCAAGCTCTGATCCTACTTAGCGCCGACCCGAAATGACTTTAAGTTCCTGTTAATGTACGTATGTGTTAAAGAGCTTTTAATTTCACAAAGTAGACCTTCTATCCTGAGGGATGGAGGACGGCTGCAGAGATGATTACTGCATCAGCAGCTTCTTCCCCTCTTCCTCTCTTCCTGTCTCCCTTAACCTTATATAGCTCTCCCTCTCTCCTCGCTGCATATCATGAAACATTCAACTCGAAGCCTTTTGAAGCTTTATCCTTATTATCCAGTAGTAGCAGTTTCACTTTTATGCCCTCCAAATAATTGTCTCCCAAAGCTCGACGACCCGGCGCTATGTTGACGCCAGCGTACGTCCAACTGTGAGGGCGAAATCATCCAAAATCAGCTCCATTTGAATATCCAGTATGTTCCAAATGTTTTCGTCATGCAGTTTGATCGGAAAGTTTTCCCGTTCTAGTTGCCAGAAGAACTGAAGTAGAAGTTCTTTCTGTCTGTTGTTTACCTTTAATAGTATGGTCAAAATAACAGCAAAGGACATATAGATCATTAAAGCGCAATACTTTCATATTATTTACATTATCGTCTGCGTGCATTGATTCGTTAAAAATGTCTCCAACGTGCCAAACAACAGAGGAGACCTGAAACACATTGGGAGGACCTCATCTCCATATTGACATCATTTCTGGACAGCCTAATTCGCCTGTCGGGAGGCAGGCGACTTGACGCGATAACTACTTCCATCTGTCAGGTGTCTCCCCGTCCTCGTCGTCCATAAAATCCCCCCGAGTGGCCGTCAACCGCGAAGACGAACGCAACCGTACCGAACGGGCGAAGGAGCAAGACTTTTAGAGCGGGGAGGAAACCATGACACAAGCCCATTAGCCCATTATTCCTGACGCACAGTAAACGCTTCACAAAGGAGACGAGGCTGGAGACAGTTAAGGGCACGTTGCATCAAAGAAACGAGTCTGACCCTTTTTTCTAATGGAGCAAAGAAAAAACGGAAAATGTCTCATTGTTGCAGGTTCATTTCTAGGCTCCTTTATTCTTCTCCCCGTCTGTCATTGTTACAGTGAATACAAAGTGAGGCTGTCAGACGAATAAGTGCTTTCAGACGTTGATTTTTATATGTTGTACGATTCAAGAGATCCTCCTAGAATTTCCCATAACTACTGTCAACACCGTTTCATCACTTTTCATTAACAACACATGGCGCTCTCCTCTCCGGAGAAGCGTGCAAAAGCGCCTTTTGTTTTCTCCGCGCTGACACGTCTCGCCTCCTTTTTGCCCCCTTTTTCCAGGGACGACGGCAAGGAGGGCCTCAAGTTCTACACCAACCCCTCCTACTTCTTCGACCTGTGGAGGGAGAAGATGCTGCAGGACACGGAGGACAAGAGGAAGGAGCGGCGGAAACAGAAGGTACGTCTGCAGCCCCGTCAAGTCACAGTAACGCATCCACACGATGATCGGGGAGGGCTTGGTCTCTTTGAGGAGGGCGTGGCCTCTTCCACTGTTGTAACACGGAGGAGGCTCTGTGTAACTCGGGTGACAGACAGTGAAACACCCTGTCTATGTGCTTTATTTAATTAAGCCACCAAATACAGACTAATTATCTCTTCCTCCAGTCAACCTTCTTAATTATTAGTAGTTTGAGATGCAGGGGAGAACAGATGGGCCAACCCACACTCACACACATGCGCACACACACACACACACACACACACACACACACAAGGAAGGCATTATGACACACACAATGTAGCGACTGTTGCCTGCTATGTGGGGTTTTCTACACGCAGACATTCCCGCACACGTTAAATGAAAGAGCTCTTCCGTCATCGATGCGACGCCTCCATCAACAAATTTGAGATGACAGAGCGCCGAGCCCCCCCCCCCACTCACACGTAGGGGTCTCCCGTCCCGAGCACCAGGGGCTCTAATCGGCACCAGCTTGCCTCTCTCTCTCCCTGAGGGGAACGCTCCACATTTTACCTCCTCACAGCCAATCAAAGGCTGTTACAGTCACGTGAGCCAGGAATATGGAAGATGATTCTCCACCAAGATCTCATACGAGTGAATGGCTCCTTGGTGGATATGAGGTTACTGGTTGTGTGTGTGTGTGTGTGTATATAGTCTGTGTGTGTGTGTGTGTGTGCTGCAGTGGGTTTATAGTTTAGTTTCATTCGCCTCATAGCGGGATGAGAAACCAAAACTCAGTCGTAGAAAAGCTGACATGTTTAGCAAACAGCTCATTGGCAATAGCAGATGGCTTTAGGGGGTTAGAGTGATACGAGCACACGCAGCTTTAGCTCCATCCGTTGATTTCTCATTCTAATTAAAGCCCAGCCAGGGATCATCTTTATAAAGCGTGAGTTCATTTCCCTCCTCACCGCACTGGCATTCACACAGAGCCCTTGAAAAAGCCCCCCCGAGACATTCATGGAAACCAGGATTAAAGGATTTGTACAAACAAATTTGTCGGTTTGGACTCGCCGTCGAGCCGAATAAACGCTGGGTATATGCGGATCGAAAGCAAAACGGGCCGGAAGTTCATGCGCGTTTGTGGAACTCGTGCAGAATCGGTCAATCTGAGCGAGGAAGGAGAAAAGCGAGTTATAGACGCTGTCTCACTCACACGCGCACACACATCCCCGTCCTATGTATCCAGTGACACACAAACACACACCCACACACATCCAGGTCTCCCCTGTAGTAAGCAGTAGTTAGCCTAGACCTCACACGCAGCCTCACATCCACTGGATTCACTGGATTGGAAGCGAGAGATAAAGGACGACCAGACAAAAGGGAAAGGAAGCCTGCAGTGTCTTAATCTCATTAGCCCCCCCCCCCCCCTCACCCTCAGTGCATTAACACTAGAGTGTGTGGCGAGTAGGTCGAGAAACAGAGAGAGAGCGAGAGTGCGAGCAAAACGAGGTGGAGAGAGGGGACACACGGAACTCTGCGGCCCACGGGCGGAGGGAAGGTTAGTCAGCAGGTTTCCCTCCCGCTGCAGCCTTATTCCAGCACTCAACAGACGTCCTCTTGGAGTATTTGGAGCGTTGCCGTTTCTCCTTGTTGCAGGTTAATGAGCCAAAAAAAAATGTGCCTGCCACAGGTGACTGGTGAGGGGGCTGGGGGGGAAACCTGCGTGACTGAATTCCAAGTGAAATGGTGTTTGCAGTGGGCTGTAATGGGCGTGAACGCGGACGGAATAAGACTGGAGGCAAGTTACTGCTCCACGCGTTCTCTGCAGGCGATGAATGAAGGTCCCAACGCTGTAAAATGCAAGTTTGAAAATGTTCCTTCTTTTAATCTAATACCCAGGGGACGTAGGGGAGCCTTTTCTGTAAAATGACTTCAAAATAAAGGCGGCTATTTCCATTATTCCCATTTTGATGTACCCACCATGAGCATTGAATCTTTAATACTAACAGGTGAACAGGGAGCAAACAGTCGGAGCGTTGCGTCAGAGTTAGTATGATGAGGGTGAGGAAGAGATTCAGATCTGAGCCGGCGTGTTTGTTCTTTTGTTCTCGGGCACAGCAGAAATGAGCTGCGTCAGATTCTGTGGGCGTCTGAGTCCCAGCGGCCCCACTGCTTAAAGGTCTGAATCAATCCGTGTCCTCTCCGTGTCATACATCTGTCAAATAGACGTGTCAATGTCTCAAGCTCTATTTATTATACTGTGGATTAGATCTATAGATGTAACAGATCCACCTATTGTCTGTTTAAGTTACTATCTATTTTGCAACATGTTTGTTTGTGTCTGGATTATCAATACACACAAATCAATCCGTCCTCCGTATACAGAGTGTATTTCCAGATACAACTTTCGCTTTGAGTCCTGTCCAAAAAACTCTCCAGTCCATTACCCCCCTCGTGCTTTGGTTACCACAGCAACCCCGGGTCTTTCGGCCTTACCAAGAGACCGAAACGTCAGACTCGAAATCTGTAAGACGGTAGATCGACCGGGACTGATTGATTCCCCGCTGTGGGCCGCCGCCGCCGCCGCTGCCCACCTCCGTCTCTGTCACCACAGGCCCGCTTCACCTTTTGAGGATTCCTTAAATATATTTCGATTTTTGAAAGGAGGTTGGACAAACTCTTCACCTCAACCTTAACTCCGTTCTGCACACACCGAAGAATATGGCGGAAATTGGGGATTAGTAAAGGACAAGGAGGACAAATGAAGGAAGTTCAGTCAGAGAACAAAGAATCTAACCCACACGTAGACGCTCCAGTGGGAATGAGAGCGCTGGCTCCTCATAAACCACATGTGCGTATGCTGTATGAACACACGTGATGTTGCGTTAGATCTCAGCGGTTAATGGGTTAGCGGCGGCGGTGCCCTGGGTGGAGCTTTGTGATCTCCTTCTCTATCTTGGAGCTCCTCTGGTCTATCTGCTTGGTGCTCGACCCTGAATCCTGCTCTCTGTTGTGTCTAACTCCGTGCAGCTGGAAATGCCTTATCACGCGTGTCCCAAGGGCCTCATAAGAGAGCTCTCTGAAACCCCTCCTCCCTTCCTCGCCCCCGCAGAGGTAAGACCGTCTTTCCCCCTGCCCCACCACCAGAGCATCTGCTCCCTGCGTGTTGGCCTGCAGCCCTCCTTCTATCTCTCATCTCCCTCCCTCCGCTAGTTCTGCATCTGGTTTGCTCTGATCTGAACAAGTGAGCCCCCCCCCCCCCTACTAACTGCCCCCCCCCTCCCCCCCCCTGACTGCACCCCTGTTTCCCTCCCGGGCAGGAGAGCAGGAGCCTGTTCTTGTGTTCTTGTTGTTGTTGTTATTGCTTTTTCTTAAGGGGGAAATTGTTCCTCTACTATCTTGGACCCCCTGCTGAAACAATCTTTACACTAACCATCACTGCACAAACACCATCTATAACCTATTTATGTACTGTATTGTTGCCTGGCAATAATGCAATTATCACATCGCAGTCACCGAGTCCACGCCTCACTAACAGCAGGGCATCTCAGGTCCGTCCTCTCACTGTAGCGGCACGCTGGAATGGTGGTTAGATGACGTGTTTGCCTGCTAAGCACTTGTCTGGTGTTTGAGACTAACTACTACTCACACTCAAATGATCGGTTGTGACGCCTGAGCCACAGACCTGTAAATGCCCCGTCTGTGTGTGTGTGATGGCAGTTGTCGCTTAGTTGGAGCAGAGCTGGTTCCACTGCTTTTGTCAATGAAATTCCCAAATCAACAACCATCAACAAACCTGCCTCGTCTTCAACTTCTGTCTCGGCCCTAACCTGTATTTTCCAGCAGATAACCAGCTAGTTACAGTCTGCAAAATGCGTAATCGTGCGAGAATAGCATGAGATGATGAGGACGTAAAAATAGATCCAATCATTACAGATCTCCATGACTCTTCTGGATTTCTGGTAAACTATTTGTCTTTGCGAGAGCCTTTGTCACTTTGCTTGCTTGCCATTTTCCACGCCATGTAAACACATTTATTGAATACGGCCATGAGGCTTTATGATAATGCAGCGTAATAGAATAATGCAGTACACACGGCTGCACACTTAATGATTACAGATATTAATACACACGCTTTACTCTCCCATCATTACTTTAGTTTGTTTACCCTCCACTAAAAAATTGTGTAGTCTGATAATTACTGTACAAATACAGTGTGTGTGTGTGTGTGTGTGTGTGTGTGTGTGTGTGTGTGTGTGTGTGTGTGTGTGTGTGTGTGTGTGTGTGTGTGTGTGTGTGTGTGTGTGTGTGTGTGTGTGTTGTCAGGGTGGCCCAGTGGTCACGGGCCTCCCCGAGGGGTGGGGGGGAGCATAGCGGCACTTCTGCTGAGTCGGTCTTAACAACACACACCTACACACACGCACAGACCAGTGTGTAAGCATGCAAAAAATGCACAACATAAATCTATAAATATTACACACGGTGCTTACTCAGCACGACACACACTCTCAGATTTCCACCCTCCAGAGGTGTAGGACCCCACAAAACTAACTGCATTTATAAACAAACGTATGTGTGTGCATGTATGAACACACACACACACACACACACACACACACACACACACACACACACACACACACACACACACACACACACACACACACACACACACACAGAGATCCTCTATTTCTACTCTTGTTCCATGCTTGATCACAGCGTCCCTCACACACTCGCCACACCCACGTCTGAACCCTCTATCGTGTGTTTGTCCACTCATCTCAGGGCAGTTATAAATAAACAACACACAGTTCCATTCATACATACTTTCCTGTTCCTCCTGGGAATATCCGATTGAACTTCCATGGTCACATCCCATAATTATCACTATTTCAGTATAACTTCCTACTTCGGTTCAAGAACTATTTCACCTCTGTGTGTGTGTGTGTGTGTGTGTGTGTGTGTGTGTGTGTGTGTGTGTGTGTGTGTGTGTGTGTGTGTGTGTGTGTGTGTGTGTGTGTGTGTGTGTGTGTGTGTGTGTGTGTGTGTGTGTGTGTGTGTGTGTGTGTGTGTGTGTGTGTGTGTGTGTGTGAGAGAGAGAGAGAGAGAGAGAGAGACAGGAGGCTTAGCCCGAGCCAAGCCTTCATCAGGCCTAATGGGCTGTGATGAATCAGAACCTAATCAATGTGCATTACCATTAGGATTTATTCCCGCGCTCGCCCACGCCGGCCTCAGCAGCAGGTGGGCTGCGGCGGAAATCAACATCGCTTAGCAAAAACCCGGGGAAGATGCCGCACTCAGACCCGTGTCGCTTTGAATCATCCACCTGTCGGCCAGTGTAATTCATCCGCAGCACACGTGTTACACACACACACACACACACACACACACACACACACACACACACACACACACACACACACTGTACACCCTGGAAGAAGCGCGTGTAACGTATGGAATCGATCGCTATGGGTGGGCGGTGTCAGTGCCGCATTCTGGTAATTACGTTTCTCGTTTCAAGGTTTGGAGCCGAGAAATGCTCATGTGGGGAAAGGCCACACACACACGCACACACATACAATCACACAGGCACAGGCACAGACACACAAACACATTATCTACACGGTGTTGCTGTTAATGGAAATGGGATTGCAGTGCAGAGTATATAGAATGTAGAATGGAACCGTATCTTTCCACAGTAATGTCATCTGTTAATGTACTGCACCTCTGTAAACTCCTGATACACACTTTAATACTCAATATGCTGATGCAGGTAGATTTGTTGTGTGAGTTTGTCAGGATTACATACATGAACTATTATCTTTACATCTGAAAGAGAATAATTGAACGGAATGTTTACATGAATGTTAAACGTCTTTTGTTTTTAGTATCCCTGTGTTTACATCCCATGTTGTTGTACCTTTTTGTTGGATTGTACTTGTGTGTGTGTGGTTATTGTAGCCTGTCCCTCTTGAGCTGTCGTATGTTTGAACACACACCTTTTGTAGTCTGCGTGGCTCTTCCAGCGGAATCTCTCTCTTTCCACCTCGGTCTCCTTTCTGTTTTGCGCCAAAGCTCAACTCTGTTATTTCCCCTCGTGTTCCTATACGTTTGCGGTGGGTGTGTGTGTGTGTGTGTGTGTGTGTGCTGTTGTGTGTGTGTGCACCACGTCATGCCTGCCATTGTGATGTCCCCACGCTGATGTCTTTTCTGTTTAACAGCACTTTTTTCTCTCCTCCCTTTTGTCCCGCTGGCTCTTGTTTTTTTGTACCTGCCGTGTCACCGTGTGCGGCAGCGGCGGCGGTGTTGTTGTGTTGAATCCTGTGCCTACCAACCATCACCCTCACCCTCACGCCCTGGTGCTTCTCTTGTGGTGTTTGTTTTTGTTCTTGTAGTTGCAGGATCCCCGCATGTACGACCAGGTCTACAGGTACTTAGACCTTCCAGGACAGGTATGTGAAAAATACAGCAATACAACGCTTGATATATGTGTGTTTGTGTGTGTGTGATTTCTACTGCTTAGTTTCGTCCTTTTAGCCCCAGCGTGTGTTAAACTCGAGTCACAAAACTGTTTAGTGTAGGAGAAGTGACTGTGAAGGAGGCTTTGGTTAGTATAGTTTCACTTTTCACGCAGCAGGTGTAGTTTAATAGAGAGTGTGTCAGATATGGAGTGTTAGTGTGTGTATTGATGCCTCTCTCTCTGTCCCGCCACTGTCTCCTCCCGCGTCCGCGACCGTCCTTTTTCCCGCGCCCTCTGAAGATAAAGGCTATAGAGCGTCCTCAGGAGCCTGAGAAGGTTCCGCGGGTTCCCCACGACCGCAAGAAGGAGTGGCAGAAGCTGGCCCTGGGCGCCGAGCTGGCCCAGGACATGGCCGAAGACAACCACAGGGAGGCCAACGGCTCGGCGGGTTACCACGACAACAGGTAAGCCACAATCCAAGTTCCATTGAAGCGAAAAGGCGGCGGGCCGGCGGGCGGCGGGTGTCTCACCTCCACGTCTCCTCCTCTGCCCAGGGCTCCCGGGTACATAGACTCCTTGGACGGGACCTTCTCGCTGGCGGCGCTGCCCTACAGCCAGATGAACGAGCTGCTGAACCGCACCGGGGACAGGATGTACTCCAGGCCCAACGACCCCCCGCCGCCGCCGCCCATGCACCCACTGGGAGAGATCAAACCGCCGTCTGTGCTCAGGTGGGACAAAAACCTGACCCCGTCCCCAAGATTGGACATTTCTTTGATCGTTTCTTTGCTTTTCCGCTCCATTTGAACGAGTGGGGGTGGGGGCGGCGGCAGAGGAGGTAGAGAGAACGTGGGGGGATCGATGCGGCGTTAAGGCCACTGAGCGCTTTACAGGATCTCTTCCCGTCCCCGTGCGATCGGAGGGAACGATTTAACCTCCAGCCGCAGCAGCAGCAGAGACGCATCCCATCCATTCTTAAACGTCCCCGCAGCGGTGATGTCGCCTTACCTTTGTCTTTGTCTCCCCCCTGACTTATGGCTTTCTTTTGTATTGCGTTTAAAGTCCAAATCCCTTGTTCCTCATTTTCTCATTTGATCCCAAAGCGTCTCCATTTTTGCAGTACATTAACTCTATATTAGTGTAGATACTGCACAGCCTCTAGTGTGCTGGGAGGAAATGTTCGCCCCTCCTTCCTTCCTCCCTCCCTCCCCTCTCTCTCTCTCTCTCTCTCTTTTGTCTGGAGCGTTTTCTCTCTGTGGGTAGCAAATTGATTGCGATGTGATGTGCGTTGTCAGTCTTTGTGAGGCGACGTCTCGGCTGTAGTGGCTCCATCCACCCACGCCGCTCCAGTCTGACTCAGCGGCCATTACTGATAATGTTCCATCTTTGATATGAGTCACATCAAGGCCTTAAGCGCTCGTCGCTCGGCTGTCGGCTGTGCCTTTGAGCCTGGAGTTTGACATCCTGGCAGTTCGCCCTCCCACCTAATCAAAGACGTGTGTAGAAGTCTTTGGTGCGTTTATCAGCTGATCCTAATGTAAGAGTTATAGACCCAGCATCAGAACCTTTACCTGCGCATGAATGAAACATTGATAATGTTTGGAGTGAACACCTTCATCTGTACTTCCTCACCTGGTGGACTGGTTAGGAAACATAGTGGTTGAGGACTTTGTTATTTAGTTTGAATCTGTCAGAACTTAGATCTGGGTTACAGGTTTGGATGCAGATTGTACCTCACATATACTTTGGCTGACTTTCTGTCTGTCTGTCTGTCTGTCTGTCTGTCTGTCTTCCTCCAGCTCCAGTTCAGGTTTTTCCGACAGCAGACCTCAGTCTCCGGCCCGGACAGCCGGCCACAACTCCAACACTCCCCCTCCGCCGCCTCCCCCTCTGCCCCCGCCGCCCCCCCCTCTGCCCTCCACAGGCATGCGGGGCACCCCTCCTCCCCCGATCCCTCCCCTGCCCATCCAGCAGCATTCCCCGGCCATCCCCCCCGCCCCCGCCCCCCTTCAGATTGCGCCGGGCGTGCTCCACCCGGCCCCTCCGCCCGTGGCCCCCCCGCTCCACTCCTCTCCAGCCCGTCTCCAGCAGGTCCTGGACAAGGGCCCATTTTCGGGATCTTCGGCCCAAATGGACGGGAACGTACTGCCTCCTCCTCCGCCGCCTCCGCCTCTGCCGCTGCCCGGAGCGCGGAGCTCCTCCCCCTGTCTCTCAGGCCCGCCCCCTGTTCCAGCCTTCCCCTCAGCAGGAGCCATGGCCTCCCCGCCGCCTCACACCACCATGCACGATATGGGCAGCAAGAGGCACCCTCCCACCAACCTGCCACCTATCAGCGACGCACGCAGCGTCCTGTTGGAAGCCATCCGTAAAGGTGGGTCAGGTCCAATTATAACAAGGGGCAAACGGTAGTTACACGGAAACGTAAATGTGTGTGTTGAGTGTGTGTGTGTGTGTGTGTGTGTGTGTGTGTGTAAACATGGTGACTGAATGGCAAAGTTGAAAACTAAACATTAAGTCCAGTTTCCATAAACTACACCTGCAAGATAAGAGAACAGAAAAATAACAGGAGGCGCTGAGGCTGCCCTCCCTGATCACATGGGAGGGTTTGTTACATAAAGCAGAAGGTAGTATTTGTCTTGCTGCTTGTGTGTGTAGGCAAAAGCCTGCGTCATGAAGTATTTTGTGTAGTCATTACTATAAAAACGTAACGGCTAGCACCAAACTAAAGCGAAGATATAGAGAAGAACCGACCAAACACTACAAACTCTTCCTCTTATCAAATCTCATTCACAAAAGTGTCAGAAATGTGCTTTCCCTCCCTCAAACTCTCCTGCTAAGTTTCCTCTCTCTCTCCTCTCTGCACCGCCACAGGCATACAGCTGCGGAAAGTGGAGGAGCAACGAGAACAAGAGGCCAAGCACGAGCGGGTGGGCAACGATGTGGCCACCATCCTGTCACGCCGCATCGCCGTGGAGTACTCGGACTCCGAGGACGAGTCCGAGTTCGACGAAGGAGACTGGATGGAGTGACGACGGAGTTCGGGGAGACAAGAGCAGCAAGGCAACGGAGGCTAGACGTCGAAGTCTCTTTTTTTTTTTTGATGAAGAAGAAGAAGAAGAGAGAAATGGTTTCACACTTCCCTCCGTCGGGTCCTTTTATCTCGTCATATTTCTGTGTCTGTGGTTTGCTTCTGGGCGAATCCCCACGCCGGCCTCGTCCGCAGCGTCTTCACGTTCGTCCTTCTCTGCACTACCACACGACCTTGTTTTCGCTGGACTTCTTAGGAAATTCCCAACGTTCACTATTGTTGTACATGAAGAAGACTTTGTTTGAAGAGGAACCACTTCCCGTTTCTGATCCGTTGAACAAAGTTGCGTGTCAATGTTAGAACTTAAAAAAAAAAAGAAAATAGAAATGGAAAATATGAAGGCATGTTGTTTGTATCTAGAGGTTTCTGGTACGAGTTTGCCACCTGGTGGTTGGACATGGCATTACATGAATGCGGTTTTATTTTTCAAAAACCTTTTTCTTTTAACCTTTTCAGCTGAAACAGTTTGTGATTTAAGCGTGGAAACGACTCGCCAGCGACGGAGAGCGGACTGCTGCGCACACCAGCTGAGATCTGATCTCGCCGGGTCGTCCTTTTTTGTTTTTTCCTCCCCTCGTATCAGGACCGACTTCACCACTTTAAGAGAAAAAATATGAAAAGATTGTGTAAATGTGTCACGTGACGATTGTTGGATGGTTGTGGTGAAGATGAAAAACGTGGCAGCGTTTTGGTTTTAACCAAAGCGTGCGCGTGTACATCCATTTATATCTTAACCTTTAACCCCTCCCCCCCCCCCCGGGAAATGTATGCCAAGAGACTGAGCTTCTGTGTGTCTGGTACATTGACACGAGGACAATGTCAGAGAATAACACTGAACCATTGGATTTATCTGTCTTGTGCTCATCTTCACACGACTCGGAATTCTTCACAAACGGACCCAGTGCGGACAGGTGATCGTCCGACACCCTCTTCTTTCTCAAAGGAATACACAGCCTGTGGACATGACAGTTTTGAGCAGCCCAGCCATGATGATGAAAGCCGCGCACTGAGACGTGTTCAACCAACACCAGGTACAAACCACTGAACACCACTGAAGGCAGCTTTTCCCCTCAGATCCCCCTTTCCTCCGTACGTGTCCACTAGCTGGGGGGAGAGGGAGGAACTGTGGGGGGGGGCTTACCTCGTTTTGGTCCAAGGCCGTAACCGTTATTCCGAAGCCGAATAAAGAATCACACTTGTGCAACACTGCCTTTTGAAGCATTACAAAAAAAAACACATGAAGGATCCATTCTGCCTTGTTTTGGCTCATTTCACTGAAAATGTCTGCCATCCTCATGTTTTTCTTTCGTCTACTTGCCTTATTGTTTGTACAAAACGTATCGTTGAGTTGATGAATGTATCGTGCTGTTACTACTTACTTGCCTGCGCTTGTATGGATTAGCTGTTTCTATGTTGGGGTTGGGGGTGGGGGGGCAGACACCTTGGTTTAAAAGGAAAAAGAATAAGACGACATCAATCTGTAAACCATGTAACTTATGTAACTGTTGACTGTAACAGTTTGCTTGAATTAATAAAAATCTAATCTTATGTTTCAGCATTAGAGGTTAACAAAGGTGTTTTGTCTGCATGATGCACATCTGAACCTAAGTACTGCCTACTTTCATCTTTAATCTTCAGTGTTGTATACTTTTCTGCCTTTAAAATCTACCAAATAGTTGCTATTTGGAGATATGTACAATATCCAGACAAATAAGAGAACAGTAAGCAGTCAAATCACCTCATGGTCCTTATCTCGGCCTAGGAGATATCAAAAGTTTAAATTTCCAACACAGCCTCCAGAGGGCGACACAGTGAGTTTACAGGACTAAATCTGTACTGTACTTTATTTTAAATGGCCTTAACTTTCTTATACAGTAAGAAAATGTATGAAATTACATATGTGCAGTTTCAGAACAATTGGGTTGCAACATATAAACTCAATTATTTTATTAATTATCATATAAATGTCAACAGTAACGTGCCCATTAAAACTTTCAAATAAGTTATTTTGTCAAACCAACACGAAAGAAAAATAAAATTATTCTATTTACAAACGTAGGGGTTAATAATACCTACATAGAACCAGGCACAAAAAACTAATAATTCATTGCTTTAACTTGTGCGTTTTCTGTCAATCAAACCCTAATCAGAGGGATGAGACTCCACTTTAATAGGCACTGCAATTTACTCTACAAGGCACTTGACATGCTGGCATTTTTCGTGCACAAGTGTTTCTTGAAGAACATCTGGACTCTTTCCCACAGGTCCAGCTGTGCGTCAGAATGGGCTTTAGGCTCCCCGCCAAACGCCACCACCTGCCCTACGGCTGCATGGAACCCAGAGGGATAAAACTGCAGGTAGGGAACTTCCAAAAAGTGTCCAGCTTTAGGGTATTCAACCACCTCAACAGATTCTTTGCCGTGTTGTCTCAGTGTTGCAGAAGCCTGCGATGCAAAAAAGCTGCTGTTCCAGTTACGGTCGTCTGCAGAAACGGCAAACAGGAAGTGACAGCTGGAACGTTCTATCGGGATCAAAGACTCCCGGTTCTCTTCCAATGTGGCATCTGGTGTGGCATCACGTATGTCTATGATCCCAGAGTCTGAGAATTTAATATTCTCAATGACAGGAAGAAGCGCAGGCATGACAATGTCTTTGTAGTGTAATGGAATCCCAGTGTTTGCATTGCAGCCATTGATACAGACGGTCGCAGAGATCCCAGGGAGGAAAGAGGCCATTGATAGAGCCAACGCACCACTGTGAGACATGGATATGATGCCTATCCCAGGGCCAAGGACCTGAGCAGAGCATCTGGGATTAATGCTGTTCACAGTAAGGTTTTCATTCTCAAAAACTACTAGATGTATAGCTGCCAGCTGTGTGCCCAACAACATTGAGGATCAACCTCACACATGACCCTGTTGTTATCATGATTACAACTTCAGAAAACAGTCAGTAGATGGCAACAATGACACAGTTTACACATATGTGGGGCCAATTTCTGCATTCTTCCTAATTGATATTGTGCATTTATGATATATTTTCATTTCAACAATATACAACCAGAATACACTCAAATGTCTCCAGTACTAACCTGTGGTTGTCTCCTCAGAAAACTTGCTGCTTCTTCAAAGTATTCTAGATCCAAGTTCTCTGGATTTTTGGGTAAATCCTGGTAGCGAATGTAGGCCAGAGCCAGGACCACAAACCCTTTACCTGCCAACAGACTGGCTCGGGTTTCAGAAACACCCCCACGAAATGCATACAGATCTAGAACTGCTGGAAACTGACCTTTACCTGGAGAGAACAAGAAAATGTAAATGAATTAATAACGTCATTCCCTCATGTATTTACCTTCACCTCCATCTTAATAGAAAGAGCAGAACACAACTGGCCTGGAGGTATGAAGAGGACTCCTCTGATTCTCCCTTCTCGCACTTGTATTCTCCTCATCCCTTCTGTCATGTATACTCTCTCGTTGGTTTCAGAAGCCAGGAGCTCACCAGTGTCTCCACTCAGTGCTTGTATCTCCACCAGTGTTGGGCTGAGCACATTCTTCTTCAGGAATTGAGTATGCGGAGTCTCTGGGGCCATGGCCCAAAACAAACCCATGGGCTCCACTCCAGTGTAACTTCCTCCCACAGAGGCAGCACGGCAGACATCCACCAGCCCAGTTTCATCTGCTTTGTACTGGGCAGAAGCTGTGAAATTAATCCCTCTGTCATCAACAACTTTGGACCTCAGTTGGATACTTTTGTGCGGGGCAAGTCCTTCGACTCTGACCTGGACCGCTTTATCGAAGAGACAACGGAAACTGGGGAGAATTTTCACACGGATCTGAGAGTGAGCCATTCTAGGTCTTCAGGATGGAATCCAGATGTGTCCTCTTAATTTGGGCTACAAGGCAATAAAGGGATGAAAACACGTCAGAACTTCCAGAGTCAAAACATCACCTCTACATACACCTGGATTGTTACTTTAGTCTTTGGCGGCCTAATGATGATCTGACGTTTAGCAACGTTGCTATATTGTTCAAGAACCACTGGGTGTCGTCCTCACTTTAAAAGAGGGTTCGGAGTCTTTTGGAGCTTTATGTATGGAAGAGTCCTGAAAACCTTCATGAGCTTAAATTTGTTTATTTCTTAACTACTTCACATTTCATCAAATTGACGTAAAACAAAGAGACTGGTTTATATGAATTCATCACGCAGTGTGGCGGTGCATTTGAGGACACAGTAACTGGGTGAAAATTGGATCACAATTGCTGTTTGATATTCTTCGGACTTACAAGATACCTGCAACGAGAAGCACACAATATTATCCACGCATTAGATACATATTTGATCCATGCATTCACATGGTCAGTTAGAACAAGCTATGGAGAACTACTTTGGGAGTTTCTGTTTGCACGGTTAACTGAATCGTTTCGAGCCCTAGTTTCTGTCAAAGTTTTTTGGGGGGGGAAACTTACGTTGTGTGGTCGATTCTCCCGACGTAAGGGCGTTTATCAAAATGTAGGCTGCTGAAGATCATATTAAGAATACGTAAATGTAAAATGTTTACCTGCACCAGCCGGAAAATGACAGAAAACAACGCGCAACAGAGGATGACGAGGAATCCACGGGAACCTTGAAGGTAGCACGACAGCACGGAGGTTGCAACCACTTTCAGCAGAATGGGGGAGGTTGTTACAGCCCAAGATAAAGCTGCCTCTTTATTCTATAATTCTTTTACTCTTGTTCGCTCATGAACCATCCGTTAGTATTGGACGACTGTGTAAACACGACATAGTATCATTAACCTCCATTTAATGGTTCGTAAGGGCTGGACGACAGTAATGATGCTAATGGTTAAACCCGTTTATGAACGCTATCGTTTGCTATAATATCTTCAGTGTTGTATACCTTTCTGCCTTTAAAATCTACCAAATTGCTATTTGGCTATATGTACAATATCCAGACAAATACGAGAAGAAGAGAACAGTAAGCAGTCAAATCACCTCATGGTCCATATCTCGGCCTAGGAAAGAGATTAAAAGCTTACATTTCCAACACAGCCTCCAGAGGGCGCTAGTATCCATTGGCGGGAGAAATCTACGGTTTTTTTTTTTTTAATCAAATGCCTCCACGATAAGGAAGATTTATCGAATATTTAATCTTCAGAGATGAGGACTTTTCATTGAGTCTTTGCCTTTGAAGATAAGTCAGTGTGCTGAACGCTCTCGTTTGCTCTACGCAGTACACAGTGTGGGCGCCAGAGGTCCCCAGTCAATGTACCTCTTCTTCTCAGACAGATTGCGTTTCCAACTCAGCAGCGCCGCCCCCTACCGGAGTACGAGGGCAGTACAACAACATGGGCAACCACACTCGCGTCCACTATATCAAACTATTTGGACTGAGTTGTCTTGTGCCACTGACGAAACATAGTTCGACAATGGAATGCATTGAATAGATATATAGAGTGTATAGTTTAAACAGACACGTAGCTAGAATCACAGCTTCATGATCCAGAGCCTCGACAGCCAAACTGCTCCATTTCATGCTATCACAGATTGGACTGGGGGGTGACACAGTGAGTTTACAGGACGAAATCTGTACTGTACTTTATTTTAAATGGCCTAAACTTTCTTCTTTTTTATTTTACAGTAAGAAAATGTTTGTAATATGAAATTACATATGTGCAGTTTCAGAACAATTGGGTTGCAACATATAAACTCAATTATTTTATTAATTAGCACATAAATGTCAACAGTAACGTGCCCATTAAAACTTTCAAATAAGTTATTTTGTTAAACCAACACGAAAGAAAAATAAAATTATTCTATTTACAATGATACAAACGATAAAGGTTAATAATACCCACATAGAACCAGGCACAAATAACTAATATAATTCTTTGCTTTAACTTGTGCGTTTTCTGTCAATCAAACCCTAATCAGAGGGTTGAGACTCCACATTAATAGGCACTGCAATTTACTCTACAAGGCACTTGACATGCTGGCATTTTTCGTGCACAAGTGTTTCTTGAAGAACATTTGGACTCTTTCCCACAGGTCAAGCTGTGCGTCAGAATGGGCTTTAGGCTCCCCGCCAAACGCCACCACATGCCCTACGGCTGCATGGAACCCAGAGGGATAAAACTGCAGGTAGGGAACTTCCAACAAGTGTCCAGCTTTAGGGTATTCGACCACCTCAACAGATTCTTTGCCGTGTTGTCTCAGTGTTGCAGCAGCCTGCGATGCAAAAAAGCTGCTGTTCCAGTTACGGTCGTCTGCAGAAACGGCAAACAGGAAGTGACAGCTGGCATGTTCTATCGGGATCAAAGACTCCCGGTTCTCTACCAATGTGGCATCTGGTGTGGCATCACGTATGTCTATGATCCCAGAGTCTGAGAATTTAATATTCTCAATGACAGGAAGAAGCGCAGGCATGACAATGTCTTTGTAGTGTAATGGAATCACAGTGTTTGCATTGCAGCCATTGATACAGACGGTCGCAGAGATCCCAGGGAGGAAAGAGGCCATTGATAGAGCCAATGCACCACTGTGAGAGACGGATATGATGCCGATCCCAGGGCCAAGGACCTGAGCAGAGCATCTGGGATTAATGCTGTTTACAGTAAGGTTTTCATGCTCAAAAACTACCAGATTTATAGCTGCCAGCTGTGTGCTAAACAACACATGACCCTGTTGTCATCATGATTACAACTTCAGAAAACAGTCAGTAGATGGCAACAATGACACAGTTTACACATATGTGGGGCCAATTTCTGCATTCTTCCTAATTGATATTGTGCATTTATGATATATTTTCATTTCAACAATATACAACCAGAATACACTCAAATGTCTCCAGTACTAACCTGTGGTTGTCTCCTCAGAAAACTTGCTGCTTCTTCAAAGTATTCTAGATCCAAGTTCTCTGGATTTTTGGGTAAATCCTGGTAGCGAATGTAGGCCAGAGCCAGGACCACAAACCCTTTACCTGCCAACAGACTGGCTCGGGTTTCAGAAACACCCCCACGAAATGCATACAGATCTAGAACTGCTGGAAACGGACCTTTACCTGGAGAGAATAAGAAAATGAAAATGAATTAATAACATCATTCCCTCATGTATTTACCTTCACCTCCATCTTAATTGAAAGAGCAGAACACAACTGGCCTGGAGGTATGAAAAGGACTCCTCTGATTCTCCCTTCTCGCACTTGTATTCTCCTCATCCCTTCTGTCATGTATACTCTCTCGTTGGTTTCAGCAGCCAGGAGCTCACCAGTGTCTCCACTCAGTGCTTGTATCTCCACTAGTGTTGGGCTGAGCACATTGTCCTTCAGGAATTTACTATGCGGAGTCTCTGGTGCCATGGCCCAAAACAAACCCATGGGCTCCACTCCAGTGTAACTTCCTCCCACAGAGGCAGCACGGCAGACATCCACCAGCCCAGTTTCATCTGCTTTGTACTGGGCAGAAGCTGTGAAATTAATCCCTCTGTCATCAACAACCTTGGACCTCAGTTGGATTCTTTTGTGCGGGGCAAGTCCTTCTACTTTGACTTGGACCGCTTTATCGAAGAGACAACGGAAACTGGGGAGAATTTTCACACGGATCTGAGAGTGAGCCATTCTAGGTCTTCAGGATGGAATCCAGATGTGTCCTCTTAATTTGGGCTACAAGGCAATAAAGGGATGAAAACACGTCAGAACTTCCAGAGTCAAAACATCACCTCTACATACACCTGGATTGTTACTTTAGTCTTTGGCGGCCTAATGATGATCTGACGTTTAGTAACGTTGCTATGTTGTTCAAGAACCACTGGGTGTCGTCCTCACTTTACAAGAGCGTTCGGAGTCTTTTGGAGCTTTATGTATGGAAGAGTCCTGAAAACCATCATGGGCTTTAATTTGTTTATGTACTAACTACTTCACATTTCATCAAATAGACGTAAACGAAGAGACTGGTTTATATGAATTCATCACGCAGTGTGGCGGTGCATTTGAGGACACAGTAACTGGGTGAAAGGTGGATCACAATTGCTGTTTGATATTCTTCGGACTTACAAGATACCTGCAACGAGAAGCACACAATATTATCCACGCATTAGATACATATTTGATCCATGCATTCACATGGTCAGTTAGAACAGGCTATGGAGAACTACTTTGGTAGTTTCTGTTTGCACGATTAACTGAATCGCTTCGAGCCCTAGTTTCCGTCAAAGTTTTTTTTTGGGGGGGGGGAAACTAACGTTGTGTGGTCGATTCTCCCGACGTAAGGGCGTTTATCAAAATGTAGGCTGCTGAAGATCATATTAAGAATACGTAAATGTAAAATGTTTACCTGCACCAACCGGAAAATGACAGCAAAACAACGTGCAACAGAGGGTGAAGGAATCCACGGGAACCCTGAAGGCAGCACGACAGCACGGAGGTTGCAACCACTTTTGGCAGAATGGGGGAGGTTGTTAAAGCCCAAGATGAAGCTGCCTCTTTATTCTATAATTATTTTACTCTTGTTCGTTCATGAACCATCCGTTAGTATTGGACGACTGTGTAAAGTGAACGACATAGTATCATTAACCTCCATTTAATGGTTCGTAAGGGCTGGACGACAGTAATGATGCTAATGGTTAAACCCGTTTATGAACGCTATCTTTTGCGCTATGCAGTACACAGCGTGGGGCGCCAGAGGTCCCCGGTGAGTGTATATTCTTCTTCTCTGACATATTGCGTTTTCAGCTCAACAGTGCCACTTCCCTACCGGAGTCTGGGGGCAGTACAACAACATGTGCACCTAAATTCGCGTCCACTGTGACAAACATTTTGGTCTGGGTTGTCTTATGCCATTGGCAAACATAGTTGGACAGTGAAATGCATTGCATAGATAGAGCAATAGATCCGTCTGCATTAGCGTAGCTAAAGTGTGTACGAACACTAAGCAGCCACTAGATGCCAACACTGGCACAGAGAATGTATTGCCATGTTGTCATAGCTTCACCATTCGTTGGAAAGTAATACTTTACAAGAACAACCAATCACGCTGTCTTCTGCCACCACACCATTAAACACAAAAAGATACTCCCGTGCTGTTTTTGTCATGGAAAAACTATGTTTACAGTACTTAAGCCCTCTATTATTACTTTTTGGTACACCGTGCTGCGTTCATTTACATATGAATAAGGAAAGTAGTTGAAGGGGGGAAATAAAGCAGTGGAAAAGAATAAGAAGACAACAGGGATGGAACCAGAGGGGAGTTGAGAAAATAAAGGTTGGCCATCTTGAGTGTTGTGTTTTCTGTTGGTATTACTGGGTGTTCTTTCCTGAAATGTCCTGAAAAATCAATAATTTTCGATTGAATTAGGTGAAAAGACGGGCCAAAGAAGTCGCACAGTGCTTCATACCTAGCTTCGCCTCTTGATGGCATTAAAGCCATTAAATAGCCACATCCTCCGCGGTCGTGAATCCGATGTACTTGTACATCTACTCAATTCACCCTCGCGGAAAGACACACTATCCCCTCACAGGATATTTTCCAAGAAATATGCTAACTAAAACATGAAGAAGACCCCTATTTACGAGATACCTATGTATGTACAGTATATGTTTTGATTTTCAACTACACCGTAATACTGTATTGTGTGCTCAGAGAGCGACACATGCTGTGATTTTATTCTGAAGCCAACTCGCTTGTTCCGGATGGCTTGTCAGGTTTGCCCCCGCCCATTTGACGGAGTAACCATAGAGACCGGGCGAGAGCGAGGCAGCTGGTTCGGTTCTCACAGTGAGTATTTCCGCTCACCTAAAATAAAGAACTGCGAGCCGTGGACGGGAAACAACGGGAGCGTTCGGTGACGGTTACGGGCGGAGAGAATTCTGTCTTATGTGATACACACACCGCTCTGGGGTGTCGCCATTTAAACGCCAGTTCATGCCTCGAATGTGAGCTAGATTGAGGAGGACTCGCCGCTGGTAACCTTTACGTTGGTGAGTGTTGTGTGTTATTTTCGCAAGCTAAGCACAGATAGGCCACTTCTCTCTCGCTCCCCCTCGCGCTCTCTCCCACTCTCGCTCTCTCTCTCTCTCTCTCTCTCTCTCTCGCTTGCTGTCTTTCTAAATCCAGACGAGTAATGTTGATTTACAAAATGATCACAAACACCAAACGTCGTTATGTTTGGGCAACACAATGAATTGAATTTAATGATTGTATTGTCAGTGTTATGTTAGTAAACTAGTGCTGTGTGTAGAGTTGGAGATTTCCCTACCATATTGTCGCTACTGACTGCTATAATTCGATTCATTTAACCTTTTTCTATTTTTCTGCGTCACCGCTTGACAGTAGCTTGTATACAAACATATACTAACAGTGAGGCAAGTACGTGAAGTTAATCTAGCCTCGACTACACTGCTGTAATGACACAGTATTGTTATATTTTCTACCGTCACGTCAACGAACCCAAGGCCCCGTATGCTGCTTTTCGCTATTGTTGTTAATTGAGCTGTATGTTGTTGTTTACTAAGACATCTACACTCGCTAATGTGCAAAGACTGGTAGATCCAAATCTGTTATAAATGTGCTTGTGGCTGTGTTACCCGGTTAGTTTTTGTCTTGATGTTGCGAGTGAGTGAGTGTGTGTGTATAGTCCTGGCAGCCCTCCGCACTGACTCTTTGTTTAAATAGCTCAGTACAGTTGCACGTGTCAAAGCGTGTGACTGTGCTTTAGGGCTTCCGCTAAGGCAACCGACCACGTTGTAAATACAGCCAGTGATGTGTTATCGAAATATCCCATGGTTATATTTGTCACTGGGTTTCTTTCGTTACCGTGAAAGTTTCGATCGTTCGTGTCTTGCCACTGAATCTCGGTAAAGCCCATTTGTGTCACGAAAGGATTTGAGATCATAATAAAATTAAAGTGTCAGGATTAAACGACGTGAAAGCAAGAGGGCAGACAAACGCTGTGTTGCTTACTTTGTTTGCTGTTTGGTTTTATTTTGGTGTACACACGTTGCAGACTAGTTGTGCAGCACTACTTGATGGACGTTTGAAAACATTCTGAAGCAGGTTTTGTTAACCAACAGTATGGGTTCAGGCTTTTACAGGGTAACAAACAATCATTTGCAATTTACAATCGCAGTCGTTCCTGGTTTTAACAGTATCATACTGCTGTCTTCTCCTGTCCAGCATTTAGACACGTTAGTGTTTGAGTTTAACATAGCTAAGACAAAGCATCTTGTGAATGGATGTGAACAAAAACAAAAGCTCCGTCGTTGGCTGAAGTCCGTACTTAGGTTTACTTTCACTTCTGTCAACATCAACATACACCTTTGTTTCTCCATTTCTTTCAACACTGCCGATCCTTCCTTCTCGTTTCCCTGCTTCCAGTCTATTGTTACGCCCTCCTTTCCTTAACGTATTCTTTATTTTCTTTTCCACACTGTTTTTTTAAGTGATTATGTGTCGCCTTTATTTTCCCTTTTGCCCCCTCGCTGTTCCTCAGCTTGTCTACCTCCTTGCAGCGGTACAGAGGGATGGTCTGGTTCTGTCGGGGCTTCACACTCCATAATAATTACAATACTGTAACAAAGGGTCCTTTCTGTGCTGCCGTGCAGAGCCCCATCTCTGGGCTCCATCCGCAGACCCAGCCGGGCTCCACTAACAGCAGCAGTAAGGCCTATCGAATGGAAATCTCCTCTTGGCTGTTTCTTTGGCACACTGAGTGCTCTCTGTTCCCGGACACATGCCTGTGCTGTTGCTCTCCTTGGCTCCCTTTGCATTCCAGGAGCCTCGGGCAGATGAAAAACTGCAGTAGCAGCTTGCTGGCTGGCTGGTTGTCTGACTAGTGTCTGAAGTGGAGAGATGCATAGTTTTTTCCCTAAATGGAGCACCAAACAGACTTAATGTCTTTCCTGTAAAACATCCAATTTCTTCACGAATCTGTCTGAAATGTGATATGCGGCTGACAAACATGTCTATTTAAGAGTGGGTGACTTTGAGTTATTTTGAATCTGGTTGCCTCTCTCATACCCAAATATTATTTTAAATGTACAGGGTTCTTGCACATGAAAATTGTGTATTTTTGATCATAAATGTGTGAATCATTACACTGCATCCACACTTTGCTTCGGCAGACGTGCGCAATTTAAAGTCAGCTCTTTTTGAAGTGGACTTTGGTCGGCTTCACAGTGGCAGCATGGCGGTAGTTTCTTTCTCATTAGGGTGCAGTTTTCCACTCTGCTGTTAATGTGGCTGAGAGCTGCAGAGTGATTTTATAACATGTGTCAAACTACTCTCCTCATCGCCGTGTCACACAATGTTGAAATTATATTCCAAAGTAGCTTTCCTGGAACCTGCTGCATTTTCTGAACCTAACACGACCGTCGCATTCTCAGAAACGGGGGCCCAGCTGATCCAAATCACACAGAGCGTGCATTTATTAGAGAACGAGGAAGTAGTCGTCGGCTCTGAAGCAAGATGGTGTTTTCCAGCCTTGTAACATCTGCCGGTATGTGTCGTGTCAATACAGACTGTTAAAAGGATCTGAAAAGGGATTAGTTCCTGGTGACTTACTGCATTCCTTTCATCTGGCTGTTTTTTGGCACATTCAGTTTGATAAAGCAGATTATGTCCCGTCGGCTATCCAGTTCCATTGGTACTGATATAATTGAAAGTACTCGTACTGTGATAATGGCTTGAATGTCAGCCACTCAGAGTGACTTTGTAATAATACTGATAGCTATTTCAATATGTTATACTGTTTAACTGTTGATACATCGCTGTCCCAATCCAACTGGCTGGAAAAGAATTATGTATTTATGATAGGCACTGTGTTTACAGATCCCAATTTGTGAATGGAATCTTTAATAAGCCTTTGTTTGCCTGGCTACGTGTACAAACAGTTCCTCGCCCCTTACTGTGATCTTTCTGGTATATTTTTATTTTATTGAAGCAAACATTTGACATGACAGTGAGCATACAGTTAAAGGACATGACAAGAGATCGTTTTTTATACAGAAAGAGAGGGGGAAAGGAGAGAGAGATGAGAGGAAGAAGGAAGGTTGTGTTAATATTGTTGTTAAACTTTTTTGTAGACCCTGAGGTAAAATAGGCAATACGAGGTACAAGCGGATTGAAATAGAAACGGCAGGAAGCCACGGCCGCTGGAGGTCGTGAGAACATGGCACAGTAGTGTGGATGCATGTGTCCAGGATGGCAACAGTAATGTTGATGCGATGATCTCATAGGTTCAGTTTTTACAGGATGATGACAAACAGCAATGTGCTACAGATCGCATCACAGGCTGTGGTGAAGAAAAGAAGAGAAAAACAAAAACAAAGGGAAGAAATCCAACCCAACGACCGACCCAACCCAACCCCGCAGCTTTGAAGTATTTCTGTGCCTTTGTCATCAAACTGAATGTTTGTAAATTGATCAATAAGATTTAAAGTCAGTGACCTGAAAAAACAGAAACTTTGCCATGACATCTTGTTGCAGCAAGTCAGAATGCTGTTTTTAGCAGAATACCTTAACACATAGTTAATGACTTTCTCCCTTCTCAGACTCTCTGGTGTGTAAGCAATTAAGTTAATTTTGCTTAAGTTTTCACTTTGTAAGCATCCTGGCCGTTCAATACTGTGCCCTCAGCTGTGTCAGGAGGTCAGTCCTGCATTATAAATGACTTTCCAAAGTGGTTATTTACATCCCTGTGAGTCCCTTTTGAACCAAACACAACCTATCTTTTTGTTCTTCCTTTGACTTTTCGACGTCCTTCATGTTCCCACAAGAGTCTCTTTTGACGAAAAGGCCGTCTGCAGCAGCACTCTGGTGATGCCAACATGCAGAAACGAGAGAGCATCTATGGATCAAGTGGCTGGCATATGGGGCTTTTGAGTCTCTGCCCTTTGGCTCGATGCTGTACCCAATGTTCTTGCCAAATCTGCCCCGACGTCACTCTCTCCCACCGGTCCTACTGTGTGGCCAACTGGACGGGTCGTCAGTAGTTTCATTACTGGGACATCTTTGGGATCTTTGATTAAATATATCTTTGAAATATGCGATAGCCAGGCAATCGCTCGGAATATGTTCAAGTCCGTTTTCACGCCGTTTGGCAAGCAGACGCAGCATTCCACCGGATACAAGCTGATTGGTGATGGTGTTTGCTGCTTCAGTCCCTCCAACATGGTGTGTATATACTCAATATTGCCCCAAAATGATGGTGCTCAGGTATCGGCGGCAGTGCCACTGGCTATGCAGCAGATCTCCCATCATATTTGCTTTGCTGCAAGTGTAGCCATGCGATCGCTGTAGCCATTAGCTCAGCAGCCTTGTAACTGTAATGGGCCCTCTGCCTCCTCCTGAGGATGTGCCGTCTGCCAGGCTGCCAGCTAGTTTCCCACAGAGCCACAGCCACTTCATCGCATCTCTCTCCTCAGCTACAGGCGCCCGGATCTCTGTTTATAAAATAACAGTGCATTTCTTCTATGTTCCACCCAATCAGTTGCTTTTTAGGAGGTGAGCTTTGTTGTCATTGAGAGGAAGTGCAGTGTTAACGGTTTGTTTGCACACGCATTTATTTTCATCTCACCTGCTTCTTTTTAAAGGTGTCTCGCATTAACCCTTCGCCTGCTCTCTGCTATTATTTTGCTTTTCTGAGAGGACTGGAGTTTCTTTTAGATTTGTTTTGATGTGCTAGAGATCTATAAACCACCAGCACATGCAGCAGGAGGAGAAATAGTCTGGATATATAAATATTTGATGCGTTCAACAATAAGTGGTGCAAGAATTAAAAAGGATTCTGTAGTGAAGGGCTGAAAATGACATTATATATTATGAAACTTATATTCACACACGTCTCCTCTGTGAGTAAATCTTCAACTGTAAGGCAGCTGCTTGATGTTTTATAAATCGATTGTTTTGTGTTTCACATTTCTAAATCTCCCTCTCTGACTTGTGCGGCTGCGTCATCAGCTGAAGGGATCTGTGTTCCTGTTACGTAATCCATAGAGGAAGCTAATAGCCGGCTTACTTGGGTTAGATGTTGTGACTGAGCCAAAGAGGGGATAGAGGGCATATCCAGCTGCTGCCGCTGCTGATATGATGTGCTTTTGTTGGTGAGATACAGACAGAGAATGAAGCGCTCAGAACCTTTCAAACTTGGAAGTATTTATTGCATGAAAACAAGAATTATAGGCACTTCACTTGAACCTTCGGGCTCAACAACACCACTAAAAAGTCTAAAAGTGCCTGGAATATATGAGGTCCTAGGAAGTATTTGTAATCTCTGTCTTCTTCGGGGTGAATACTGTTATTTATGATTGTTAAAAGATAAATAAAGAGGCAATATGGGAAGGTAGAGTGCGTGCCATTGTAAACTGAATTAGGTAAATACGCCAGTGCAATTATGTCATTATAATCAAGATTAATCACAGTCATTTTCATGCTCTTCATTCCCGCCCGGTGCCATTGTTTTGCTTTTGTGTCCGATGTTTTTATTTCCACGCAATGTCAACACGGTACGAAGAACAAAATGGACAAAAGGAAGGCCAGAGCTGGGAAATGTTGCTGTGTGTTTCAGGGTTATTTAGGGGTTGGGTGAGATAGGCGGCGAGCGATCTGCTGAGCCACTGCCTTATAAGAGGAAGTACAGAGACACTTGTTATTATTAACAGTAGACCCAGTTGCAATGTCATGACGAGCAGATAAGGCCTTTTTTTTATGATCCTCTCTCACTTACATTCATTAAAGCCGTATCCTCTGTTCCCTCCCGTGTCGCTCTGTTGCCTTTGGTTACGTAATCTTTTGCTGAGTGATGATGATAATCCCTGTCCGCCTTCCCCTTCTCTCTGTCCCGTTCTCCCTGTGTCCTGGGCAGGTTAAGCCGTAGAGGACGCTGGTCACTGGTCGCTGGAGGAAAACATGTGCGATGGAATGGTAGCGTTTCAGACGACATCCCTGTCCTCCTCTCCTTCCTCCTCCTCCTCCTCCTCCTCTCTAGCCCACAGGCTGGCTGCCTCCGCGCTCCTCCTCCTCTTCACCCTTCTCCCTCATGGTCACGCATCAGGTAAGGCACAAACACTCTCCCCCACTGGACACACATCGACAAAAACGGCCATCTTCGCCCGTCTCTCCCGAATTGATTGAGGTTATTTTCTCTCGTCTCGCAGGTCAGTTAGATTAAATTGGCTTCCTTTACCCTTGGGTCGGTCAGGTTGCTTTGCCTCCGAACGCAGCTGAAAGCTCCAGCCCGCCTACTGTGTGAACCCATTCACTGGCCCTAATGAATCACAACAGCCTCCCTTCTCTATTGAGTAAAAAAGAGGTGATGTAGTCTGCAGGCACATTGCTGTCATAAGGTTTTAATCAGTCCTGACATTTAGTGTCCTCCGAGAGCCTTTAGCACGGCTAGCCAGGTTTGGCTATTGCCAGAGCCCAACGCTGGGATCAGATGTGATCTTTCAGCCTCATGTTCTAGGTTATTATCTTTCAATTATTATGTGTCAGGTTTTGAAATTGAATTTGAATATTGTCCAGCAGAAGGAAATTGGTTCCTACTTGGGAGTGAAAGTCGGTGAAGGTAATCAGCGTTTATGAAGTACCGCAGGTCCCAGGGTTTGTGTCGTACGCTTACTTCAAAAGGAGAAGTGTCCTCTCTGAACTCTCGGCTTGGACCGGCTTTCCTTTCACTCCAGTCCTCCAATGTTCCAGTCCCCTCCCCCCACGCGCGCACACACACACACACACACACACTCAACCCACACACATGCACTGCCACACACAGCCACCTTGTGAAATGTACCAGATGTCCTTGCCACAGAGACCAACCGAGTGGGTGTGTGTGTGTTTATGTCTGCGAAACAAGCAAATTCTGTATTTGTGACAGTTAGGAGGTTGTTTTTAATTTTCTTTCATTAATGCTTTATATAGTGTGTGTGTGTGTGTGTGTGTGTGTGTGTGTGTGTGTGCGCAAGCAAATTCTGTATGTGTGACAGTTAGGAGGATGTTTTTAATTTTCTTTCATTAATGCTTTAAGTAGGTGTGTGTGTCTGTGTGTGCATGTGTGTATAAATGTCAACAACAGGAGGAGATGGAAAAGAGAAAGATGGTCAAACAGACAGAACGTGCAGAGGGAGGGGCAGCGCTGATCGTGTGTGCAGCGTGTTCTTATGTAACATGCATGATTCACATCGAGGCCCAGCCAATATCACTCTCACGTTCAACACACACACATACGCCTACCAGCACCAAGGCAAATGTGTCCCCAGCCCATGTGCTCTCTGTGTACTGTGTTTGTGTGTGTGTGTGTGTGTGTGTGTGTCCCGCCCAGTGTTTATGTGCAGATTGTATGCCTCATAAAAGGCAGTATTGAAATATTTAGTGAACCCTGTGCATCCTAGAACACACTGTGTGAACCGTGCGTCTCACAGTAGCTGCTTTACCACCACCTAAGGCTTTTGTTGTTGAGTACCTATGATGCACCTGTCCCTTTAAGACCGCCAATCACCTGATGGAAATAGCCTGTACTGATCCACTCGTGTACATTTCAAGTGGCTTGTGATAATGTGCTAACTATGCAGCCTAACACACACTCCCTCATTAATTACATAAAGGAATTTTGTACGGACGACACACTCGCTCATCATCAAAGCGTACATATCTGAGCTCACGTCGTCTTTTATTCATTTCATTACTAGTTACTTCATATTCACACTTCCAATCCTCACCTTTTACCTTCTCTTCTCATGGCCCGGCTATAATGCAAAGGTCAGTTGTGCAGTTGTTGTCACGGCAATTGTATTTTTCCGAGAAGTTACTTCCTTGTAATACGTAACCGGACAGGTGGTTTCGGGCTCTTCCACTCCCAGATTCATTGCAACCATTTAGTTCATAACGTTGGTATTCACTTCCTGAAATGAACTGAATAGAAGCTCAACACAAGTGAAGACTGTTTATATACTAGTACCAACAATTCCCTTTTATGTTACCCATTAATGGGATAGAGGTTGGATGTTCTAGGGGTCATTTATGTGTTTTTGGGGACAATGTCAAATCAGGCGCTAATATGATTAAAAGCCTAAATTACAACTGCCACATAGAAGTGATATTGAGGGATAGAAGGGTTTGGAAAAGTAGCAGCGTAGCAACAAGATGAAGGAGGGCAATAAACAGGTGAATTTATGTTTTTATGAAACCTCCTGCTCCTCCTCCTCCTCCTCCTCCTCCTCATTTAGAATAAGTTTCCAGTCGGTTGTGTTGTGGCTTTATCCGTTGCCCTGATCACATCATAAAAAAGTTGGCAAGATGAAACTTTAATATTCATGTGCAGATAAACGGGCTCATAGTAAACAATCTTGCATATTGGGTTTAGGTAAATGTAAGGAAAGACTATATACAATTAAACTAAATGTATGGAATTAATGAATTGATACGCATATACTTTATATTAAACCCCCCCTACTCTCTCACTCTCTCTCTCCCTCTCTCTCCCTCTCTCTATATATACATAATTCACATAGGTAATCCCTTGACATGAACCATAGATGGAGATTGCTCTGGAAAATGTCATGAATATGAAATTTCATCACTGCTGATGGGCTTATTCCCGACTCGTATCAATAGCAGCGCGCCGCTTGAATAGAAATGGTTTTTTAGAAATTTTGTACAGTGTTTGCATACGACAACCAACCAAAGGGAAATGAAACCGCCGTACAGCTCATAGCAGTATCAACCCCACACCTCTCTTTTCCTTTTTATCTGTGGTGGTGTTGCGCGTCACATTTTGATCTTTTTAAAATATCGCTGTTTTAAGTCATTCTGCCTTTGAGTCACGTGTAATATGACGGAGACAGACAGGAGAACAGACGCAAGAGGTTAATCTAAGTTGAGCTTTCACTTCCGCTAAATCGGAACAAAACGCTTCCTCACTGACGGCTTAATGTTCCCTAATGTTCCGTCTCTGTTAGGAGCGAGTTGGAAAAACCTTATCTTAGCTATTTAAGTATTTTTAGAATGTGACCAATTACAGCGCACTCATCCTTTTTACCTGTTGTACAGACGTTGACTGTATACAAGCATACCAACTGCTAATCTGCTGAACTAGTGTAAGTGGATCCCTAAGGTTTGTGTTTGTGACTGCTGTGTATGACTTCATTGTCGTGTTTAACTCATGACATTCCCTAAGTAGCAGAAGCAACAAACAAAACATCTTCTGCATTCTAGTGGAGTGCCGGTAAACAAATACTAGAGCAAAGCGCCGACTTGCTTTGGTGTTTACAAAGGATAAATGGCTTCATGCTTGTGGATTTTTTTCATTGCTTGTTTCCTGTCTATTCTGAGGCCGGCTCGACATCTTCTCGGTTGCGCAAAACTCAGTCGCGTTCTTGGAGTGACAGCGCTTGCTTACGCTCACGGAGGAACAAGTCCTCCTGTTTCTTGTGGTAGCTTGAGTTGAGCCATTGTCTGAGATTTGTTCCAGAGGAACTGAGTCTTGACAGTGAGTCAGAAATGAGAAGAGCGACTGGGGCAATCGCGGACACGTTTTGTGCCGCAGCAGTGTTAAATGTCAGGAGTAGAAGTGACCGTCCACGTAGGCCCCGGACAAACAGAAACGCGATGCCCTCTGGAGCCCATTGTCCGCTGGAGTTGAATAGAGGCCGTACAGGAAAATGCCAGCGAGCGCCAGAAGTCTCCCACAAACAGGCCTGCTGTGTGCTCTGTGTGGCGGTGACGCTTATGCGCGCTCGAGTGTGAGAACGGGAAATGACCTCGTTTTCCCATGAAGAAAAGTGAAGGCGCAGTGTAAAGAGAAGGGAGCGGGAGAAAGAGCATATCACTGCCTTTCTGAATTCCGCTGAGACTCGTCTTTTGTTGTGACAATCGATTGTTGTCCATTCTTGGCTTGCCTTGAATACATTTTTCTCTTTCTGATGTAAGCTTATTGCAAAGACGATCCCCCCTTTTTTTTTTGGCAGTACTTTTCCTGTGTGTGTGTGTCAGACCAACTAGAGGACACGAGGATGTTTTCTTAAAAGTTGACTCGGAGGAGGAAAAACTCGACAACTCCCTTCCCTCAGTAATAACAGACCCCGCTTCAGCAGCTAACATCGCGTCATTGC
>NW_027466843.1:6740000-6910821 GCF_046128005.1 Genypterus blacodes | reverse complement strand
GGCCATTTACTACCCCTCTGTATCTCTGCTGTCACCACCAGGTATGCCATCCCCCCTGAGCATGGGAAGAGACTGGAGCGCCTGGCTACAGGTAGAAAACACACACCATTTTTTTACAATTTTAAGAGAATAAGACTTCGAAATGAGGCAAAATGATTAAACAAGAGGGACTAGAGGGGACTACAGCTAATTTTAAAGGCTAAATCCTTATTATAGCTGCTGCGAGTTGAGATTTAAAAGCAAATTTGTTGTTGGTTACAAATCTTTAGTGTTGAAATTGTGAAATATCATTATAGTTTTGTAATAGTTTGAGAGCGTCTGTAAACCTGACTTTGTTGTGATAGTAAAAACCTCCACTCACTCCATTTTTTCTCTCTTGCAGGTTTCTTTCCAAATAGCTTCAAGGGATGTGAGGCTTTTCTTCGTCACAAGATGACTCTAATCTCCCCGTCCATACTGAAGAAGTATGGCATCCCCTTTGATAAGGTAGACGCTCAGCTCCTCTGAAAAATTACAGTTATTTATACGCCCTTTATTTACAAGCAGGTTTGGAACACTTTTCCTGTCCCTATAATTGATCCTTTTATTTATGATATATCTGTCTGTCTGCCTGTCTCTCTCTCTCTCTCCCTCTCTCTCTTCTCCTGTGTATTCTCAGATTACTCAGGAAGCTGGAGAGTTCATGATCACTTTCCCTTATGGTTACCACGCTGGCTTTAACCATGGTTTCAATTGTGCCGAGTCCACCAACTTTGCCTCTTTGCGCTGGATTGACTATGGCAAGGTGGCAACACAGGTAACATCCAACATAGTTCAAACTAAAGAGAATTAACAACGGAAATGAATACTAAACTCTTGCAAGCTGTGCCGAAAGATGTTTCTTATTTTTGGAATGCATTTAATTTTAAGAAAAGCCACAACTTCAAATGGAATAAATTGTTATTTTAACGTCTGATCTTATTTAGGCTTGCATTGATCACCTCCTCTCTCCCTCCTGTAGTGCACGTGCAGTAAGGACATGGTAAAGATATCCATGGAACCCTTTGTGAAGCGTTTTCAGCCTGACCGCTATGGCAACTGGCTGTTAGGCAAAGATTCGACACTTCTTGACCACACGCGTGCGACACCCGGTACAACGCCAGAGCTGCAGAGTTGGATACAGAGGCGCCACAAGACAAAACCAACAAATAAAGGGTACTGGATTTAGTTTAGATAGATATTTACTATCATTCCAATGCCCTACTGTTCATGCAATCTATAGGTCTACTGCTAACTGCTAACTAAAAATGCTCGTGGATGTTTTCTTTGCCCCTAAGTCATCACATTTTCATGTCATTTGGTTCCTCTGTCTCCTTAAAGTAGCAGCCACTCCCGTATGCAATCCAAGCGCCTCAGAACCTCAGAGGAGCCTGTTGGATTGGATGGGAGATCAACCCTGAACAGCAGCAAGAGGAGAAGCCTAGATGGTCCACTCGGGCCAAAGGTGCGGCGGTCTGTGGGAGGGACGACGTGCAGGGCAGAAGAGAGGCTGGAAAAAGAGCAGGAGGAGGAGGAGGAGGAGGAGAAGGAGCAGGAGGAGGAGAAAGAGAAGGATGACAGAGAGGCTGAATCAAAGCACAACCAGAGTCCAAATCCTCTTCAGCCCTCTGGTAAGAATCTGATTGGTTGCATGAGAAGGTGTTTGTCTATCTTTGGATAATCTGAAGTGTTCCCTAGATGGCCTAAGAGTGTATATGGGTACATGACTGAGACAGTGCATGTGTCTGCTTCTATGTCTTTCGCTGACTAGATTAAACATGTTACCCATCCGTGTTTCCTCCAACAGGTCCTTGCAGACAGATGTGTGTGGTCAAAGTAAATCGTGTAGAGAGTGACAGTTTGGGTTTTTCTAAGACAGAGCCCTCCCAAAAGTTTGACCCCAGCTCCTCTTCCTCCCCCTCGTCACCAGTAAGCAAAGGTGACCCAGAACACCTCTCAGGGTCAGGGATCACGGACAGGACTCCTATCCGAATGCATGTTGGAATTGATGAGTCAAGGTCTCACGCTTCTGAATCGCAAAACCTCTCAAATACTCAGGACTACTCTACAGGGGTCACACCAATAGAGACCAACACAGTGAGCTCACCTTCAGCCACAACAGCCGTTTCTGTTGAGACTGAGATGGGCTTGTATCCTTGTGACTTTGAAGGGCGAATGTCTAGTACTTTGTGTAGAGAAAACACTTTGAACCCAACGGCAAACACTGATAACCACATTGACACAGGTACAGAGAAATACACTAACAGCTCCGCTAATGCAGAGAAAATGGACTCAACTGACCCACAACATATCAACTCACACTCCACCTCAAAAGCACTCGATGATCTCAACACAGAGCCAGCAGAGGGAGGCAGCTACACATCATGTAGCCCTCTCTCGCCTTCAGGATGTAGTGGCAGTCTAGATAATCGCATCACAGAGGAAAGCCTTTTCCCTCCTTTGCTACAGAGGACTCGAGTGGATATGCCACTCCTGACTCCTGAGCCAATAGATAAGGCTGGAACCGGTCCTTTGCCACCCGTTCTGACCCAGGAGATGCCCTCTCTCACCCTTGCAGATGATGGGCTTTCTAGGATTTTACCCTCCACATCACACTCTCACTGGGTGGCACCTGTGCTTCAGCGGGAGACACCAATTGACTCTCAATCCTCAAGTGAAACGAAACGGGAAGGGAAGGAGTCTGGACGGATGACTTCAAAGGAAATGCTGACAGTAGCAAATGCCAACGGTTGGCATTTAGACTCTCCATACAAGCGTGAAGCAGCAGTACCTGATTTTACAGGTAATATAGCTTATTTAGCTACTAACACTATGAACAAAGTAACACATGGTGATGTCCATGAAATGTTAACAGTACCAGAAATTGCTGTGGGAGAGGATCTTACACATGCTCAGAGTAATGCTTTCCCGAGCAATCTACTCCAGAGCACGGAACCTCTAAAAGAGCTGCAACCCAATTTAACAAGGAAAGTTGACAACAAGGACATTGCACTCAGTCACTCGCTGCTGGCTAGCTCCTCAAACAATAACCCACCAGCCTCTTTCCTTCAGTTGTGCCCTCAAAAGACAGCAGTGCATCTTCACCAAATGGATAAAACTCCTCTTCAACATACTACGTTCTCCCCCTCACCTTGTGTTTCCCCCAACCCATACACTGAACCTAAACCCTTCTCTAACAACATATGGAAAAACCTCAATTCCCACAGTCCTGCAGTACTCATCCAGAGTCTCAACCCAGAACTCCCGTCAGACTTTGCTCACGACCCGTTACCTTATACCATGTGGACTGAACCACAATGTAAAGAAGTCACAGACCTGGAAGACACAGAACAACATCTCCAGGAGCACCAGGGTGAGGGCGGTGGGACTCTCACCTGGGCCCAGCTGGAGCCCACCTCTCTGATTTCTGCGAGTGCTGCCGAGCCCCTGGGGATCTGTGGAGACTACGATCTCCACAGAGTAGAAGCGGACAGGGCCGACGCGCTTGTCCTATGCACAGAGCTGGAGAGGGAAGCAGAGGTGGGACTAGGACCTGACACTGCTGTTTCATCTCTGGGCTTGGGAGGAGGAGGAGAACAAGACGGGGTTTCTGATATGGAGGAAGGGGTGTCCGAGGGAGAAGAAGAGCAGCTGAGCAGTGCCAAGGAGGAGAGCAGTAGCGAATCATCGGACGAGGAAGAGGATGAGGAGGAGGAGGAGGAGGAGGAGGAGAATGATACAAGCAGCCATGTCTGTGATGAGTCGGGCCTTGAACCTGGGGAGGTTTGTCCTGTGAGTATTCCTTCACACACAATCTAGAGTGGTATATAAACCCAGATGTGGACTATACACTCTAATGCCGTCTTATTCCTCCTGGTGCCAGTACCCTGCCCTGTCACAGAAGAGGACCAGTAAGAGTTGGCGTCACCCGCTGAGGAAACCTACTGCCAGGGCCGTACCCACCGCTGTCAAACAACAGGCCGCCAGTGATGATGGTGGGCACATTTCCACACATGTACGCACACTCCCAACATTTTAGACTGACACATATCATGAGGCTAGAGTCATGCATATTTCAATTTTTCCCAAGGCCATTGTCTGTTGTGGTTGGTGCTCCATAGTGGGTGGCACCTGGTCAGAAACCACCATCCTCACACAAAAGTAGAGCCACCATCATTTTAAAAATAATGGTTGTAGACCAAATGGCAATTTATTTGATTCCTTCAAACATTTGTAAGAAGGTTTTGCCGTGTCGCATTTTATTGTCACTCGACCGTTCCACTCTGCAATCCCCTTTTTTGTTTTATATTTGATGTCAGTGCCAAAATAAAGCAACCAAATTTGACTTTCAGGTCTGCCACAGTAAAACAGCCCTGGAGATAGGTCCTCCATTTGTTTTCATGGTTTTAAGAGCAAGGGCAGACTCTTAGTTAACAACTAGTAATGCACATATAAGTGCAAAGTTGCATTCATCATCTCCTTGGTTGACATGGATGATGAATAATTTAGCAGTCAATTTAGTTGTTTGGCCCTGGGTAAGAAATGTCCATGAAATCACTATTCATGGCTCTGAGAAACCTGTTTAGTGATGAGGAGAGCGCTTAATCTTTTTATGCAATGTTATAAACAGAACCCTATTGATTGAACACATTCTTTTCAAATCAGTGGAGTAATTGTCTATGCGTCGGATGGATTAGCCGTGACTTGGCAGCAAGGCTGTTTAATACTGTGTAAGTTAAAGTGACAATGGTGCAAATCAGGTTTCTCATTTGTCTCCGATTGAAAATAAGGCTTAATTAACAAACTAGATACAAGATCTGTGTTTGGTTCTGCATGGAGGCAACAGCAGCGTTACTGGAATAGATAAGTGTCTGCATGGTTATATGATTTGATTGTGTTCACTCAGAACCCCCAGAAGCCAGCCTGGCTGACGAGGAGGAGGGGGAAGAGGAGGAGGAGGAGGAGGAGGAGGAGCATGAAATGGAGGCCTGGGCTAAGCCCCTCATTTACCTGTGGCAGAACAGGAAGAGCTGTTTCACCGCAGAGAGGGAGTACAATGCCAACGCAGCCACCATGCAGCCGTACTGTGCTGTGTGCACACTCTTCATGCCGTACTACCAGGTACAGACTTTCATGCTCGCTCACAGACAGACAGACAGCATAGATAAAGACGGTGACATCAATACTTCCTTTTCACAGGAATAGGAATGTTTGATTCCACTATAATAACATTTGTGCAAATGTCCAATCGTTTTCTCCCACAGGCTGAAGATAGAATGGAGGACGACGGCCCGGTCTCAACCCATTATCCCCATGAACGTCTGAGGAGGACCAAGCCCCTGGTCCCAGAGATCTGCTTTTCTTTTCGAGAGCAGAACTACCCCCCCACTCCCACAAATCCTCTGCTGCAGGAAGACGGCACCTCCCCTCTGCTGTATTGCCAGGGCTGTTGTCTGCAAGTACACGCAAGTATGTATGCGCAAGAGGCGTACAGTTTGTGTACTGGATCTCTGGTACTTCATGTATAGCAACCACATGTTTATTTCTCTTGTTGTATTCCGATGCATCCACTTCCTTTGACAGTGCTACTTATCCGTCACACCAAGCCACAGTGTTTGTTTCTGTATCGTCAGCTTGTCTCTCTGATGTAATTTCCCTGTGAGACTGTCACTGGGTTTAAGTCCTGACTTATTCCGTTTCAATGTCTGCCCCCCTCCTCGCCCCCCGTCGCTGCCCTTTCTCCCTGCGGTTTGGAGTATTTTATTTCCCTCATCAGCTGAATGAGGGTGAATCCTCCTGTCTTCACCACACGTGCTTCCTGTCCAAGAGCCCCAAGCCATTGTGACAAGCCCACACACACACACACACACACACACACACACACACACACACACACACACACACACACACACACACACACACACACACACACACACAGTCTAAATCTCATTCACACGCTTAACAGCCCCAGATCTTTTCTTCCCCCCAGTTCACACAAATTTCCCAATACCTTAAGCGTTCACTTTGTTCTACCGACATGTTAGACGCTTGAAAGTCCTTGAACACTCAGTCGTCTCTCACGGTGCACTGTAAGTTCAGAGTTTTAAATCGACTTTGCCCCCACAGCCATTCCTCACACTCACAACCTCATCTATTGTCGTTCCTCTTTTTCTCTATGGGTTTACGTACGTCTGTGCTGCTTATCCGGGTTGTACCGTATGTATGGACGCCTGTATTCTTTTGCGTCTGTGGAAGTCGGGTTATAAGAAGCAGATGAAGCTCACGTCATTTGACACTGATGAGAAAAGCACAACTGCGGTTTAGAGACGGAACAATTAGTACAGGTTAATGTTGCTTTCTTTCTCTCTCTGCTGATATTTGAACCCAGGAAAAGGAAAGTGAGGCGAGCCGAGATTTTATGTTTGGTCCGGTGATGGATAGAGGCGGAAAAAGGGAACGGAGACTCACATGCGTACACACTTGAAGTGTTTGTTAGCATGAAAAATTCCCCCAGCTTATGTGTCTAAAAGCCTTCAACCGACGGATTCTAACCAACTGCCAACTTGAGAAGAGAATCACATTTGTCTTCCGTTTCAAATCCAATTTTTTTTTTTTTCTTTTAGAGGCCACCGCCACTTAAAACGTCTGCCTTGTTCTGCCATACCAAGGACACAGACCAAAACTAAACCAAACAACTACAATTACTCACAGCTTCTGTTGTTTTTCAGGCAAACCCAGTGTTTTGAGATCTCTGCCAGCCCCTAACATCACCGTCCCATGGCATACTGACACACAAGCTCCCTTTGTTACATACACACACATATACATGCACATAAACATTCAGCATAAATCTGGTGCAGATGATGAGCAACTGGTCAAACTGTTATTTATGTATATTCTATATATTTGTTGTTGTTGCAGACATTCTTCACTTTTTACATTGGTGTGTGTGCAGCACCTGAAAAGAATTTAAGATCTGAATATTTTTTTTTTTTTGTTCCCCCCATTTCGTAGCCACACTTAACATTCCCATATGTACACACACACACACACACACACACACACACACACACACACACACACACACACACACACACACACACACACACACACACACACACACACACACACACGACGGAGATCTCAGTTTCCACCAAGTCTGCAGTATTTGCACGGTTCTAGGCGGAGCAAACACACAAATCTATGGAAAACCTGTGGGAATAATGTGAAAAATGTGCAGTTACGTTTGCATGTATGATAATCTGTGTGGACTGTTCTTTACTCGATGATGGATTTAACATTTGCCATCATGTCATGTTTTTGTAGACGTGGGTTAAAGCAGTTTAGCAGTAATCTTGAGTGTTGATGTAAACTTCTCAGATTAATGTTTGCCCTTCACTCCCTGCCTTCTTCAGGCTGCTACGGTGTTGCTGCAGATGATGTGGGGGAACAGTGGTCTTGTGATCGATGTTTGGAAGGAAGCCTCACAGCAGTAAGACAAACTATCTGTCCCTCGTATGATGTCACCTTGTCTTGGAGTTTGTCGAAAATGTGTTTTCCTATCAAACAGCCCAGACGGAGGAATAATATTATTCATGCTTTGATGCTGCCAGAATATTTGACAGCGATGATGTTCCATTAGATCCCAGTTTGGTTTTAGATGCGTGACCATAGTTGAGACATCTGACTCTGACTGTTATTGCTGGCAGCGGTCTTTAAAAAATGTTTCCCTTAATCCACACGGCTTCCTGTCACAAAGATGAAGAATGCTTTCCCTGCTTCCAATATTCCCAGTGGATTTGCTACACAGTCTGCTCCAGCAGCATTAAAACACACCATGTAGCATATTTTAACAGGATATCGTTGACTGACTGACTATTGAATGTATGGAATCCCTCATCTGTCTGTCCACCTGTCTCCTCCCCATGCTCTTCTTAGGAATGCTGTCTCTGCAACCTCAGAGGTGGAGCTCTGAAGAAAACCAAAGATGACAAGTAAGATTCTTCAATGATTACCTGTGCATTAATCTGCAATCTCAGAAATATTCAATTTAATAGTCCAGCATCCCTTAATAATCAATACATGTGAATGTGTTGACGTGTGCCTCTTTAGATGGGCCCATGTGATGTGTGCAGTAGCTCTGCCAGAAGCCAGGTTCAGCGACGAAGCCAAGCGAGGTCCCATCGACACCAGCAGAATCCCCATTCAGCGATACAAACTGGTGAGGAGATGCACACACACACACACACACACACACACACACACACACACACACACACACACACACACACACACACACACACACACACACACACACACACACACACACACACACCCGCACAGATGCAATGCTGGAATTCCCCTGGTCCTCGAGCCAGACTCACTCTAATTAATGGAGTGTTCACTGTTCTAATTAACAATGCGAGACGAACATGTCCGCAATCAAAGCTTGATAATTAACCGCTGGTGAGTGGGAGTCAGGGTTTGTGCGAGCAGGGTCGTTCATGTGTGCGGAGGTTTATATGTGGGCCTGTGTGTGTTTCTTTCTTACTACCTGTGTGTATGTGCATGGTTTTGTGTGTGTGTGTGTGTTTGCTTAATGAGAGAGCTGGAGTGTGTCTCAGCAGACCTGACATGTTGCCACTATAGTTAGCTCTGTGCTGCAGGCACCGTGAAAGCTCAGCACATACTCTGTGCATCCTCGCACAAGATGAACAGCAGAGATGGAATACTGCCTCTTCATTTCCTGCTCCCATTCTTGTGGAGGGAGAATTTTTTCAAAAGGAGAATTTGCTCTTTTTGCAGGTTTCTTATGATTGATCATGACGTGCGTCGGCGACAGAATTCACATTCATCTGAAATGGTGATTGGAATGAACATCCTTCATAACGCAGCTGTCATATTTCCTCTCACCCACCGTTCTTGAAGGAGCCACACTTGCCAGGTTCTTACGGGTACAAACCGTATAATCACTAAAGGGATACACCGCCGCGCCGACATTGAATTGGGACACTAACTTTGTGGACACGGCGACATTACCCATAGGGAATTTACAGGGATATGGTTCATATCTATTTAGACCACATTGGAATAAAGCTCGTTTGGGTATGAAAGCACAAACCGCAGTCTGTTTCCCTTTCTCACGTCCAAAAGTCTGCACAAATTGAAACCTGCCGCACTGATTAAAAGAGAGGGACGGGACTCTGACGATGGCCACAATGTCTATTTAGCTGTCATCCTGCCTGTAATTGTTAAATGCTGGTCAGTTCTCACAGACACCATTGATGCTACAGCGTTGGTAAACATTTTAACAACATTTTTGAACTCCTCAAACTCTGTGAGGAGTCAAAAGTTTGGCCAGACTCTCCAACTGTATGACAATTTTCAGAAAGTGTTTCACAAGACATCTGGAGCGAGAGGAAATGTTAACCGGTACATAAAGTGGGCAAAATCTAAACTACAGTAAGTCAAATGTTTCATCCTAGTCGATACTCTCAGCTCCTTCACACATGAGCACTGAAACATCATTTCTCTCAGCAGCTACTGCAGCATGGAGGCTGCACATCTGTGTAGCCGATGACACACACTTAATGTTGAAGTTAAAATTGGCCGGTGTGAAGTGGTGTTTCAAAATCTAGTGAGATCAGACGGCCGACCGATCTCCTTATTTCGTCCACTCCTTTGTTTTTGCACATTTGCCTGGCGAGCTACGCGTTCTCAAGCTTCTGTTGGACCCTTTACCCCGTACATTCATAATTTACTGTCACACACACACACACTTGTGCACATACACATTCATAATTTACTGTAGGAATGTTCTTAACGCATGGCTCAACACGGGCACCCAAATGCACCCCAGAGAGGGAAACGGCATGGGGAAAGTGGGTTAGACACACACACACACACACTGCAAACTGCATTAACAATTAACACACTTATGCCTTCAAACTTTTAAATCGATCGGTCTATCTGCACATGTACGCAATCGTGTGTGTGTGTGTGTGTGTGTGTGTGTGTGTGTGTGTGTGTGTGTGTGTGTGTGTGTGTGTGTGTGTGTGTGTGTGTGTGTGTGTGTGTGTGTGTGTGTGTGTGTGTGTGTGTGTGTGTGTGTGTGTGTGTGTGTGTGTGTGTGTGTGTGTGTGTGTGTGTGTGTGTGTGTGTGTGTGTGATAGGTAAAAGGTGCCAAGCAAGAGGCGTTAATGAATCTAAGAAGGGTCTGAAGTTTGTCTTTTCCATCACCTGTGTGAAATGAAGCATTTGGATTGACTAAAGGAGAAGAAAAGACATTTCCGTCCGCGTTACCTCCTGATCCTCGGGCAAAGATCTGAATGAAACAGGCTAAGCTGATAATTGTGAAGGCGAAGCAAACGCTGCTGAAGGGGGGAAATTTAATCAATGCCGCCTAGATTAACTAATTAGATCAGCGATAGATTTTTTAATTTTGTTTTTTTGTCCTAAAGAAATGAGTGTATTTATTTCCTCGGCTCGGCTGATCAGGACAGAAGCCTTTCATTCCTGCCCACAACTATAAGCTACGTATTTCTGCCTCTTAGTATTGTAGCGTCTTTGTACTCACTGATGCTGTACCTCTTATATAGTGTGATGATTATAGTGGTGACATTTACATACAGCCACTGCCTTTTTATAGACTGGAATTAATATTTACTAAATTCACTCATTATATATTCATTTAAGATAATTCCCTCTTGATCTCACTTACCGCTGACTCTCTCTCTCTCTCTCTCTCTCTCTCTCTCTCTCTCTCTCTCTCTCTCTCTCTCTCTCTCTCTCTCTCTCTCTCTCTCTCTCTCTCTCTCTCTCTCTCTCTCTCTCTCTCTCTCTCTCTCTCTCTCTCTCTCTCTCTCTCTCTCTCTCTCTCTCTCAGCGGGGGGGGTTTCTCTCTATTTATGCCGAATATCTGTCACCCAGTGTGGATGCATCAATATGGATTCACTGGAAATAGATTAATGAATAAATTACTTTTTATGATTTGTGAGAATGGCACCAGAAGAGAGGGAAGAGGAAGGAAGACAGGCGGCGCAGCCAAGTGAAAAGAGAGTAGATGGGTGTTTTATTAGGAGGAGAGTGAAGGAAATGGAGTGAGATGGGAGGGATGCGGGTGGGGGCGAGGGAGGAAGAGGAGTGTAAGGTTATAATGGGGGGATGGCGTCATTTTTTCCCCTTAGTGGGAGAGCGGAGGATTTGTGGGAGGGGAAGAGACGAGGGGAAGGAAATGGACTTGATGGGCTGTTTGGTGCAGAAAACCAAGGAATGGGCTCAGAAATTTAGGTGCGAGAGTGTGTGTGTGTGTGTGTGTTACTCTCTCATGCACGGTTGTGTAGCATTCACAGACCTCAAAAAGGACAACATACCACAACAGAGATGTTGCAATACTGTTTTGTTGTGGAAACCTCAGATGATGTCATCTGATTGGGCTTATTTGAGGGTCTCTCTCTCTCTCTCTCTCTCCTCGCTCGCTCGCTCGCTCGCTCGCTCCGCTCGCTCGCTCGCTCGTCATCCATTCCATCTCAGTCACTGGTATCTCAGGCTTGTTTACGCCTCACTATCCAATGACAAAGAGGAGATTTCACAGATTTGTGCACCAAAACAAGCTTCACTTCCCTGTCTGTCTTTCATTTTTTTATGAAGCCCATATTCAAAGCCTTTCAAGTGGAAATCCAGATTTAAAATTACTCTCTTTACTGTTTATAGCTGGATTTCCAAAGAGGGCAGGTTTTCATCACTGTAATAAAGACACAATGAGAGTTTATGACATCTCGGTTTAATGAAGTTTTGCAATGGAGTGTGATGGAAAGATGGAAAACGATGATGTGAGAAAAAGATCCCGTGTTTCCTTTTTATGACTTTGGGGCTTTTTGTTAAACCCCACTCAGTTTTTGCATCTTGTTTTTATTGCGAGGTTAAAGTTAAGTAGTGACTCTGCCAAACTGATAACACGGAATACTAAATAGTATCAGTGTGTTGGCAGGAGGGATCAGCCCAAATGCAATCCTGAGTAATGAACTTAAAGCTAGCTATGAAAATGCCTTTATGCTGTTTTGATGTTATCTTCTTCCATGGTCTTAGCCATATTGTTATAATAGAAAAAATAACAGAAACTGTGTGTCTGTGTGTGTGTGTGTGTGACCTCATCCGTCCGTGTTTGTTTCTGACTGTTTGCTCTTGTTTATCCGCGTGTGTGTGTTTACAGAAATGCATCTACTGCCGTACGCGCTGCTCGGGGAAGCGGCAGGCGGGCGCTTGCATACAGTGCTCGTGCGGCCGCTGTCCCACCTCCTTTCACGTGACCTGCGCCCACGCCGCCGGGGTCACCATGGAGCCTGACGATTGGCCGTATGTGGTGTCAATCACCTGCCATAGACACCAAACGCGAAGTGCTTCAGCTGTAAGTTTCTATTTAATGGGTTTTGGAAGTATTCTATGAAGTTTTTATATTTCACACAATGAATCTGGATAACAAGTGGACAAATCAAAGTCGATACACACAGAAGAGTTAATTGTGAGAATCTTCCACGTCTTCTAGCCTCTAAAAATGCAAATCGAGCCATGATTAGCTGCATAACGATGTAGCGGCACACATCCTCTATGACTTCACGCAGGATGAATTGTATTACAGCAGTTCTAACCGCTGCTCCGTCCCCTCCCTCCTTCCATTCCCCGCCTCTGCCAGAAGCAGCGAGCGTGCCAAGCCTCCATCTCCCTGGGCCAGACTGTGATCTCCAAACACAAGAACCTACGCTACTACAGCTCCAAGGTCACCCAGATCACCTCCCAGACCTTCTACGAGGTCATGTTTGACGACGGCTCCTTCTCCAATGATACCTTCCCCGAGGATATCGTGGTGAGAAACACTGTGTTTAATCAGACACACACACACACACACAGGGAGAGAGAGAGAGGTCGTCTCCCATTTCACCAGGTCATTAATAACACCCCTCTCTCTTTTGGAAGGAAGTTTTTCAGGGACGGGGAGAAACACTCTTTTGAGAAAAAACTGTTAAAGAGAACTAATCACGACACAAGGCCACAATATGGTTTTAAAATGGAATATGTTTGAATATGTTATGTCTTTTTAGTCTTTGAACAATAGAAGAGGTTTCTACTCTTATAAGAATTCAATTTTTTTCAAATGTAGGCTTTCATTATGGCTCCATTGGGTCACTAAGAAACGTTTGATCAAGATTTCCTTCCTTATTCTGTTCACGTCTCACATTCAGCCTGTAGTATCTTTAATATTATTTATTATTTAACTTTAAGGTTGTAATACTACTTATTTTCTCTGCCAAAATAAGCTGATAATGCTGTAATTCTCAAAGTCGCCTCAGTCTCGGTGTCGTGGACGTCTAGAAAAACAGGAGCTTAGTGTTTGTCCAAGGCCTGGAGTTTGAACCCTGTTAGTGCCCCAAGAAAGTTATTTTTGATTTAAGGAAATGTATTTTGTCTTGACAATTTAAGACCAAAACCTCCCAAAAAAAAAAAAGGAAGCAAATCTGAGTAGTGAGGTTTGTGGGCAGGTACGCCTGTCAGAGTCCTACACAGGCTGATCGAGCTGCTAAGGCTCAGCCGAGTCTTCCCCTGACGTTAAGCTAAGACCTATCCCGAACCTAAGATGACACCACTTAGCCATGTGTTCTTGCTGTCCTGTTTCTCAGTGTTTTAAGGGGACATGTTTGACACACACACGCTCAGGCACACACACACACCAACCCATATTTTCCTGTATTTGTAGAGCAGAGATTGTGTGAACTTAGGCCCTCCTGAAGTGGGGGAAGCTGTTAAAGTGAAGTGGCCTGATGGGCTGTTCTATGGAGCCAAATACCTGGGATCCAACATCTGCTACATGTACCAGGTACACACAAATATAAATATACCACCAAAATTACACCTGCTAGGGACACACACACACACACACACACACAGACACACACGATGGACAGTTAAGCAGATGGGAGAATAATGTTGGTCAGTCAAAGAGAGAGCAGCAGCGATCTTGTTGAAGTCCACATCTGTGACTTTGCCGACACTAACAAGCTCCTTTTTGTTTATGTATAGAGAGGTAGAGGGAGACGAAGAGCAAGACAGGGGGGAGGGCGGGGTGTGGGTGTAATGGTGACACAAAAGGAGTAGGGAGGAGATGGGGGGAGGGGGGGTGGTGAGAAGATGGAAGAGAGACAGAGAGAGAGGAGGTGGTGACGACGACAATCTGCATTATTCAAACTCACTGAAATATTCACTAAGCTAAGAATCCGGCTGCATCCACTTAAAGCTTTATTTAGTCAAGCTGGGCGTCAACCATTAGGTATGCACAAATGCATCTGTGACGCACACACACACACACACACACACGCTGTGAGATAGGTCAGGGTTTTACAAACGGGCAGAAGTCAGAGCAGGAACCTTCCATTGTGGAGATCTACAAGCTTTGTCCTTTAAGTCATGAATGCTGATTAAAAACCCGACATTCATCTTTAATAGCAGAGGTGAAATGAAAGTGACCTTAGCTCAGAGTGGTATTATGGTAAATAATGTTTGTAATGTTCCATCCTGGGGTTAATTTGTCATGAAGATGTTTCATTCAAAGGGGCCAGATGAATATTTTGAATATTTTTTGTGTCGTCTAAGGTGGAGTTCGAGGACGGCTCTCAGGTTTTGGCGAAGAGGGAAGATGTCTATACTCTGAATGAAGATCTGCCTAAAAAGGTGAAGCGTAGACTCGTAAGTATCAAACTCTGAGAAGCTCAGAAAACGACTTACGTCAGCCTTGTACGATTCTGTTTCTATGCCACATATCGTCTTTATTCATTGGCGTCGTCCCGTGTTTGTCCCCTCAGTCCACAGCCTCAAGCATGCGGTTCCAGGATGCCTTCTTTACTACGCAGGGGGAGCGGAAGAGGCAGAGAACACCCAACTCACGCTTCCAAAAAGACTACGTGGCCCTGCCAGGCCTCCGTACAACTGCCAAAAGCACATGGGAGCCACGCAGCCACAAAGGGAAATGAAGTCATGGAGAAGGATCAATGACAAACAAATGCACTGAATTTGACAGTAAATGTAGATGGATGGTTGCTTGTGTATGCGTGTGTGCATGTGAGAGTGTGAGCTTATTGGATCTGCTGCTTGGATCTAACAAGGATTGCCCACGTGAGTTCCCTGTGAGTACGGCAGAAGAGTGGAGGAAAGGGGAAATGTGAGATTTGGGGTCTGATGGGTGTGAACCTCCATGTTGTACAGAACAAGTTAGACTTTCCAGTGGATTAACCATCCATTAAACGGCTTAACGGAGCGCATTGTCGCCTCGGTTGCCTCGTGCTTTCACCTCTGTCAGGGAATAAAAAAAAAAAAAGGTGACAAATGTTGATGTTTGTCGCATCATCCTTTTTTGAAATGAGCAACAAAAAATGTTTTCTTTGTACATGAAATTCACAAAACTAGAGATTTTTCTAAATAGCTCACTTACAGAGTAGCTTTTTGAGGGATCTGTTATTTTCCACTTTTCATTTTGAATATTTATGCACTTTTGCCTGTAGTATTTTTTTCCATGATGTCTTATCGTTTCTTCCCCGCATGTTAATCATCGTCTCTTGACTGCTTCTGCTGGGCCAAATCCAAATACACTACAATGGCTTCCTCTTTCTGCAGCTTCTTTAATCTCTGCTGGCAAAAAGAATTCCATCCAAATAACTAACTCTTGCAGAACTATTGTGTCATTTTGGGTAGGGGGGGAGGGGCGCAGGGGGGTGCTGACGACACCATCCTATGCTATTAACCAAGCAGACAGAGGAAAAGGCGATCACACACACACAGGAAGCCTTGCTGTTGTATTGGAGATCTGTGGCCCATTAACGTGAAATGCTACTTTTTTGCTCTGTGTTGGATGAAACACATTGTTGAAATTATTTAATATTTGTATTTATTTTGGGCTTGCTATAGATGAGAAATCGCTAACTGCTGTAAGAAAAACAAAATAAAAAAAATGCAGATTTGTTTTTTCTTATGCGATTGTCGGTCGGTTATTTCAGCTCTCATTTGAATGTGGATTTAGCATTGGTTGATGTTTGGTTAACATTTGAAAAGGATATTTCAATGATTCCAATAACATATTTTGATATTTATGTCATTGAAGCACACACACAAAGCTATTACAGTGCATTCTGGTGACTGTCTTTCAGTAACGTGGCGCTCGTATAGAAACTAGAAACTATATAGAAAATCAGTTGTGTTACGGCGAGACACAAACCTCTGTGTTAAAATTAATTAACTTGACTGTTTGTTTTTGAGGTTTGAAGAAATGCCAAAGAAAGACACTTGCACAGTAATAGGGGCCTTACGCTGAATGATACTAAGCGCTGTTCCCAGCAGAACCTGAGGAGCCTGAAGGAAAAAGGCAGGAAGTGAAATCCATCCCTTACGGAAAAAATGTTCCTTCCATAAAAACTCCACCTGCGGCTCTGTGCAGAAGGCTCCAGCTGATACTGAGGACAAAGCAGGCACACAGAAGAGAAGAGCTACGGGTTCAAATATATAACAGCCGTCCTTTACAGCCCAGAGACCTGTACAGGAAAGGTGCTAATGGTGTTGAGTTGCTACCTCACACACGATCATCCTGAACTGGATCACTGATGTTTTTGTACGTTGGAGCATTGTGGTATCTTCCTCATTTGAAGTAGAGGAGCTGCTATTGTGAGCTTACTAGGATCCTGCTGTTCAGTAACAACAGTTTATCCAGCTTCGACCCGACTCGGCCCCCTAAGACGAGTCCCGACGAGACCAAGCACCTTCTAAACCCGAGACGACCGCTCCACCTTCTACATTTCACATTCTTCCGCATTACAAATACAACCACAAATCGTGACTCTCGGTGGTTAAGTACAGCCAGACAATCATCCGACAGCTGGGAAAATCTCAATGTTGGGCAGTAAAAGCCGAACTCCTGGAGACAATCTGTCCAAACACTGCTGGTGGAAAGTCCCTCTAATCCCACGTTCAGGCAATATTAAAGACAAATCAATCTTAAAGGCACGCATTTTAGTGATTCATGTCTACCTTCTGATCAGGACCTGGCTAGTCCACATGTTGGTTCACTCTATCATGAGTGACTCGTAACACAATCGAGGGCTCAGGCTCCTCAATCAGGATGTAGCGCCGCTCTGATCTGCTACTCTGATGCGTTAAATGAACCGTGAACGTGTTGAAGACCTTTTTGATCAAGGCCATGATAAAGCTGCAGCTACTGAATTGAAATAAAAATAAAAATAGAAATTGAAACCTTCTACTCGTGTAATTATAACAAGCATGAAGACTCCTGCAGAGTCTTTGAATAGCAAAGAACAAACTCCCGGTGTTATTAGAGACATACCGCTGATATGCCACAGCGGCGCGAAACCAAGTCTGAGCCAGACAGAGAGCTGATGAAACTAATGGTTGTTGAAAGAAAGAAAGCGATGATCTCCAGATCCCACACACTGAGAAGGGGAGCCTTGAAGTGATAACTCAACCGCGGCTCGTGGCGAATGCAACAGAAAGTCTTCCAAAATATTATGGCAGAGCCGCGATGAAAGACGCTCTTTCAACTATTTGGGAGAGAAGTTGGAAAGCAATAAGGTGGTGCAGGGTGTGAATCTGGGATTACAGCAGGATAGTCGGGAGACCTACTGTATGTTCCATCGAGGTCGTCTAGGGTCATAACACAGTGGGGTGCTAACCTGTTAAAGGACGTCACTTCGTTTTGCACATTAACTACAACTTAAGTATAGATAGAATTTCTAATGAAGGAGAGGCAGCCACAGGACTTTCACTTAACTAAGACTTTAAACTTGGCGGTTCAAATCTCTGAGAGGTGATTGTCATTATTTCACTGAAATGAGCTGGAACCACAGGCTGCCTGGAAGAGTACGACACGCTTTGGCATAAGACCTGCAGTAACGTAATGTATATGCAGCTTGTAGTGGCTAAAAACCACCGGCATGGTTCTTTTGAGAACAACACAAAGACAATCCTTAACCCTAACGACGTCGCCACACACCATGAGTCACTTGAGGAGGAGCCAAACACACAGCGTTCGTTTGGGCCTGTTTGGAGCTCGTTTCCATAGCACAGAAACACAAAAATAAAGACACCAACCACAGCATCTTTTAGGTTTCCCCCAAAGTAAAAGGCAGCCAAATGCCACTCAAGCAGTCCAGGCACAAGCAGCACTTATTAGTTCACACAATCATCTCTAATAAAACCTGCGTTTCCCTTGGTAACTCTTCCTTTTTGAAGTGTAAAGCGTTTCCCATACAAACAGGACAGCAGCGGCATCGATTATTTCACTTGAGTTTATTTGTAACAAATGAAACCTGTGTCGACAAAGAACAGAAATCCAAACAGACCTGTTTTTTCTGTTTCACACACTCCGAGAACCAATGTAAGAAAATAAAAAGCACTTGTTGACTCGGAGCAGAAAACAAAAAAACTATAGCCTACATTTACAGACCAATCGGAGGAAACTGATCCAAGTAACACACCATTATTTTGTTTTATACAATTTATAAACTCCAGTTTTTTTTTCCATCTACATGATACATCGGGGGGTTAAAATATAACACCTTTTGTGTGAAAATCTTCTTTTGTGGTACAACAAATCCACAATGTGATGTATTGCACATACTGCTATGCCATAAACTGTGATTTCAGGTGCATCCTCTTATTATATCACTCTGTATATCTGATAGACTTTTTATTCACCTTTCATCTTTAATAATTCATCTATGAATGCATTTCTCTGTTTTTAGATCACTCTCCCATGTTTTTGTGTTATTTACATATACACACACAACCATGTGAGCCTTACAGGGTCCGTCTTTACTAAGTTCAAGTAAAACTCTTTTTTGGGGGGGCTATCAGAGATAATATGATACTGGTATTAGTGCATAGTACAAAGAGAGAAAGTGCAAGTCTTCCCATAACAGGTGCGACCATAGGGGCATCTCAAAAGTGGTACCATGCATACAAAAAGAACGACAACAGGGTTACTGTAGGATGGTGGAAAACTGTGATGAGCTCATACGTCTTAAGCGTGGATGGGAGATACAAAAAGTGATGATGAGTCTGTCGTTGAAGATGTAGCACCTGAACTTCTCTCAGCCTTTCGTCGTTAAAAAAAGGAAAAAACAGACCGTAGAAGTCAGAAAGCGAGGGATGCGGACAGACAGCTGTACTGATTTCAGGTGAGGACTTCAGACGGGACGTTTGTGACTCTGCTCCTCTCTTCAAACTGGCAAAGGAAGTCACTGCACACACCTGCAAAGCTGAGTGTGTGTGTGACTTATCTGAGCCAGTAGCGGGTGCCAAAGTTGTCAGCATATGTATATATACTGTAATATATACTGTATATATATCGTATATACACACATATATATATATACATACACAAAGTCATCGACATAGAAATCTTCCAGTCCATAAAGATCGGACCGTCTCGCTTCAAACTTCTTTTTGAAACCCCATTTGTTTCCCCTCAGGTTGAGTCCCGTGTACGGTTTTCGATTCAAAGAGATGCGATTTTGTTGCTGGGTTGGATGTGATGAGTGTAACAGCCGACACACAGCCTTCCATACAGGAAATTCACAGCCAAAGAACAGAACGCACGAGATACTTTCACATACTGTAACGTAAACCAAAAAGAAAATCCTATAATCCACATACAAAAACATTCAGGTCACACACACACACGCACACACACACACACACACGCACGCACGAGCATACGTACACAAAAATACACAAAAACCCTTTAAAGTAACTTCATCAAAATAGGCGTGTAATATAAGGCACTAGAAATCTAAAATCAAAATACTTATTAGATGCTGTTTAAATATGAGTTCTGATCATTCGTTGGTTGCTGTGATTATACAAGGGGGGGGGGGGGGGGGGATGACATCATCTAGTGTAACCGCGATGATAAAGATCTACTCTCTGGGGTCGGAGGTCAGTCCCTTGTATTTGGACACATTGAACGGCGGCGGGGGGGGGGGGGGGGGGGGGGGGGGGGGGGGGGACAATCAAAGAAAAAAATGATACAACCTCATCAAATATCATCATGGTAATGGCATAATAACTGCAGTTAGTGACTTGACACAAAAATATATATAATACATCTACTTATTGCACACTGACTCAGACAGAGAGAGAAGTCGTATAGGTGAGCATTCCAGTGAGAAAGATCATTCCACCCCCTGAACCCCCACCCCCCCACCCCTCCAACCCTCCGTCCTCCCCCTTTACTTCCACCCTACATCCCATTCTCGCTCCCTGCTTGAGAAATCTTGGTGAAGCTTATTTGGACACATAAATAGTTGCTTTCCCCACACAATCCCGTCGCTTTCTACGTGTTCTCTTCCGGCGTGCTTTTTTTCTGTGTGTCCTCTCCTCCGCCCACGTGCAGCACTACTTGGCGGGATTCCTTACTGGGACCGTCTACGAGCGGCGGAGAGAGAAAGCTATGGTGGCCCCGCCCCCCCCCGCCCCGGCCGGACGCCATCGGGGTCGCCTGTATAGCGGGCCGAAGAGTAACGAGCTCCCAGAGTCCCCCGTGTGCATGCGTGTTAACAAGAGAGTGGTTAGTGAATACAGGAGCGGCGTGACAACGAGGTGGCGAACATCTCTCAGACATCTCATCAATCGCTACAACTCCATGGATTACACCGGGAATAAAAACCCTTTTTGCAGGACCTTTGTCTTTTTGCGTGGCCAGTGGGGACAAAAGTCACAAGCTGGTAAAAAAAGAAAAAAAGCAACATTAGGAATACCAAAGACAGAGATAATGACAGAGATATATGTTTCTAAAAAACTAAATGAATGCTTTACTTTGTGGTTTTTTTTTTCAATCTGTCCCGAATTTCCCTTATCTTAAAGTGTGAAGCATAAGGTAGAACTGGTAGATTTTTGTCATTGTGTGGTAGAAATGCCTTCTTTTTCATTCACAGGAAACCAAAGTCTGTTTCCGCAGAACAAAACAAAAAATGAAACAAAACACCTCTGGGTGTCTTTTTTTTTTGTAGGGATGTGTGTGTTCATCGTCTTTAATACTGCGTGCTGTGTTTTCAAGACTCCCGTTGGCAAAGTTTTCTGGTCCCCAAAGGTCCCTTAAGTTGGTCACCGGTCCTTTTCAGTCCTCGAGGCTTCCGTACGACTTGTAGACCGTCTCAAGATAGAAAAGAATGGAAATCTCCTGGGTTTTTGCTAAATGCTGCAGCCGAGTCCTGTGTTTCTGTCGGTGATGCTACACTGGTGGTGGACGAGTGACTTCCACACCCAAAACACTGTAAAGCAAATCTGGGTGCTGACAAAAGCACTGGAAACGAATAGACTCTGTATTGGATCGAGTGTTATTGGTCGGCGCAGTGGTTGAAGTTGCTTCATCGGGCTGACCGGTAGGTGTGTTTGGGCTGAGGGTGGAAAAGAAAGCACCCTTGTCAAGCAGGTTTGCTATGGCTCAGTTAGAGGTGCTGTGTCTGGGTAAACGGGATAAGCCGACGGTCCCCCTTTCACTCTGCGTCTGTGGCAAGAATCTGCAAAGACACATCGGTCACTCGTGCATTTGATTAGGCCGTACATGACCTAAACACGTGCACTCGGTACCGATGTGTTTACGAGAGACGGCCACTGGGTTTATGTTGCATAGTGATCGAAGCTTCCCAGGTATTCCAGACTGGCCCGGTAGCAGAACTGGTACTGGTCCTGGAGGGAAACAGGGAGACAGTGAGACAGAGGCCGGGTATATGTGAGAGAAACAGAGTGGAGAGACAGTGAGAGATAATTGGAGAAGAAGAAGAAGCAGGAGCGCTCGCCTCTGTCTGAACGGTGGCAGGTCTCTGGGTGCGCAGCATCTTGACGGTTTGGAAGATGTCCACCACACCCTCGTACCGCATCCTCTCCAGCACAATGCTGAGGGTGATGAAGACGCCGGTCCGCCCGACTCCAGCACTGGTGAAAGAACGGAACGGAGTCAGACCTGAACTGCAGCACCAACCATTTTCTTATAATCCATATATTGAAGCGGCTTATTCCGGAAGTAATGCCTATCAGGAATTATGATCCCTGATCCCTGATCCATTGTCCCGTCTATTTTGGGTCACGTTCAGACATTCATTTAAGGAATCAGGTATCTCTCCTGAGCTCTCATCTGAATTCACCATCACTTCTCCCTACTCACAGAGCAGGGGGCCACCAGTGGGGCCTGTTTCAGCCTTGGACAACCTTTCAGCCTCAGAATTCCGTCTAGCGGTGCCTCACACAAACATTAGTTCTCCCTCCTGCCTGCGCTGATATCTCTGTATTCTGTGCAGCCGTGTCTGAAGAAGGTGATTTAGCTTCAATGCAGCCGGGTGGAATAATAAGTTGTAAAAATATCTAATTGATACGTTGATGGAGTCTTACTACACAAGGTCCCGGACACGACTTGCATAGAAAGCAAAAGCCGGCTGGCATTAAAACCCCCCTCCTGTGTGTGTGTGGGTGTGTGTGTGTGTGTGATACATACTGCACATCTGATCAGTACACTTGGCAGCAGCGGCGCATATCAACCTGCCAAGCTCATTTATGGGATTAAAAGCTTTCTTTTGAACTTCCATTAACCACACAGTCCCCTCTCATGGGAGCACAATGCATCCGTTTGTACAATTAAACCGCGTCGTTCTCTAAACTTCTCCATTGATGCGGCGGTCACGTTGAGGCGAAGAGTTGAGCTCTCACCTGCAGTGCACTGAGATTGGCCCGTCCTGGCCAAACTGCTCTTTAGTTTTGTGCACTTGGCCGATGAAATCAATGAATCCCTCCCCTGACTTTGGCACTCCTTGCTCCGGCCAATCGGTGAACTGGAATTGGCGCACTGTCCGTGATTGGCCATCCTAGAGGAGGAAAACAACTTCTTTATTTGTTCTTTTTAACTTGAAGGATCATTTTGAAACTTCTGATCACGCACTCTCATCTCTCTCTCTCACACACACACACACACACACACACACACACACACACACACACACACACACACACACACACACACACACACACACACACACACACACACACACACACACACACACACACACACACACACGTATGACTCACTCTGGCATCGGTGACTTTGAACTCTCGGAGGATGTATTGGGGCATGTTGTACTCAGCCATGGGGTCGACCACAAAGTACTGGTACCGGGCGGAGCGCTCTGCGGGCCAGTACTGGTGACATTTCTCCTGCAGGAAGAGAGTTCATGAGTTCTGTGAGGAGCAAGCAAGCTGTGTCTCTGCTCTGTGTTCCCTACAAACAGTTTGGGGTCCTCTCACTGCGAGGACACTCAGAATGATTGTGGGTTACAGAAAATAACGACAAAATGAGGAGCAAATGCAGCTGAGATGAATAAAAGGTGGATAAAAGAAGTAAATAAAGCCCAAACCTTAATTATCTTATATTTCTTCTTACTATAATTATCTTATATTGTGGGTTTTGTTTTCTTTCACACTCAAGTTCTTTGGTCAAAAAGCTGAAACCCACCAAAAAGAATTTTGGTGCAAAAGTGCAGGTTACAGATATGGTGTGGTGTGTGTCCATACCCGTCCCATTTCCCGCAGTTTGGTTAGCATGACAACAATAGTGGAGTTGTGTTCCCACAGCATCCTCCAGTAGTCCTCTGTGGTCTCAGCCAGTGGGCCTTGGGTTGCTATGTAGGCCTTCTGCTGCCTACACACACACACATACACACACACACAAAGGTTTTCACTCTTCCTGTAAACAAAGTGAGGTCACAGTCAGGCTAAGTGTCATGTTGTTTCTGGTGACCTGTATCCATCGATGAAGCTGGCGTTGATGTAGTCGGAGCCCTCCACGCCTCTGATTGGCTGCAGACACACTCGCGTGGTTTCGTAGGGCATGATGTTCACCAGCCGGTTCTTGAATTTGTTGCATGGCAGGTTGGCGCTCACGAACCGCGACGTGTGAGCCTTGGCACTGGCCAGGCGCTGGGACGGAACAGAAGAAGGACAAATCTGAGCATGATGTCATCCAGACGGACGCGACGTGTTGGGTTTACACAGATCCAAACCACAGACTCTCCTTTAAGAACACAGTCCACTTTTCGGGGAAATCAATCCCTTGGAGAGAACAAACGCTGCTGCGAATTCCCGACAGGATCACAGAATTCTTCCATTTTAACAGTGTAACACTGACGACATGACTGAGCGTAACCTCAGTTTATTTTATTGTAATGAACCGTTGCTAATCGTGACCTCACACTGGCCGCGTTACAAGTGTGCGTAGAAGAGCCTCAGCTTGGACGAATCAAAGACCTTGAGGTTGTGGATCTTGGGTTGGGGTTCCTCAAACACATTTAAATACTATTTAGCGCAAGGCTGGATTTTCCTCTGGCCGGCTGGGGGAAAAAAAAAAAACGCCGATTAAATTCGAAAGAAGAAAAAAAAAAGAGAATGTTCTTGACCCGCCGGGCCCGGAGGATATTCAGTGAAACGACTAAGACGTCTCCAGCAGGATAAACAAAGGAGGGGCGGAGGGGAGCGGAGGGGAGCGGAGGGGAGCAGGCCAGCAGAGGGGGATTGGGAGAGGGAACATAATGAGATGAACGATGGGACGAAGAGGGGGGGGGGGGGGAATCAAGAAACTGGGGGTTCAGGAAACCACAAGGCCCCACACTGTCTCTACACGCACATGTGAACCACAGTTGATCCTGCGCAAACGAAAACCCCCTGGAACACACACGTTCACATGCAGACAGGCAGGCGTGAGGAAAGAAAACTGTGCACTGTACTGTACACTCTCCTTCTCTCCTTCACACACACACACACACACTCTGACCATCGGTTCACAGGCTTTAAATGAAAGACAGAACAACAGAGGGTAAAACCGCAGACTTGGGGGAAACAATGGGGTCCCATGTAAGCGAGGCCCAGACCCGTCGGTGGCTACCGGGGCGCAGCGGGAGGAACAGCAGCGCCGTGTTTTCTTACAGACAGACCGAACTGGAAAATCCCACAAGTTCGACAGTTCATCCAGACGCTCCGAGCACCGTGGCGTCTCCGGCGTCAACAGTCGCTAACTCCCGGTGTCGTTAGCTCTGAATCGGACCGGGCGCTTATCAATAACATTTATTCGCTTTTTTTGATTCGTGGCTTTGATATGTGGCGTTCTCTCCCGTCATCTGTTGAACTTGGGATGAAATTGCGTCTCTTTGAACTCGGCAAGCAAAACGCTCTGTGAAGGGAAACAAAAGCAGAACATCTTAATAGGGTGTTGGATTTCTTAAAGCGGCCAGAACAGCTTGGGTTTTTTTCCCTGTCTTGGCACACACACACACACACTTTACAACTCTCTGCGATTTTTATTTGAGGGATGCGACACCGATCCTCCACCAGAAATGATGATGGCGGTGGAAAAGCGCTGATGGCACTCCGGAGCGTCTCGCAAGTGCTTTTGGGCCGAGCTCGTAGGGAATCTGGCGACGGTGGACGACGGCGGCATGTGTTTCCCATCAACGCTGAGGCCTAGCGGGCGGCGCGGCGAGCGACTCGGAGGCATTGTCATTCGGGAGAAAGAGAGAGTGAGAGCGAGAGAGAGTGAGCGAGAGAGAGAGAGAGAGCGCTGTTGTTAGGTCAGGAATGTTGGCGCGCAGAACGGAGGAGATTGCTTAGAATGGATTTTTGTTTACTTTGCCCTCCGAGTGTCTGAGCAGACAGAAACCATTCCAGGACAATTTAAAGCCACCTGCTCTCAATATACCTATACCTCAATCGCTCTTTTTCTTTTTAACCAGCCAGGGCAGAAAATAAAACGCTCAAAATACAAACAAAACAAGAGTAACGTCAAGCAGACACACAGCGTATATGGCTCGGCCTTCGCGATGGAGTCGTGTGAAGGATTCCAGCTGTTTCACATGTGGTTTGATACTTTAACACGCTGGTTTGTGAGGAGGAGATGTGCAGTTCTTCATTGTTTTCATTGGCCGTTTTTACATTTTTATGCAAGCTGGTTGTTATTGAGCCTGGAAGTGAAAACCTCTGGGATCCTTAACTGCTCCTTCTTCGCTTCGATTCGAGATATTGGACCAAACAAGTGGTGGGAGACACAATAACAGACACGAGTACGAGTGAACATGAACTCAAAACAAACGCTGTGAGGGATTCCGGCATCGCATCAGAGCGATAATGAGACCAAGCGCTCCTGATAAGGCAAAGACAAATTGTATTACCTCACTTTTACTATTCCCACGTAACTAATAACAAGCACAAATCAACCTTCACCTTCTAAACTGTGTGTGTGTGTGTGTGTGTGTGTGTGTGTGTGTGTGTGTGTGTGTGTGTGTGTGTGTGTGTGTGTGTGTGTGTGTGTGTGTGTGTGTGTGTGTGTGTGTGTGTGTGTGTGTGTGTTTTTAAGCCTTTACATTCAGTTTCCAGTCGTGTGTTAATCTCCATGGTAGTTGAACAATGAAGTGTGTTGATCTACATATTCAAAGGACATTTGAAACCCAATCAGAAACAAGTACCTGTGGCGTGCCGGCTCCCTAAACGCCCCCCCTGACCTCTGACCTCCTGTGTGGGGTCAAATAGGCGTTACAGCAGGATTACGAGTCCTTTTCCTAAACCGCTCCCTCACCTTAAACTCCAGCTCCATGCCGGTGACGTTCTCCCCCGGCTCGATCTGCGTCAGCCTCTGGATGTAGGTGAACAGGTTCCGGGCGGGGACCTCTGTGTTCCCGCAGGTCACGGCCTCCAGCAGCGCGTCGTGGATGAAGACGTACTGGTCCTCCGTCTGCACCATGTAGTTCCTCTGCGAGCGCATCAGCGTGGCGTGGCCGTAGATGTCCAGGGTCTTCTCGTGCTTGATGCGCTCCGTCATGCCGTCGATCACGATGAAGCAGCCCGTGCGGCCCACGCCGGCGCTGGAAACGGAAAACAGGAAGCGGGGCGGCGGTGAGAGAGTGAGGGTAAAACGGCGCGCGCCAACCAAATTCCACCTAAATCAACGATCGCAAAGTTGCCAGACTGCAACATTTCCGACAAAAGACACAATAATTGACATCCGTGATGAGTCAGCATCATCACCTCACTGGCATTAGGGAGATATTCTCCGCTATCGACACACAATCCAGGAATATAATACATTTAGCTGCCCACCCAAACACTTCACATTTCTGCTGTGCTAGGAGCTAAACAGCCAAACATCCTGACCAAGCAAGTTTGCACCAGCGAATAAAAAACCTCTTTATATGTTTGAATGAATACGAGTGTGTACAGTACGTGTGTGTGTGTGTGTGTGTGTGAGAGCTGCAGAAGGATGGGTTCCATTGTTCGATACAGCGGCTGGTTGATATGTTAAGGCACATTATGATGGAGCCTGCCGGGATAATTTAATATGACTGATAATCCTGTTAGATTCTCCATCTGACTGCGAGGAGATTAGGAGGAGCTCCTCTCCTGCCAACCTTTACGTCTCCTCCCTCCGCCTCTCTATCTCCCTCCGACGCTCTCGCACCACCCGGCACTACTGCAGGATTTGTTAAAAATGCCGTTTTCTATACCACCTTTCTTCTCCTTCGTCATTTCCATTCTGGGCATCTTCTCCTCTCCCTCTATGTCGGTGTCTCTGTTCTCCTCTTCCCTCTCCTCCTCCTCCACTTCATCTACACCTCGCTCAGTCTTTCATGTTCCCTCTGCTCTCCTCTATCCCCCTCCCTCCCTCCTCTCCTCCCTCTGGGGGAAGTAAACAGGGGCTCCATTCCAGCTCGGGGGGGCTCAGTGTGCCAAGATTGTAATGACAAGTTTCCAGTGCCGTCCTCCAGCCGACGCACGGGCCACATGCTGCTCAGACGGCAGCTCATTTAAATATAAACTTATGAACCTCCATCTACCGTCGGCTTAAATGGTAAATACTCAACAGTGAAAGCTACTTACGGAAAATGGGGGCAGCGTGATGGCGGCTGCTGCTGTTGCTGTTGCTAAACCCGAGCGATGATGGAGGTTGTTAGGGGAGGACTGTGAGCGTGGAGCGTGAGAGCAGGGGGGTTTGGGGTTTGCCTAATGGCAGATCAGAACCTATGAGCCTTTTCTTTTTAAAGGAGTTGTTGGAATCTTGTTGAATTTCAGAGGAGGCCAAGTTCATGGACGTGACATTGCCAAATAAACCCAAAGTGTTTAATGCAAACACACACAATCAAGAACTAAACCCTTCAGTCTTCAGTCAGAGACCACCCTGGGCTGTCCCCTGTTTGTGATTTAATGACGTAATGTGCAGGACTGACACATAAAACATCACGCACCTGCAGTGCACCACCATGGGTCCTGCGTCTGGAGGGTTGCAGGCCTTGACCCTGCGTAGAAAGGCCAGGAAGGGGGTGGGATGTTCAGGGACCCCGTGGTCCGGCCAGGCCGTGAACTGGAACTGACGGACCTCTCGTTTCTCATTGGAGCCGCTCTGTACAAGCAGAAGGACGAGCCGGGTTGAATCCAAAGTTTGTTTCCTCCCACTCACGGGTCACACACACACGCGCACACACACACACACACACGTTGCAGTACCTTGTAAAGAGCAAAAGTCCTGACGGAGTAGGTGGCCAACTCCACCGTGTCCAGCAGAGTGACCTGGATGAGGCCGTAGGTCTCTGTGCCCCGCGTAGGCCAGTACTGATCACACTTCACCTGCAGGGGAGGACAGGAGAAGCTGTGAGAGATGTAGAGCAGTCTGTGTGTGTGTGTGTCTGTGTGTGTGTGTGTGTGGGGGGGGATACAGGAAGAAAGAGAGCACTGACTTGGCTGAGTGTGCAGAGGAACAAAGGTGTTGACAGTGATGTTGCAAAAATGTGCATAAGATGACATAACATGTGAAAGGGGGTTTCAGTGTGAGGGAGAGAGAGAGAGAGAGAGAGAGAGAGAGAGAGAGAGAGAGAGAGAGAGAGAGAGAGGTGATTCTACATAAAAGTTTCAGATAGTAAAGATGATGTGGAGTGAGCCTGAAGGTGCCGTCTCTTGGTGGAGTGGCTGACGGCTCCAACGCGGCGCTCAAGGCTCGACGTTCAGTCCTGACATGTTTGACGTCAAACTGGCCTACTTTTCATCCTCCCCCCCAATCCCCGCAGATCTACGCACAGCACGCCAAATCCCAGCATGCTCTACCCGCCCCACATAGCCTTGAATCCCCCCCTGTGAGAGGCCGTCATGTTTGTAGTTCTTCAGCTTCAGATTCAGAGACCACAAGAGGGGCGGAGGGAAATCCTGGAGTGGGCCTTGGCAGAATCGGGCCAAACCAAATGTTATGTGCTGATCCCCAGTCCTCACATCAAAGGGAGCGAGGAGCTCAGCTCAGCTCGCTCGGCATTCCACCGCTCCAGACTGGGGGATTATGCGTTTTGGCCTCGGCACGTTCAGGCGGTAATTACAGCTTTTCAACCGTCCTTTTTCCCATCAGACCTTGAGACACTCTGGGGCTCGTGGGGACGGGAGCTGTCGTCCACGCTGGGGGTCGGGCCTCTGGCAGGGAATCTACGGGTTCGCAGTAAACGCCTGGTGTGAAAAATGTTAATTATACGTTGATATTTCACACCATAACTTGGCCGTGGTTGTTGTGTGGTTTTTCGATGGTAATGAGGAGGAAGGATGCTGGCAAAAGCCCCACAGTGGGAGCATCTGCATCCTCCAGCCTTGTTAATGAATAAACATCCTCGGTAATGGCACCATGTGGAGCGGTGTGGAATATTATTAGAAGCTTTTTTCCCCCCACTTTGTTTCCACAAAGTGTAGAAATTGAGGTAGTGGGCTGATGATGAAGAGCGAGGACGAATAATCCAATTTAAGATCCCCGTCCTGCTCCTCTAGAACAGATCTCACACGCACGCGCGCACGCACGCACTCACACACACGCACTCACACACACGCACACACGCACACACACACACACACACACACACACACACACACACACACACACACACACACACACACACACACACACACACACACACACACACACACACACACACACACACACACACACACACACACACACACACACACCTGATTAACTCAATCAGGCCAATCAAGAGGAGGAAGCACCAAATCCCGATTAAGTGAACACACCTGATAATCCTTTGTCGTCACGGCGGCGACATACATTGCTGTGGTGATTAAGGACGTATGTAAAGTCTTTTCATGAATACAGATTTAAAACTAAGCTGAACTCACTAAACTACAGATTCTACATTTTATTGGATCGTTTCCTCGCAGCTCTGGTTTTGCGTCCTTCGGCTCTTCGCCCTTTTCTTTTGATTGCCAAAATCTGTGCGAGCCGAGTGTTTTGACGACATCTGCGCCAAGGAAGTGAAAACAGTCGAGGGTGTGAACATGCAAACTGTGGACGCCGACGTGTGTTTGTCTTTCTGTCTGTCTGTCTTTCATTAAAACCCTTTTAAAGTGCCCTGCAGTGAGCTGAAAAAAACAATTTCCCCGTTTTCACTCAGTTGGCTGGCCTCTCGCACAGGCAGAAGGAGGAACAAAGCCACTGAACATAGGGAAACAGTGAAACCATGTGAGGAAAGGTTGCATTTCACAAAGGGATTAGCAAAGGAGAGAGAAAGAGACGTCTTGCCTTCGAGAAGAAATAAGAGGGCATCTGAGGGTCAAACACATACAAGAGAGACAGTTGGAGAAGGTGAAACAGGAAACAGAGCTTTAACACAAGGCACACAGGTTAATAGGAAGAGAAGCACAGATGAAGAGGAACAGGGCTCCGGACATAATTGGTTAGCACTTCATCACCATTCGCACCTCCGGCTACACTTGTTCTTTTTACTCTAATATAACATTGTAATTACAGCGAATTTGTTCTCAAGTGGATACTCTGCTCACTGTAGCAAAAGACCTTAAAGCAAGGACGCAAATGTAATCCATTGCCTGCTTTGAGTTCAGCTGTACTTCTACTGCCTCCTATTTTCCTTCACAGTTCTATTCTATTCTATTCTATTCTGTTCTAGAGTGTCTTGCTGTGGAGTCCCACTTCAAAATTTAATCCAAAAACTCAAAAAGATTCGCACATTTGACTGATTTGCTTCAGTAATCAGTTCTCTTCCCTCACAAGCAAACTGTGTGATCACGTCGTCACCGCCACACACTGGGAGAGACAAAGGGGGGCACACGGGCGAGATGGAGGGTCGTGATCCGTGTCAGACTGTATGACATCCAGCAGGATGTATATCAGGATGCGAGATCAGCGAAGGGTTAAACTGAAAGCAGCCACTAGGGGCAGATTCTTTTAATGGAGAAACGCCTGACCGGACAACGTTGACACTAATTTGAAACCAGCAGCACTAACATCTCTTCCAGTTAACCCCTCACCTTGCTGTAACCTACACGAGGCCTCATCTTGTCCCCAGTCTGTCCTCTCACTCTGTCCCCAGTCCTCACTCTGTCCCCCCCCCCCCCGTCCCCCCTCTTCATCCGTCCCCTCGTCCTTACCCGTGACTTCTCCTCCAGCTTGGTCATCATGATGATATTGGCCGTGTGCTGCTCCCACACCATCCTCCAGAAGTCGCCGAAGGTCTCGGGCAGGGAGCCTTGGGTGGCGATGTAGGCGTTCTGCCGGCGGTAGCCATCGATGTAGTTTGAGTTGATGTAATCACTGCCCGGGACGCCTGGGTTCAAACGGAGAGACTGGAAGTGAATTCTTTTGGCACATTTTCAACATTATTCTCACTCAGATTCCCAATTAAATAATCTCTGAGGATTATTTCAAGTCAGAGCAGGTTTATGTCCCCTGTAATAAAGGCAGAGGAGGATTTGAGGTCGGGCAGAGAGATTAATGTTTTCACAGGGGCCCAGTGTCCTTTGGTGTGGGATTGTTCAGCCGTCTTGTTTTATAATCAATGCTAAAACGATCATGGGACTAATCTGAGTGTATGCTGGATGTGTCGCTTTGACTTGCGATATGACTGCGAGGCCGTCTCAGTGTAGCTCTGACACTGGGAGGGATTCTGTGTGTGTGTGTGTGTGTGTGTGTGTGTGTGTGTGTGTGTGTGTGTGTGTGTGTGTGTGTGTGTGTGTGTGTGTGACTGTCTCTGTGTGTTTGATTCAGGATCAGTCTTGCTTTCTGGGAGCCTAATGCTATAATCCCAGAAATCACTGAGTCACAGCTCAAACACGCACAAGCACGTAATTTTAAATGTCCATAAAATACCTGATTCTACTGAAATGGGATTCAAACTCATTTTGAACCCCTCTGTTCGCAGTTTTATATTTAAAAGACAGAAGTGGACGAGCGATCAGGGGAATCCCGACGAGACCTCAGTTCTCCTCTATCATCTCATTCGATGAACGCGCCAACGACTCAGCGCCACGCGATCGTAAAACCCCAGGCCACCGTGGCACGCACACAGATTTCAATGACAGAGGAGTACCGGGTGTTTACACAACTAGTTTGAAATGGCAGGAGGACAGACAAGAAAGAGGAGCTTCACACACATGTTTGTCCAACCCAGTGGTTAAATGACAGCTTGGCTTAATGCTTTGATGTGCTACAAATTTTTATTGCGAGGGGCTACAGCAGAGTGGAGTTCATAGATAAAGCAGACACACACACACACACACACACACACAAACACACACAAACACACACAAACACACACACACACACACACACACACACACACACACACACACACACACACACACACACACACACACACACAGAGTCAGTTGGTGGCTACAATGGCTTGGCAGTGAGTGTGTTTTCATGGCTGTGTGTGCAATAGCCTGGGAGCAAAAGTTTGTAACTGTGCTTGTGCGTTTATGTTTAATCTATAGTGAGTGAGTGAGTGAGTGTCTGTGTGTGGGTGTGTGTGGTCCCTTATGTGTTTGGACATACTGGAGTGTATATGTGTGTTTTCTAAACTAAAAGAAGGACAGACAGCCAAGGCTCCAGGACAAGCGAGGGTGCTCTGCCCAGATAAGGCTCATCTGCTGGGCTTGGCCTCCCACTGCCTCTCCCTGTCTTAGAGCTGCCAGTCTCACCGCCTCGGGTCCTTTCCCCGAACCGTGGCGGGCGTGTACGCTTCAAAATACTCGGTGAGAACAGAGCAGGGAAAGGCCATTCTACTCCTCATTTTAGAGCAGAGAGAATAATGGATGTGCTCTGAAAACACATCCACCGAAGTGCCAGTTAAATTTATCCCTGCAGGCTTTTGTAGCAAAATGGTCAAGTGAGAGACCATATCATTTGTGCGAGGTGGTCCCATAGCAGTTTGAAGCGGCACTTCGAAATGGCGTTTAACCACTGCAAGTCAGCTGAATTTACAAATCTGAAAATGTAAAAATGCTCAAATAATTTTTTTTTTTACAGCTAATCTATTTGAGGCAGGCACAGCATTTCGTGTTTTGTGTGGCAGCTGGCCACAGAATCCATCTTTGGACTATGAATATCCCATGAATAGCAACTCACACATACCCACACACACACGAACGTACGCAGAGGAGTGTGCAAAAACAAAAAAAATGACACTGGCAGAGTGACTTACCCTCAATGCTGGAGAGTATCACCCTGGAGTGATCGTAGGCGATGACGTTTGCGTAGCGGTTCTTTGGCTTGTTGACCTCCAAGTTGGAGTTCTCCCATGTGAACTGCTGGGCAGGGTCAACGGACTACAACACACACATACACACATGTACCAAAGGTTAAAGGAGCGAATGTGGGCAGAGGGCGAAGACTGTTGGGCCCTAAACAATGAGAATAATGAGGTAACTGGAGCTTTTACTCACGAAACTGTACTGTGTTAATATCACCTGGTATGCGTTGACAAATGACCTTATTACTTTTGTGGGAAATGTTGACTTCAAATATTGATATCAATAAATCAAAAGTTCAACTGCAAAAAGAGACCGAATTCCGCCGTCGTAAAGCCCGAAGCTGTATGGCCAAAACAAGCCCAATTCCACATAATATCCTCCTAAATGACAGACAAAGATGACATTTAAAGCTTATTGTGTTTCTCTCTGGCATCTGGAGGGGCCGTCGGCTTACAGTCTTTCTACAGTCATTGTCCGGGGTTGCTGTGACGCACAAATTGAAAATAAACGAGAACGCCAGCGAGCAAATGTGATCTCCCGTCTCCCGCGAAGACGTAGCGAGACACTTCGTTCAACAAAAGACAACAACAAACTGAATAAAATGGCTACAGGGGAGATGATGTTCAAAAAAAATTGCAATGGATTCCTCTGGATGTGAAGGGATGGTTGTGTTAGACCAACACATTAAGTTCCTGGAGGGTAATTACAGTGTAAAACCATGGCTGTTAGCAGGGAGCGGCAGACATGAGGTCATTACGGGGCTGTCAATGGAGGGCGACGGAGAGGGGAGAAAGCCAGAGCAATTTAGCAATTCAAATATTTTACAACACATAATTATGGTTTGGTTGGGGCTGGGGGTAGGGAGTGGATGGACAGGAGTGGCAATAGAGTGTGTGTGTGAACAGTTTCTATCCGCTGCCCGCCATCATGTGTGTCTGATTATTACACCGCAATCATTCCTGGCCTCTCTCTCTCTCTCTCCTCTCTCTCCTCCTCTATCCATCTCTCGCTCCCTCGTTAAGGGCTCAGGACCGAACAAAGCGCACAGTCATGCAGAGGGAATGCGCGGCCCAGCGGAGCGCGTCCAACTCGCACCGCAATTACACACCGGCCTCTCTCTCTCTCTCTCTTTCTCTCTCTCTCTCTTCCTCTCCTCCCTCGCTGTCTCCTCCGCCCGCCCTCCCTTGATTCTCTCGCTCCCTAAAACACACTCGCTCTGTTATTGTACTCTTTGCATAATGCGTCCTTGCCTCCCTCCATGTATGTGTCTCTGTCACACACAATTTGTCTCCCTCCCTCTCTCTCCGGCGGTGGCCAATTAGAGGCTCGTGTCTCATTCCTCACCCAGAGGCTGTTGTTGGGAGCAGATTCTTTGCAGGGGAAAGAAGACGTTTTTACCCCTTTAATAGCTCTCTGTGGAGCTCATTGTGACGGTTGCGCTGTTTGCGACGCAGCCACCGTGTTGTGAAATATTTCTACTGATGGTTTGTTTTGCTAAAGCCATTTAGCTCCACAGTTCGGCACACCAACTTCAGTGGCACGTTGTTATCTCTAAGCAGATGGCTTCCACATTAAATTGCGGGCAAGTTGAAGGAAACTAATCAAAAAGCTCCTTCTTCTCTGCACAGAACACTTGCTTTCTGTATCTCTCCGGTGCCGCTGCTGTCTTTCGCTGCCTCTTTATTTCTATCTCTGTTTCTCCACCAGAGCGTTGAAATGAGAGTTTGATAGCCATCTGGGTGTAAGCAAACTCTCTTTGAGCTCCGCGATTTCAATTTCCCTGACGGAGGATCTTCATTCAGTGGAGACACTCTTCACAGATAACGCAGTACGGAGAGGGAGAGAGCGGAAATGTGCTTTATCTTGTATCAGCCTATGAAGACAAATCAAAACACAACTTAACTGTAGCCTGCGTGAGATCCAATCTACAACCCCGGCTACTGAAATGGAAACTATGCCAGGATGGCGACTAGACTTCAACGATTAATTGTGACGTAAAGGCATCAAACCTGGGATGAATTTCACCACTGAAAGATTTTCTAGGGGAGATAATCAGCAGTCCTACCTCGTACTCTTGAGAGAACTTGAGATTGTCGTTTGCCTTCAGGCGCTCAATATGATCAGCCAGCTCAGAGATGGGGACAGGCGGGTGGCTGGCCATGCCTGGCGAACACACAGATAACAGAAGAGGCCGTTTTGATGCATGTGCGACCAAACTCTTTAAAAGGAAATGTTAAGCGTTAGGATTCTCAGCGGAGGCGTTGTTTAGTGTTCTGTCCATGGCTGGCGAAGGGAGCAAATGGAAGTGTGTTTTGTTAAGTGACCATTTTCTCTCCTGGCAGACAGAAAGAACAATGTGCGTGTCGTGAAAGTTACTGAGGCACGATAACGCGGCCTCAGGGTGTAGGCGCACTGCTGAGGTGGATAAAAACATAAAACAATCAAAAAAGACCATGACACAAGCAGTTAAAATCCCTCATGAGATGATATTTAGATTTTCGTGATTTATGGTTCCAGAGGGGTGTTTTTGACGAAATGCTGTTATTCTGTGCAGCTTCATCCTATATGGAATGGAATGTTAGTTAGTATGTGGATGGAATGAAATAAAGAGAGAGAGAAAGAAGGAAAGAGAGAGAGAATATATATGGGCAGAAGGCAAATAATGGCAGCTTAAAGAAGAGCGTCTATGACCAACTAACTTGACAAACGTCGGTAACCACGGTACACTGATACACGATACGCTGAAAAGGAAACAACAGCAGTCAAGACAGACTAGAAAATCGTCAAATTATACTCAGGACGTTGCATATCCAATGACATTACAGTGTGTGTCTGTGTGTGTCTGGGTGTGTGCGTGTACCTGGGGTCTGGAAGTTGATTCTGCGTAGCTCCACGGGGTCTGTGGGATGGTGGGAGGACATGGCTTTGCTGCAGGGGAAACTCCCCTTCCTGCCCTCAGCCTCGGCTCTCTTCCTGGAATAACACAGAAAAACCTCGACATGAACCTGACGTACCAAAACCCGAACACCGTAACAACCCCCCCGCCTCCTGGACGGAGTGTTCAGATCACTAGGCAATCCTTCCAGAGACAAAGCAGAGTCGCCCACAAATCTACAGGGATATATTATTTATCTGTTATGGCGTTAAATTGTGGAAATGCATTCCTGGCAAAGGCTCTCCTGTGAAAACACACACTGTGCAGCCCCTGCAGGGCGGAGGACATGAGAATAGGTAGAGATTGTTTACCTGTCGGGTTTGCTGGATCCAAACCGAGAGAGGTGCAGATAAAAGAACAGACAAGGACGAATAATATTAGTGTCCAAACCCCAGAATCAGTGCCTGCATTTAAAGGTGTGTTAGCTTAAACGCAACACCTGCTACATGTGGCCAGAGTCAAACAAATAACCCCAAACTTCACTCTGCACATCCTCTCACAATAGAATCACTTGTTGCCTTGTTTTTGTATAACAGTTATTAAATGTAGTTAGATACAGTATCTAGCTAATTGCTACAAAAAGCCATTAGAAGCAGAGGCAGCTAAAAGTGAAATATTAATGAATGGGGATCGTCACAGGCTACACTCCAGGGTTTATAAGCGGTACATTATTACCAGAGAGGTTAATCATTTTGGCAAAAATGCGTCACGGACACATTACGGATGTGCATTAACAAAGCCTCAGCCAGGGGAGCGGATAATTAGCCGGGAAACCGAGCTAATGGCGCCAACGCTACCTGTTCCTCACGTTAGGTAGCAGAGCGGACAGAAATAGAAATGAGAGAGACGACAGACAGAGATAAGCTCAGTAGGTAAGCTCAGTCTGGCTGGGGTTTGTGAAACAGAGGAACAGAATGTAAAGGTTCAGTGCTGAATAATGGTAAAATATGCAGTAAATGAGTAAACTGCTGTGATCTATCAATAATGCTTCACGTCAACAACCGGGCTTTGCATCACACTTGACAAGAGATATTAGCTTTAATATGAAGACGCAGTCTGACAATTCAGAACACAAATGTAAAGCGTCTCTGTCTAATAGATAAATGATTCACTCTGCAGCAACGTTGTCTCTTGTTTATGACCTTTCTCTATCAGAAACGACTGTAAAGGCTGTTCACAAGAGTCTTTAAAGGCAAGGACCTTTTACAGTCTCCACAAAGGTATTTTGAGGTCAAATACAGGGGACATCAACAGGCTGAAATGAGAATTCAAATTCAAACTTGGTCCCCAAACAATTTCCTTTTAAGCAATTAAGTTTCTGTTTTTCCTATTCACAACAACTCTCCTTCCTGTCTCCGTCGCCTTGTTCTTACCTTTTGAAGAGTAGAATAGCAATGACGATGCAGACGATGAAGATGACAGCCAGCACAGGCCCCACCACCCACAACAAACCCTCTTCCTCGTCAATAATGGGCTGAGGATCCACGTCGGATGAGGTCACGGGGTCAGAATAGGGGCTAGTGGCGTACATGGTCTGGAGGAAGACACGGCTTGTTCAGTACAGTGGGTATTTAGGTGTGTGTGTGTGTGTGCATATTGTAGGTGTGTGTTTCGGCGTGCACTCACGTTTTCGGAGAGGTCCAGCAGGGCGAGCACGAAGAACACGTACTCCTGTCCGTTCTGCAGCGGGCGGTTGTGGAAGTCGCCGTAGTTTCTCCCGTCGCCGAGCGTGAACTCAGGTGGGAGGGTCTTAAAGTGAGCGCTAACATAGGCCTTGGGGTCCGATTGGCCCGCCTGTCTGCGGATGCGGAGGGCTCGGCTGATACTGGTCCTGTTGATCTCTTTGAGGAGCTGGAGCGGATGACGACGAAGACGAAGGAGAGAGGAGAGAGGCAAGTGGAAACAAAGGCAGAAAAGAGTTTTAGATAGGAATTGTGGAATATTTGGGAAACAGGACGGGGAAATACATTGTAATTTCTTCTCCTTTTGGCAGTTTTATTCACAAAACCCCTCATCAGTGCAGGGACAACGGTTTATAAAACATCATTGTCTAAATGTGATCATCTTCAATGAGAATTGAAATACCATCACATTTATTCATGGGGATAGTTGGCTTCCGTAAAAACTCTATTGAAAGCAATCTGAGCGCCTTCAGACCAGCGTAATGAGGTGAATAAGTCTTTGGGAGCTGAATGGGATGGTGAATAGAATGTGAAAGCACCGTTCGGACTGAACAAGCGCCGGTGCATAATAACATCTCAGACAGAAGAGGCCTGGCATTTACCAAAATGAAAAGAAATCTGCGAGGGATGTTTCTTTTTCTATGCCAGTTTTAAATTGTTTGGGGAGAAAACACAGAAAAACATCACATAAAAATCAGCGTAGTAATTTTCCTTCAAAGAAACGGTGGAATTAATTGCTTTTTGTCAAGCGCTGGGCAAGTATTACCACAGAAAAGGCAATCAAACTCTATTGTTTTGGTGTGATTTCAGGTACATGAAAGTATATCTGAAAGTACATCGCCTAAATGAGCAGGGAGGGTTTCTTCAAATGAGTCTGGGAAATGATTTATTTTCCCCCTGTATTAAATTGTGCAGTGAAATTTAAGGACCTAGTTACTGTTTTATATTGAAATTTACGAGTCCATTATGTTTTGCATACAGTGTCTCAGAGTAATTCATTTTAGTACATATATTAAACAATAACAAGCCCACTTTTTGGCAGATTTATCAGAAATGCGGTTTCATCCTGTCCATGATAAACATGCTCTGTATTTATTGAAGACTAAAATAATGATTGTTGAAAAAAGAATTTATCATATAACTCTTGTTTTTTATGAGGACAAATGTTTTGACATAAATATGAACACAGTGTTAAATACTGGACTCGACTTTCATTAAGTCCAATATTAGATTAAATCTATGTATCTGCTATCATAAGTAGTATGATAATTCAATATTCAACATAATAGTTAATAATTCACTCCATCCTCTGCAGTGCTCCTCAACTTCTCCATGTTGCCTTCATTATAATTCACAATCAGTAATGTTTGATATGCATGTCTCACCTCATCCAGGCTCATCTGGTCGGGTTCCTCCCAGGGATTCAGAAACTTCCCTCCTCGCTGCTTCTTCAGCGGCAACACCACCACGTAGTAACCCCTGACAACAAAGCAGAGCACTGAGATGAAGGCTGGGGAAAACACACACACTTAAATTGTGTCCTCATCTCAAATTCCTTTGTCAAACAGCTCTGCTTTGACAACTGAGGAACAACTCTTTCACTCTGAGACAGAACAGCTGCTGCAGGTGCATGGAGAGCCGGGTGTGAGATCACACAAACAAAATTATCACTGACATATTACAGAATTATACTCAGTAGAGACAGATCATGAGTCACCCCAGTGCTCCATGCTGACTACACTATGTGCAGTATAATGTCAAAATTGAAAATATGGGGACTTAAATCCAGTAAATCCAAGCAATTAAAAATGCTATTTGCTAAAGCTTGGCACTTTGGCTTAAGAGCTGACCTTACTCTGAGACCGCAAATGTCTCCCGCCCAATCCACACCTGATTAGTTAAATCAAATGTGTTCATGTGAGAAGAAGTGTTTGGAGCCCCTCAGCTCATAATTGGCTCAACACACCTGATTAAACACCTGGGTAAGGCAGGGAGAGATGGAAAATGTGCAGCATTCCAAATGCAGAATTGAGAGCAACTGCCTCAGAAAAGCAACTGAGGTACGAGATCCACAAACCTCATTCAACCTTATTATACACTGATTGGATCACATTTGTACTTCCGTAAAAATTGTCATTATGTGATTTAAAAATAGCTGATGAAAAACTGATTATAATTGCTGCTACAAATCTGGACAAACCTACTTAAACTGGGATAAATTCATGCATCAACAAACAGAAAAGGCAAAGTGCTGTTTGTGCCTCCAAATCCCAATACGCTATTGACGTGACGGGGGACAAAACCCAGCAAAATGGTTAGGAGAACACATGAGTAACAACAGATTGAGGCAGAACACTAAGGGCTGCATTCACTCGGTATCTATATTTGTTTGTGGGTCCAATTCCAAAAAAGCAGATGAGATTATCAGCTTTGAGCTTTCATTTGGCCCGGCGCATGTGGGAGTTCTCAGACTTGCTCTGCTGCCAGCTCAGAGAAATCCCTCCTTATAGACCCGTAAACACAGAGCAGCGAGGAAGGAAACAGTCAAATCATCTCGCAGGGTTTGTGGAATGATTCATTTGACGATATATTTACAGGGAATTCTGCACTTGTCGCCCATAAATTCAAAAACACTCCAGCGTCAAAGAAAATTCTCGGCTCTATTCATTAAAAGTGTTAATTAATTACGCCTTCTCACTCGTCCATCATCATCATCATTACCTGACTTTAGCGGTGGTCTGTACCGACGGGAGCTGCACAGTCACCATGCCGTCCGCGTTGGTCTTCCCTACCACCGTCGGTTTGGTCTTCAGGATGTCGGGGGCGGTGGTGGCGGTGACACGATGCTGCAGTCCCCCGGCACTGTTGGCTCGATTGGTGAGGAGGAAGGAGTACTGGGTGTCGGGCTCTAAACCTGTGATCAGCTTCTGGGTCTGTTTGCCGTCCACCTCCACTGACTGGCCCTTACCATACAGGATCTGGACAGGAAGTGAATACAGGGTTAAATCGCATAATACATGGCAATCAGTTTTACTCAAGAGTAACCAATTTTTTGCCAGGAATAATTTAGCCAAAGTGCAAATCCACGGAGAACTGCAAAGAAAATAATGAAGAAATGGAGAGATGTGCCAGAATTTCAATTTTTTTCCCCTCTTTCTTCAAAAAATAGAAAAGGAGTAATACATTCCTGATTTTCTTTATTTGATACTATATTATGAAAATGTAAATTGAGCCTTACATAGAGAACATCCACTTCTAAAGAACTTACAGTGAAAGGCTGAGTAGGATTCTTATCCCGGATCTCCCAGGACAGCAGGACAGAGTTCTTCATTGCAGCCTTTACTCGAAAGTTGGTAGCAAAAACTAAGAAAAACACACAAAACACACTGATATGATTCCACAGGTCCCGTCAGTCTCACTGCTGAGTCAAAAATAGTCTTACCTGTTTATAATCCAACCGTACGAGTCTCAAACTAGCTACTTTGTTAGTCTGGCTTTGCTCCGGTCAACAAACTGTCATTGGGACCGGACAGATATTCCCAAGACCCAAGACTCTTACCTTGTTTTGGGAAAAGGACGTGGGGTCTAAGACTACAGCGACAAGACAACAAAAAAGGACACTTAGGGAGAGAGTGTGTATATGTGGGGGACATATGCACATGTGTATGTGTACAGTGTGAGACAAAATGTTTTTGATGCATGTCTTGGATTCTGAGCGATGAAGATGGGTGAGTGAAGTGAGTGCCATTGTGTCCTACCTTGGTCCACCCGCTGTGTTCTAAACTGGACACCGGGACTGTACAGCCCGGGGCCGACAGCCGTGAACGCGCACACCCTGACATCAAACACTGTATCGGCACGCAGAGCCTCCAACAAAACACTCGACCTGGGAGCTGCCACCACAACTTCCGAGGCATTTCCTCTGCTGTTAATGTCCTTGTACAGCACCGAATACTTCACAATTCTCCCATTTTGCTCAATTAGGGGGACGGACTTCCATGCCAGCCGGAGAGAGGCAGCAGAAGCCTCCTCACAGACGATACCCTCCGGATATCCACTGGGAACGTCTTCAGGAGTCGTCACCTCCTTTACTGCCTCCTCTCCGTAGCCCATTTTGTTACGGGCAGAGAGTCGAAACACATAGCTGGCTCCCTTGTGGATGTCCTGGGGGGTGTAATGGTCCTGCTTGGCAGGGAACTCCACCACCGTGAAGGGGAGGACATCGATACGGCCGAACGTGAGGCGGTAACCCAGGAGTGGGGTGGGAGCATTGGGTGGAGGGTACCACTGAAGCAGAGCGGTGCTAGCTTCGGTAGCAGTCACCATCAATTTGGGCTTGTCAGGCACTGGGGGGGGACAGAACGAAGAAAAGAAAATGATAATTAGAGGATAATTACAAAGCACATTATTTATAACCTTATGCAAAAGAGCCAAAGTGATTAATATGGTGCGAAATGAATGGCCCTTTACTGGCAAAGCAGAATAAAAACATAACCCATTCAATGATTTAATGGCCTCTAATGATCATTAGTGAGGCTGTTGTGTTAAAGATCATTAGTAGAGATGTTAGCATGTGTGTGTATGAGTGCCTTCATTCTCTTTTGTCTTTCTGTATGTCTCTATAACTGTCTGTCCTAGAAATACTCAAAGTAGCAACACCATAGAGGATAATACTGAGGGATAAGAGTGAAAAACAAACCCACAGCTGTTGAGTAAAGGTGTCATACTGTACATTAAGCCTATGTGATACACATGTAAGTACAAGAACCTCACATAAATACTGCAGTGTGAGGTAGCGGTTACTGTCTAACCTCTGATAAGTGTGTGTGTTGTCACTCACGTGGCAGGGCGGTGCAGACAGTAACGGGTTTGCTGCGTGCGCCGTCGCCTTTGGCCGTGTACGCCCCGACTGATACCGAATAGGACGTGTCAGCCTTCAGGTCTCCGAGCAGAACCTCCTGTCCAGCACAACACAAAGAGGCTCGCTCAGCAAACACCAAGTCAAAGGTCATCACTGAGGGTTTGACGTTATTAATGTAATTAAGTGAAATCTGGTGAAAAAGGCACGGACTCACTGTACGACTCTTTTCATACCATCTAACTATATATATAAAAAAAGTATTCAATGATTCTCAGCCATTTTCTAAGGCCGAGATAGAAACTTTGAAGTTACTTTTCTTTGTTTTCGTCGCTCATGCAGCTGCTGCGGCTGGAAAACCGTACGAATACAATTTCGTATCGTCTCAACAAAGATGAGGACTAAAAAAAGAAACGCTATCAAATTATCTCAACACAGCTGAAGATGTGGTTCCCTTTCAGCACTGAGCGTACCTCATTTAACAATGCAAAACCCTGAACTCTGTCTTCATCTAAACACACCACAATACTTTCCTTTTTAGCGAGCGGTGAGAAAAATAACCTCTGTGTTTTTTAATAATGGGTCATGACACAAAAAACTCTGTGTTTTTTTTCTAGGGTCTGTTATTAAAAAGAGAGGAAGCAGAAATGAAACAGGGACCTCATGCTGGCTTTTAAGCACCCAGCTCAAGTCCTCCGAGACTTTAATGCCACAGTCTCATAAACATGCTCTACGTGCTTCATCATTGTCATCGCTGTTAAGTAATGTGTTTTTTTAAAAAAAGGGGTCACTCACATATTGAGTCGAGTCGCCATGTTCCCACTGAGCGGCGGAAGGAGGAGGCGGAGAGAATGAAAAAGAGAAGAGAGGCAAATAGAGTGAATGTTTTGGGTTATCCTCCTTCTTCATCCTTCATTGTCTGCCCTCAATAGTTGATGGTATTCCTTTAAAAATGCTTTCAAAGTAATAATCAAACAACATAATAATCATAATAATATTCACCATCATTCAAGATTTCTGCTCAATCAATCATTATACCATTTCAATGCCTTAGCAATGTATAGAGTGATAAATCAATGTACATGTAAATTAAACATAATAGTATCTAGATTAAATGTGTAAAGTTATAATTCTATTTCATAATTCTGTATTCACATGATGAGTACATTTGTTAAACACATTTTATGAAATCCTTTTAAGCAGCTCTTTACTGTAATGATCATTGCTGAACCGAGCCTGTGATTGAATGTCATCACTCAGTACATCCATGTAACATCAAGCTGTTGGAGGAAATTGACTTATTTCTGGCATTAGCCAAACTATTAAATGACTCTGCTCATTCACAAAAGCATTGATTTGAAGGAGATGCGGTATACGGCTGTGTTACCTGAGAGTCGTCAATGAGGATGTCCTTGATGAATGGCTGACCCTGAGGCTCCCCGTAGTTCATCCTCACATAGTGGACTTGGTAGCCTCGGATCTGACCGTGCTGCCGTTCGGGCGCCGGCGCCCACCATGTCACCCTAACGGCCGAGGCGTTCGCGGTCTCTGCCTCCACCCCTCGCGGGGGACCGCTGGGAACTACAAATGCATTTCGGGACAGATGTCAAGCATCATAGGGGACGGGCAGTCTAACCTCTCAAGCAGAGGCCCTCACTTTGTTTATCAAAAACAGACTTAATGCACGGGAAGATACAAAAAAAAAATCCCTCCGAAAAGTGTAAAGCTGTTCTGATGTTTGGGGGAAAAAAGCCAAAATAGTACAAAAAAAACAAACAAGTGCTTGAAGAAAAACATGGGATAAAAAAGCAGTGGAGGATAGGAAGCAAATGTAGAGAAAGATAAGAAAGGCAGATAGAAAAGGATTTGTTGCCCGGGGCAGATAAACAGTGGCAGGCAGTCAAAGAGAAATACTGTTATCAAGAAAAACCTCTTTGCCAAGAACACTGCTCGTACGCTTCACACAAAACCTCTCAGAGGGAAAAACTCAAGGCACCTCTCACTGACCCCCGGCTAACCACTCTGAAACATGAGCGTATGGATTTGCAAAAGCATATTGCTGAAAACGCTACAAATGACCAAACGGAAAAACATTCAATAGATTAGTTAAGTGAGAGATACTAAAATATTTGTAAGTCGGGGTGGGCGGACAGCAAGAAAGACAAGGCCAAGGTCGAGCTTATCTCAGGGCTGTTAGTAGTTTCAAGGGTTTCCAAGACAAAAAGCGATCCAGAAGGTGGGAAAGGACGACAATTTAGAAGAAAAGGCAAAATGCGGAAGGAGGCGATGGTAAATGAAAGGAGGCAAGAATTCGCTGCTGGAGAAAGAAGGAGGTTTGCTGTTGAGAGGAGAGAGCAGCAGCGAGGGAAGAACAAGAGGATCTTTATTTACGGTGATGGAGGCTCTGGCAGGTATGAGGGAATAAAGGAGAATCTGAGGGTTTGATTATTCGTTCAAATTCATCATCCGTGAAGGACTGCAGCTCAGGGGCAGAGGAGAAGCTGTTTCTGGCCCGTGGAGGAGGCGGGTTATGTTAGGACACTTTGAGCTTGTTAGTATGATGTTAGTGGGTTAGAGGGAGCCATTCCTAGAGGGGCGGGGCATCCGAAAGCAGGCGTGGGGGAACATACCATCTTCCTCGGTGCGGATAAGAAGCTGTAAACTTTCAGGTCCGTCCCCGGCGTGCGTCTGCGCTCGCACCGTTAAGCCGTACTCGGTCCATTTCTCCAGGTCTTCCAGGAGGTACGGGGAACTTCCCGGCGGAACCCCGTCGATCCTTTTAGACGTTTTGTTGCCCTCGGTGGTGGAGTACTGGATGGCGTAGCCCGTAATGACGCCGTTCTGAAACTCCACGAGGGGCGGCGTCCAACTTACCAGCACGCTGGTAGAGCTGGGAGTGGTGCATGTGATGTCCTGGGGGGGCGCTGAGGGGACTGAGTGGCCAGATTTGGAAGGAAGGCGGGGATCATTTGAGTCAATGTGTTTGGATGTGTGCGGTTTGTTATGGATGGGTGGTGATGTGAGGTGAGGAGGTTTTTTTTGAGGGAATGAAATTCAGCAGACGAAAGACAAGAGAACAAAAGACAAAGAAACATCAAATGAAAACAAAACACTGGCGAAGGGAAGCTCTAAAGAAAGTTACAGCATGGCTACAACAAAAAGATGGCTGAACGAACGTACTGAAGCGATGAGTGTCAATTCTCGCTCGATAGAAATGGCCCACAAATGAAATCGAGTGAATGAGTTAAACAAAAAAAAGAGGATGCGACACAAAACACACACACACATACCTGCCTGTAACGCACTTGTCCTGAGAGACCAAGCCTCTGTGCTCCATCCATGACAGAGTTCTGCTCTCTATCTACAAACCTTTGGCTCTTACCTCATTGATACCGAATCTCTCACAGACCTCAGATTGATCGCCAACATGTCACTCAGCAGCCAGTTGCTCAAAACTGTTACTTGTTGAAAATGTTTTGAGGCGATATTTGTGCCAAATCCGAGGGCAGTCAGTTTGTTTACATGCACGCTACAGTTAATAGTAGCTAATGTCTGTAGTAGCTAATGTCTGTGCTGCGATTAAGGCAACAATGACAACGGATTCCTATATGTTTGAGTAAATGAATTCAAGTAAATTACTCAGATTTAGGACAATTCTTGATCTGATAATGGTATTTACGTTCATTATGAAATAATTGCATTGCCTTAATCACAGTAGATTCTAGTTTAGACGAATGATGACTTCTTTCTGACAATGCAAAAAAGCCAAGACGCCAGCTGACTAATGTTTGAGCTCATACTGATGTTGTGATATAGGAATATGTTGTGGTCAGATCACTATGACCTAGAGGTACAGCAGATACATTGAGTTCCTATTCTGCATTGTCAAAAAATGAAATCCGTCTCTCTCTTTCACTTTCTTGCTCTCTCTCACACACGCTCACACATTCACACAGAGCGGGTGGCGCGGTGGGACCTACGCGTCTGCGGCGTATCGATGGAGACCTCGTTGGTGTAGGCCCCGATCCCGTGCTTGCTCTTGGCAGCCAGCTGAAAGGTGTAGGTGGAGAAAGGCTTCAGGTTCTTCAGAAGGTAGGAGGTGTTCGGCTCGAAGCTGACCTTCTTCTAAACGCACAGCGACAGAAGAGTGGAAGAGGTCGGGGTGAGATGGCATCCATTCATCCCTCTCTGTGCTACCAATGTATCTGTATCCTCCTCACCTCTTCAGTGTCGTCTGCTCGTCTGTAGACCAGCTCATACCCGGTGATCTGGTTGTCAGGGCCGCCCTGGGGTGGGGCCACCCACGACAACAGGATACTGGTCTCTGACTTGGCCTCGCCTTTGAAATCAGACGGTTGGGATGGAACTACAGAGAGAGAGAAGAGGCGGAATGAGTAAAATAGGATCTGACCACACACAGTACATGTTCTTTCATTCTAAGAGATCCGATTAGTTGGAACCTTGTAAATCCTCCCACACACAGCTTGGCATTATACCCTCACCTCCAGTCTTGGCTATGATCTGCAGGTCCTGGGATAAAGGTCCGTCCCCCACAGAGGTAAAGGCCAGGACCCGGATGTAGTAGGTCTTGTTAGGGGTCAGACCCTGGATGGTGATGAAGTTGGCGCTGCGAACCATCTGCTTCTCCCACTGCACATCACACAGACACAACACAAGGCATCAACACAGCGAGCGGCCAGGAGGCGCACGTATTCATGAGATGAGTAACACACACAGAGACACACCTGGTTGACTGACAGTGTGTTGTCAGCGGTGTAGTAGACCCTGTAGCCCACCACCTGCCCGTTAGGCTCCTCTGGCTCATCCCAGTGGATGATCGCTGTTGTGGTGCTCAGCATACGACCCCTGACCTGGAGGGGCAAACGGGGGGGAACTTCAGCAACTCACTGACATTAAAGCTTCACAACATTCTACGTATAATCTCCAGTCAAGTCATGGCTCTGACCTGTCGGGGAGGTGAGGAGGGCGCCTGCTCGCCCGTGCGTGCCTCCACCACCTCGCTGGAGGGGCCCTGGCCGATGGTGTTGACGGCCGCCACCCGGAAGTCGTAGTGGGAGTACGGGCTCAGGCCGCCCACGCTGTAGCGCGTCGTGGCGATGCCGTCAATCTCCTTGTAGGGGTCCTCTGAGCCTTTGGCACGGTACTGGAGACAAAAAGAGGGGACGAGGGACAAGAGAGGTACTGTATTTACGGCTGCATCTGCATTAGTCAACTACATGGAAAATAAGTAAAAAATTGCAGAATGCTCTTTACAAACTAACAAATATACATAATCGATTACGGAGGTCACACATGGGAGCTGCTGTCTTTGTGTCACTTTGAGTTTGAGTTTTGAGTTGAGATGGGAAATTCTCCTCTGCTACTTTGTGTAAGCGGATGTGGAGGAATCTGTCACACACACCTGTATGATGTAGTAGGAGACAGGTTCAGGATTGCCGGAATCCCAGGTGAGAGTAATACTTGTTGCAGTTCTCTCTGTCACCACAGGGATGCCAGGGGCCTTTGGCAGGGCTGGGAGCGAGAGAGGGAGAGAGAGAGAGAGATCGAGCAAGGGATATAGAGAGAGCGAGAGAGAGAATTTAATGGAAATGATTTCTTTTTACAACACTACCCATCCATAAAAGAGGAAGTTTTTCCTTCTTAAAGAATGTGGAGCTCTTAAAAGTAATAACCACAGTCTAACTGGAGGAAAAGTCACTTCCTCTCTCGCACGCCTTCCCCCTACGGCTCAGTAAACACACACTGACTAACTCACCTTTGACAATAATCTGTGCCACCGCCTCGATCACGCCAAGAGTCGACATGGCAACACAGGTGTAATTGTTCGACTGCCGCACGTCGGTCAGTTCCAGGACGTTCCGGCCGATGGGCATGTCGTCCTCGGGTGTCAGGTCCTCCGCTCCCAGCATCCACTTCACGTACGGCATAGGCGAACCCACTGCCACGCAGGTTATGTTGACATTCCCTCCTGGCATGATCTCGCTGTCAGCTGGGGGAATGGAGAAGCGAGGGGGGACGCGGCGTACTGGAAGGGCGGCGAGAGCAGAGAGGTGAGAAAAGAGAGGGCGATGAGCACTTTGGTGATGTGCGACGCAGCGTACAGGTCGATACCTTCAGGGTGGGAACGCTGAACGATGATTCTTTTTTTTGTCGAGCACCGTGCGCTCAGATGAAAATTTTATGGCATTTCAAATATGACTGCAAGGATTCAGATAATCTTGTACTCCACAGTGAGGGTGCATGTGATTTCTCAATGTTTAATTCATGATGTTTTTAGGTGTGCTCCATTAAATATTTTATGAACTGAAACACAAAAGAAGCTCACAAAAAAAAAAAACCTCACAGCAAACAAACATGCACTCACAGGAGGAGAAAAAAAAAGAAAAAGGATGCAGTATATCTGAAGCTACCGCCGGCTTTAAACCTTCAGTGGCATACGTTAAAGAAAAAAAAATCACTAAATTCAGTTTAATGCAAGAAATAGATCTCTTGGGAGAGACTCAGGGAGCCACACAGTTGTTATTGTACCAACCTTCTCGCAGCTCTGCAGAGGGAGGACGGGGCGGCGGAAGAGGAGCAAAGATAGGAAAAGGCAGAGTTAGACAAAGGAATACAGCAAGGTGACAACAGGCAGAAAGGGACAAGAAAGAAAGAAAGGAAAGAAGAAAGAAAGAAGTGAGCGAGAGTGAGAGGATAGAGAAGAGAAGACTTCCTGTGTGAGGCAGCGGCGTCCACAGGCTGCCTGTCAAACACTCACTGATGCTACTGGCCTTGCAAGCTCACTTCAATAACTGTCTGTCTGTGTGTGTGTGTGTGTGTGTGTGTGTGTGTGTGTGTGTGTGTGTGTGTGTGTGTGTGTGTGTGTGTGTGTGTGTGTGTGTGTGTGTGCGCACATGTGTGTTTATGTTTATTTATCCGTATATTGCCTTGTGTATGGCACAGATGTGTGTTTGTGTGTGTTTCTCATCCCTGGGAGCGCTGTTAGTCAGAAAAACACGCAAAACTGTTTAAAGCCCCCCTTTTTTTTCCTGTCAGGCAGACAACAGAGCAAAAAGGCCCCGGGAACAGAAATGTCTACAAGATTCAAACATTTGGTTGGTATATGTCCGTGTGTGTGTGTGTGTGTGTGTGTGTGTTGAAGGAAAGTGTGCCTGAGGAGGTGAGGTGTCTGTCAGATGCAGGGAGAGAAACACAAGTCTTAACCAGACAATGATTTGGTTTTTCTCTGAGGTCTAAAGGCTAAGAAGGCGAGGCAGACAGAATAATGGCCCGGGTGAAATATTCAGCCCACCCTTAACTGACACGGGGGAGCTTCCCTCTTTAGAACCATCCTGTTTTATGACTCGCTAGTATCTGGCGCTACGATAAAGCACTATTCAACACAGCAGGTTTAACAGCGTCATATCGCATTAACATGATAAATGCACGTCTTTAACAGTCAGTGTCAAAAGCTTTACATGCGTCTACGCTTTAAATCCACACGCTCGTATTGGATTGTGCTGCCCGGGTTACAAGATCCCCCAATTACCTCTGACATAGAGGTTAGCCGGGGTGGAATAGCGTGTCCCGTCGCTGTTGGTGGCAACGCACTCGTACTTTCCCTGGTCGGACTCCTCGCTCATCTCGATCTGGAGGGCACCTGGATTGATGGAGGGGCGAGGGGGATGAGGATGGAGAGAGAGAGAGAGAGAGAGAGAGAGAGAGAGAGAGAGAGGGGGGAAGAGGAGAGAGAGTCACACCGGAAAATAGAGAAGAGCGATCACACAAAAGTTGGGAGGGTATCGAGTAATTGTTTGCAGCGTACAGCGACACATCAACACAGAAATGGTAAGAGCTGCATAAAGAGTCAATGAGTCTGGATCGACTGAGGACGTTTCAGCAAAAACAGGCTGACAAGGCTAAAAAGGGGGGAGGGGGGGGGGGGGGGGGCAGGGGGTGGGCAAATGCACATCAACACGTCTCTGTCACTGTCAGTAAAAATCTGTCCAAACACACCGCTCAGCTTTAGGAAAACCAAAAAAGTAAAAAAAAAGCACTGACAGAAAGCCTACAGCAAAAAACCAGACAGATGTTCTCCATGCAAGTCAGACACAAATGGAACCGGCCCTGCCAAAAACGTGGCGGCATCCACTCACAACGTCAACGTATTTGGGAGATTCACCGCTGGAAACTGAGATGCTGTTATATTAAGGAGCAATTCATGTTTTTCTTTTTGGCTTTCAAGGACAACATGATGACTAAAGCTATCGCCATGGCAATAAGATTTCAAAACCCTTTCGGATCCACCAATGGGATCAGGAGTGTGATGTCGGGTGAAAGACACCCAATAGGAGGCAAAGACATCAACCGACCTCGGTGGAGGCCAACAGGTGAAAAAAAAGGAACGACATACGGAAAGCCTTGGGAGGGGACCGACGCTTTCTCGCTGCCTGAAAATAGAAAAACTGTCAAAAAAAAGTCAACAAGAGGGTTTTTTAAAATGTATTTTCTTTACAGATGGTGAGGCAAAAAAGCGCCCATAAAAACTTTATCAAAAAGTGGTTGTTTGGGGCTTTTTATCGGTGATGAGAGAGAAAAGAGAAAGGGATGGTAAAAAACTGTGGATAAATGTGGCGTATGCTTGTGTGTGTGTGTGTGTGTGTGTGTGTGTGTGTGTGTGTATGCGTGTCTTTGCATTTGTGTGTCCGAGTCTTCGCCATCTGGACTTGTCAGGCTTAGCGCATAACAGCTGGGAGGGGAAAATAAAACTGGGACGTTTGACTTGGCAAAATATAGACAAGGTAGGAAGAGAGTCCGGGGTCAAGCTGGTGTCAAGAGCCCCGCAAAAAAAAAGAAGAAGAAGAAGAAGAAGAAACAAACTCAGATCACAAAAGAAAATCAAAAATAAGAAAATGAAGGAATCAATCAAACAACCAAACGGGAGGGAGAGGTGATAGAATGCTTTTCACCTCCAAACTGAGCAACAAAGAGGTCAAAATCCAAATCGTAAACACAACATGCGATAAAAAACGAAAGTGGACACGGAAAGCGAAGTGATGTGAAAATGAGCGGATACCAAAGGAGAGATCACAAGATGGCGGAGGGAGGAAGGAAGCCATGACGGGGTTTCTGCATTAGAGGGGAGGTTGAAGCCGAGATGGATGAAGGGATCGAGAGATGATGGAAGATGGAGGAGGGGATGTGATTAAAAGTCATAGTATAATGAACTGCTTTGCTCAATTCCAATTCCCCTCTCGCTCCTACTGCCATGTATCTCTTTAATAGCTGAAGCGGCTGGTTAAGTGTCACCAATATGGCCCGCTGTTGGACTGAGGCCATATTGATTAACCCGCCCAGAGCTTTCCAGATCTACGAGACAAGCAGGAACCAGGGTCAGGAATGGAATCGGGCCACTGTGTCATGTCGGTCCTCCCAGCAGTCTTACCTCGTATGGGCGTGCCACCTGAGTGGGCAATGAATGCACGAGATTAAAGAAGAAGAAGAAGAAGAAAATGTTAGTACCACGGAAGGAGACGGGGAGAAGGAGGGAGGGATACTGAAAGAAAGGTCGGGAGTTTGGGGGGGGATGGGGGAAGGGAGTGGGGAGGGGGAGAATCTCAAAATTAGAGAGAAAGAGTCAAAATATAGGTCCTTAGAGAGCGAGCGAGAGACAGAGAGAGAGAGAGAGAGAGGGAGAGAGAGATAAAGAGAGAATGATAGAACAATTAAAGGCAGAATTAGCCTGAGAGGAGAAAGACAGACACTAGAGAGACAGAGGGACAGACAGTGACAGAGCTATAAGGATTGGATCTCATTGGTTTGCAGCAGGGGCAGATGTGGCTGTAGGAGGTGAGGTGTCTGCACGACTCTATCGTGTCCCACAAGTTCTCCTGCGGGGACTCGTACAGGTCTCTATGAGGTGGACTGGCTCTGTGATTCTACTCAGTGTGATTGTGATCCTCATCTAGTTCTTGAACAGCTAATAATGTTCTGAATGCATTCACTTGATTCGGAACGAATGCAATTCTTTACGACTGCGTGCATTTACAATTTTAGTGTAATATCTATTTTTCATTCGATGGAGAACACTCCTAACATACGTGGAGCCAATGTTAATGTCACGATCATGTAAATGTGTCACTTGAGGATTAAAAATGTCTGAAAAGTCCTGTTGCCTTGATTATTTCTGCTAGATCTCCAATGAACTGGCTGAATGAGAACCTTCATAACTATTATTAGACGTATGAGTACTACTTATCCACCCTCCAACACTTGAACACTGTTAAAGCAAACAGGCAGCACAACACCAAAACTGGCAGTGATTTCATTGTTTGGTTGTATTTTGCTTCTACATATCCCTGAGATAACTGGCAAGAGCTAAGCATCATCCCATCATGTCAACATGAAGTTTTGACGGAAACAATATCAAACATCAGCAGTAAATGTCAGGTTTATGTGTCAGCCCTCCGGAATCAAACAACCTGGGGCCGTCTTTGAAAATCCAAACCCTCTAACCTCCCTGCTACATTCACAGATGTGAGAGAGAGAGAGATGTCCGGAAATCTCGACAAAGCCTCGTCCGCCAGAATGCTAGCGCAGCCGCAGTCACAGCTAGCGCTTGTGTGAGAGCGGGGAGAGTTGAAAGCTTTCTCACAGGAAAAACATCAAAACAGCTGCGCGTTAAGATTGCCAAAAACTTCTGGCAGGTTCTCCGGTGGTGATCAAAAAGCATTTTGGGGGGAACTAAACATAGGAAATGAAGGCTGAGAGAAAACAGAGGTCAATCCGGGAGCAGGCTGAATATTTCATACTCTACATTTAAACCTGAATTAGACTCGGCTGAAGACGACATAACGATCATGTGAACAGATCGAGGCATAGATTGACACTGATGTTCTCAGAGTAACAGAACTAGGTTACGCAACTGTAGCCGATTTCAGTGTTCAAGTATTTCCTCCCTGATTAAGAAACGAGTCGTTCAAATACAGGGCATGATGGAACCGTGACAACTAAATCCACGTATTTGTCTGAGTGATGAAACAGTGTGAGAGTATAGAAAGGGTGGATTTTTAAAAATACTTCCTCTGACTCACCTATGCTGTGGTATAATAATGTCTTATCATTATTAGTAATATTATTATTAACTATACTGTACCATCTCGTCAGCGAGGCCCTAGCTGTCTGGCAAAGCCTCGCGGATTTGACGGCGTATTGCCTGGTAACTCTAGACAGCAGAGTGGCGTGAGTAAGTGGGTGAGTGAATGACAGCGTGAGTGAGTGAGTGAGAGAAAGAATAATTGAATAAGTGAGGAAGTGGAGAAGTAAGTAGTAATAGGTGAGTGTGAGGAGAAAGTCATTTGTTTTTCTTTAGGGGTTGGGGGTGGGGAGGGGTGTGGAAAGGCTGCAGGTTCACAGGTGAGGGTGTGTGGATGTCTGTGTGTGTGTGTGTGTGTGTGTGTGTGTGTGTGTGTGTTGTTTGTAGCAGTCACACTGAGTAAGAGTGTGTGAGCCTTGTGGTGCGATTGCTCTGCGACTGTGCGCTTCAAATGATCTGAGTCTGTGTGTGACCATTGGTTGTGTGACTGTTAGTAAAATGCATGCCATGCATTTTAATAACACATCAGTATTGTCAAGGTGAGCAGCAGCAGCAGCAGCAACAGTGACATTAGTGTACAGTATATATAGAGAAGTGGACAGTGAGGGTGTGGGCCTCGGAACAGAAGCACTTACCAAAGGACTCTGTGGTTAAAAAGATACAAAGAGAAAAGAAACAGCACAGACATGGCATTACAATCCCACAATTGGTTACACAAAGGAGTTGACTTAGTAGAAACACCCTGAAAAGCACTGGAACTCCTAAAAAGGTCAAGAATATTGAGTATCTAAACAGAAATGTGTGCTAAAAAGGATCATGAAAGTCAAAGCTATTTCTGTAAAGAGCAGGACTAACATACCAGGTATCTGCGCCTGACATTCTCACTTGTAACAATTGCTTAAATCCTTATTTAATTTCTTTTTTGAAAAATAAAGGTCAGAGAGGGGGGATCAAGCTCAGTGGAGGGTTTAGCAAGAGATTAAAAACATAACAAACAGTGAAGCAAAGAGGTCGTTATCCAGGAGGAAGCCAGAAAGACGGGAGTCCAATCACAAAAAAAAAAGGGGGGGTTGGGGTTTGGGGTCCAGACTTGGTCCCTAGAAGCAAGGAAGAGAACTACTGTGGCTACAGAGAAACGGTCTGGGAGCGGATTGCGTGGCTCGACTGTCACAGAATCTCTTCGACAATCTTTGGGCTTCTCTTTTGAGTAGAGCTAATAATTTCACTTTGAATAACGTGGAAGATCTGCCAGTCAATTTCAAACACCCACGCAACACACGCTCCGATCCGTGGGAATGAGAAAGAACAAAAAAAGTTATTGGACTGTTAAGTCACAGCAGTGAGCGATCTGCAGGAGGCCATTCCCTCTGTGCAAACCACCATCGCCCGGGTTTAACTCGCAAATGAAGTCAGTAGAGCAATTTATCAGAGTATAAATAGACGGATGCGTTTTGGTTGCAGACGTTCTGAGAGGGAGTTTTCCATGTTAAACCCTTCGTGATGGCGATTTGCAGAGGAAGACCTCAGAGCGATGCGGAGAGAGAGAGAGAGTTGGGAAGCGTCGGATTCACTTTTGGGGCCTTGGAAGAGTTTAGGAGGTTGGGCGACCATACACACACACACAGTCAACTCATACCACAGCAGCAGAGTGGGGCAGCTGAGGAGTACAGCCAGTAACCACCGCACAAAGGCGGCGGAGGAGGAGGATGGAACAGTAACAAGGACGGGTGAACAAGGGCATTGGAGGAGCAGAAAATCAAAACAGGCAGAGGGGGGAAAGACAGAGGATAAGTGGAGTGGATATTAAAGGAGGGATAAAAGCGACGTGGGAGGAAAAAACCTGGAGGTACAAATAAAAGGCGGGTTTAAGGGGATAAACTCTGTGGTTACCTGAGCGCAGCTGCTTGATTCGCCCGTTGTTATTGGACGTGTTAACCGGCAGGAAATCCTTGAACCAGGTAATTTCTGGGTCAGGGTTGCCGCTGGCAGCACACAGCATGGTGGCGGTCCGAGAGCGCTCCACCACCTTGAGCTGGGGGCCCATGTCTATGGTGGGGAAGCCCGAGGGCAGCTGGTCCTCTGGAAAGACACGGGAGACACAGGAGTCAAACACGGCTCACAACCCTCCACTTTAAAGCGGCGTGCTTGCTGAAAACACTGAAATTTGTTTGGTTCGTATGTTCAGGAAAGATCCAGAAATGTATTATTGTTATTGTTATGATGTAGGAGTTTAAGAACAAGGCTTGATAGGATTCACTCCACGGATATATTACAATCTTTGTGTTGGCTTCGCCGCCCACAATAAGCCTCAGACATGAATGTGTCACATAAACGGTACAACGACAACAAAAGGAGCTTTTTCTGCCTTTAATTCAAAGGATAACATCATATACACTTTTTGTTTTTAGACTTGAAAGACACTGAACCGACGCCGAACTGGCTTTGAAATTCCCCAGATCAACGGTCAGAATAATTTCAAATAGAGAGATTTGGTTTGCGTCAGATTGGAGCCGTAAATCAGGTCTTTTGAAGCGCATAATAATGAGGTCAAAGAGAATATGTAACGTTCCACCTAGCAAACCATCTCAGAGGAGCTCACAGGGGGGGCGCTGCTATTTGAAAAGGCATCAACTGAACATGAAACAATATTCTACCGTGGAATCAGAAAGCCGAGACGAGTCAAAACAAACTGACTTTAGCCTTTTCGGGGAGTAGAGCTCAAAAAGGTGAAAACACTTAAAGTGGTTTTGCTGTCAGGGAGCCAATCAAAGATGTAGGGCCCGGCTTTATTCGGTGGCAGTTTGGAGTCGAGGAGTGTTAGGGACGCCAGACTGAAGAGCGGCTTTCTTCTTCAATTAGAGTCAAGGTGGAGGAGAACTTTATTTAAGGCTCGATTTAGCTGCAGCAAGGTAAAATGTCAGCTCGGTGAGTCATCTGTAACAAACTGGATAAAGATAGACTGGGTGAAAAGGGAGCAGATGAGTGAGAGGCACACACGCCCGCATACGTTGCTGCTGCTGCCGGGTTTGATGTAGAAGGCGGCCTGTTTTTCATTTTTATCCAGAATCCCTTGTGACTTTATCCCTCTCAACCACACAGAGGCTCATTAACGGGAAATCCTAGCGCTGAGCCGCGCCGAGGAGATGCTAATTCTGGTGCCGGTCCATCGAACCGGAGCCGACAGGTCGCGAGACGCCGCCTGTGTGAGCGTGTGTGTGGCCTTTTAACGGCTCCGGTTTCGATCAATCACAATAGCGACAAATGGAAACATGGACATAATAAACCAGGACTACAAGATGAGAAGGTGTTCGTTGCACGTGTGTGTGTGTGTGTGTCGGAAGGGAGGGAGGCAAGAGGGTAAAAGTGCGAGTAGAATCGAATGGAGCGAGAGGAGAGAAGAAAAGAGCGAGGAACACCGGGGAACCATACGGCATGACAACAATCCAGAATCTCTCCGCTTTCATTAGGGCCTACGCTCACTTCAAAGCCGGCCCCATGTGGGACAGGAATAACGCATTCTATTTCATCTACCTTTGGGTGAGACACCTCGCTAAACATTGACGATGCAGATTTCTTGAAACCCTGCTAGCCCTGGATCGTCCGTCTCTGGCTCGTCTTTCTGCCCCTCGGCGTCTTGTGCAAACACCGGCGATGGAGCGGTGGGACGTAAACGTATATACGCGTAGGCGACGCACGGGCCTTTTGTGTTTATTGTGCGAGTGGATAAGTGAGGAGATGCGTTCGTGATACGAGATGATGCACATATTAACGGGACCCCCTCTCCCTCTCCCCAACCCCACAGAAAACACACACACACACACACACATCAGAAAACACACACACACACAACACCCTCTCTCTCCCTTTCTCTTTCTCATCCATCATGAGGACAGGTGTAAGTAACACCAATGTGTGTTTCAGTGCATGTGTGAGTGTGTGTGTGTGTGTGTGTGCAAGTGTGAGACTGAGCTACGGAACAGTTAAGCACCCCCTGAGGTCATAGCAGATGCGTAACCCTACGCTCCCTTGTTGATTCGCCTTCCAACACATCGCACTGTTTTATTTGGACAGCGTCCCACATCAGCGTTTCCACGGTGAGAGCTGCACATAATTTCACAGCTCATAGAGAAGCCCGGTCCCACAGTGAGGGGGGGCGGGGGGACGTCTGCGGGAACACTGTCCTCTTTATGTTAAGACCCCAAAATCAAACCTACACACTGCTGCTTTCAATGAATTTGTCATGTGTGAACCTAGCAGGCGTAACTCGGTCCGGGGGCCGTGGGAACTAAAGCCCGAACTGGCGGCTGGATAGGAATCCCAGATGTTGACAGGCAGAGTGGAAGTGCACCTGCAAACAAACCTGTTTTTGTCAATCATGCCTGGCTCAAGGGATACTCAGACACAGAGGGAGGGGCTTAAGATGTCCCACAGCTGGACAACAGCTCACAACACAGCAACAGGTCTGCAATACTTATCATCTTTGTGTGAATAATGCTGCAAAAATGTATTAATGCGGCGTGTTTTTATTCGCCTTGGGTAACGTGTGCCAGTATTTCATCACAACCCCATTGTGTCTGCTTAGATTACTCCCAATATGCACACACAAGTATGCAGAGTTTGCATTAGTTTGCAGGGAGATGACGCCGATCTGTTTGGAACACAGAATAAAGTCAACTGTTGCATTTGAATCATAATATTTGAATAATTCAATAAGAATCTCACTAGTTTCATTTGTCCTAAACTGAATAAATAAAGTATATGAATAAATATAAGATGAGATGAATAATTAAAACAACTTCGTCTTGCATCTTCATTACAATTTGAGCTTGATTCAGTTGAAATAAAAGACAAAAACACACAAATTCAGCCGACGCCTAACTCCCATCTCTCTGTACACCGAAGCCTACAGCACATACATGTGCAACAACTTCATTATTATTTCAGCCGTTGCCAATCAGGGCCGTTTACTGCAAGCCAAGGTTTCAATTAGCTCGGTTCTAATCCTCAGTAATTAAGCCGGCTGACCTTAACACTGGATCCCTCCTGTCAGTCAGTCAGTCAGTCACTGGAGCTGTCTCCTTACAGAGCCAGGGGGAGACGAGGACACATGACTGACAAGACTCCGTGCATATGCAAAGTGTGTGTGTGTGTGTGTGTGTGTGTGTGAGTGTGTGAGTGCACGCGCGTGTGTGACTCTGACTGTGTGTTTGTGACTGACATTTGCACTGACAGTCTATCAGGGGCTATTAGCAGCTCCCAGGTGGCCTCTTATTCATCCACAACACAATGACTCCTCAGAGGAGTACAAAGAGACTAATCACTACATAAAGACTGGCTGTCTTAGATTGAGGGCAAGTTCGAGTGTGTGTGTGTGTGTGTGTGTGTGTGTATGTGTGTGTGTGAGTGAGTGAGCACATGTTCTCAATAAAGGCAAAGATTGGAGAAAAGCAGATTGGAGTTTGCATCAGGAATGGCAGGAAAAAACAAAAATCGGCACATAAGCACACAGATGTACATGCAAATATTCACACCTGCACACACACACACACACACACACAAACACACACACATGTGGAGACAACATGTGAGACAGGAAAAACTCTGGATGGATGGAGCGGAACAGCACAGAAGATGCAAAGAGTGGTCTGATGTGAATAATTTAGAGGTTGCTGTGTAGTGGACCTAGTGCCCATGTGGACAGATAGAGACAGAGAGTGAGTGTGTGTGTAAGAGAGAGAGAGAGAGAGAGAGAGAGGGAGGGAGAGAGAGAGGATAGAAAAGGAGAGATGAGAGTATGAGAGAAAGGGTGAAACAAAAACCTAACACAGACAGATGAGCCAGAAGGAGAGGAGACCAAAGAGGAAGCAACCGTAGATGATGTGAATTATCCCTTAGAGAGGAGAGAGAGAGAGAGAGTGTGAGAGAGAGAGAGAGGAGATGGGAGAACAATTGGCTGCACAATCCGCCCCCCCCCTCCACCAGCATGTAAAGGCAAGCGATGTGATTATCCACACTCGGGCAGCTTCACTCACCAAGACACTCTTGAGCTTCGGCAACATAATGTTCTCCTAATGGACTCCAGATCCACACTAACATCACTATCTGCATTAATGGACTCCCGCTAACACGAACATAAGCGCCCACCTCAGCCGACTCCGGCCTGACACACACACACACGCGCGCGCCTGCACTTCCAACCTTCCTCTTTTCTTCTGTGAAAGACGCTTTTATGATGACACAACGCCGTGGAACCAGATATGATTATACATGGAAATTAGGGCTGTAGACGAATTCATGCATTTGAATAATATGGAATTTTAAGAAAGTCAGAACATATTCATTCAGATTTGCATGCAAGAAGTGAATTAGGTGATGCACAGACTTATCCTTTCCTTATGGGGGGAAGATTTATACTGGTTTATAGTTTTTTTTGCAACATTAAAAAAGTCTGCTTTGCGTGTGTGTGTGTGTGTGTGTGTGTGTTTACACTGACCTCGTAGCACACTGAGTCTGGTGGAGGCAGTGATCTCTCCCGCTGCATTGGAGGCGTGACATTCGTAAATTGCCTCGTCTCTAGGGGTCCTCAGGGGCTGGATCCTCAGGACCGAGCCGGACCCGTCGTCAAACTCTATTACCTGGTTTTGGGAAGAACGTATTTAATAAAAACCCTCCTCAACAAAAACCAGTGAGGCTTTTTTCAGCATGGACTCGTTCTGTGTGTTCAGCTGTTGCGCTGGCGTCCAACTTTCCAGTATGCGGGATGAAACCCTTTTCTCTTTTGGCTGGGGTTGTTTTTGAAAGTCTTGTCTCATTTTGTTCTAAGACGTGAGAGAAGCCGAGGGCGTGCGGAGGCTGGGGAGATATGAAAAGCAGCGGCTCCGTTAAATCCTTAGTGTCAGCGGATGCAGAGACTAGATCTCCACCAAACAATCACGTGGCACATTAACATAATCTTTGAGGTGGAAACTGGACGAAGCATCCGCTGATTAAATGTAACTTTATCTGTGCTGAAGAAGAAGGGAACGAGAAGCGCTCAATTCCCTCGGTAAGGACAAGAACTATTTTTATCGTGTTAATAACGGCTTCAATTTTCAGCCCTGCCGGATTGTGTATTTTACAGAAAAGGGCCTTAGATAAGTTTAATACATGAAACAAAACTGAACTAATTTAAGTTTTTCAGCCGACTGAATTCATAGGAAAAGAAACCGGCACCGTGACTCAGTGAGACAGTGGACAGAACCCTGGGAAGTCTAGGTTTATATACGTCGCATTTAGAATTAAATATGTACTCCGGTGCACAGGGAAACTAATAAAGCCGATAAGAATCTAATTTAACGCAGCCGAGGCATCGTTTGGCATGGAGCTCCAATAACTTAGGTGATGTTTGCCATCTCAAACTGACCTAATCTGGATCTGCTCCAGTGTTTTCTCCTTTAAATGAAAGTAGAACAGTAGATAACGCCACGCAAATCACATCAACTTTTAATCTTCATCTCTTAACATAAAAACAAACAATGGTGGATAAAAAGCAGTTGGGTCTGACACCACCACAGTTCCCTCCCTGCGTTTCCTTTAGAACCTTATGTGACCGTCTGGCACACGCAGCCTCCGACTCTGCAGAGGGCCGTTATCACGCTCCCTTTTCAGTATACAATACTTTATGGGATGAACATTTCAAAGTTATTACACCCATAAAAAAGGACACAAAGCTACAATTTCTTCCCTCTCTCTCTCTCACACACACACACACACACACACACACACACACACACACGCACACACACCGTACCTCGAATCTCTGGTTGCTGACTTTCTTGCCTTTCTTGTTCCACACTATCTTGGGCTGGGGGTCTCCTGTGGCCTGGCACACAAAAGAAGCCACGCCCCCTTGAACCCCTGTTTGGTCGTCAGGAGTGCGTGTGAATCTTGGGGGTGCTGTATGGGGGAGAGGCGTTCGAAGGGTTAATGTCATACCGGCGTAGGTCTCTGCTGTACTGGAGCGACACAGTGATGTGGAGGTGTGAGAGTGTGTTCTGTCTTACTCAGGTGTGTAAATGTGGACGAATGACACGATAACACAACACAAGATCCAGTCACACACACGTTTACAACCTTAAACAGGATCATTACAGAGCATTAAAGTCACATCTTTCTGACAACAAATCAATCTTATAAGCTTCACAAAGATAGGATTATATATGTGTGTGTGTGTGTGTGTGTGTGTGTGTGTCTGTATGCATAAGTGCACATGTGAATAAATGTAGATAAAAAGTGTTTTGAAGGACATTAATAGCGCAACAAATCACAATGCCATTACCACTCTGTGTGATCTACAGATAATATGCCATCTAAATGTTTACACACACACACACACACACACGCAGTCTCTAATGTATGAGTGTGTTTTCTTTCTGAATGCACTTAAGCGTCATGCAATATAGCGCTGTAATCTGCACATCTGCAACTATGTGACATATCTGGTGTAGTAGTAAAGAGTGTGTAAGTGGGGAGCGCCAGGTGTGTGTGTGTGCGCGTGTGTGTAAGCGTGCAGCTGAATGGAGAGCGAGAATAGAGAGAGATACTATATTCGCAAGGACTGTTTTAAAAGATTGGAGGAATGTTGCACACCAAAGCGGGTGGAGTGTATGTGTGTGTATGTGTGTGTGTGCCTGTATGTACCCACGGGCCGTACACGAGTGTTAAAGCTTCAGGAATCTCCAGTATATGCATCTATATATACCAAAGTGAGTGCATGTCTCTCAGTGTGCGGACGCTGCGCCGTGTTCTCCCTCTCTTCCTGTATCGCCAGAGGAGCTTAATATTTATGTGCCATAAAGGATTTATGAAGACTTACTCCTGACATTACCACTAAAGCCCCTTGTTCCCTGGGACGCCAACAATATCATAACTCCGGCCCTCGCTAGATTGTGACATCATGACATCAAAAAGATTCGGCACGTCAGTCATGGCACGTCACCGCCAGCTCGCCTACTAATGGTATTCCAACCAAACCAGAAAATCCCTACTTAAGGGCTTACTGCCAAACGCCCTGACAAAGGGAGAGAAATTGCTTTTTGCCGTTTAAATGGAGAGAGGCAGAATAGCTAAGCTTCCCGGAGAAAGAGAGAGTGAGAGTGAGGAGAACAGAGCGGAGGAGTGCGAGGGAGGAGAGGCGGGGAAAAGAAAGGAAGGAGTGAGGAGAGGGACAGATAAAGGAGGGTGAGGAGGACGCACCGACGGCAGCGGTGGGAGTGGGAGAGGAAAAGAACAGGTGGTGAATATGAGAGAGAGAGAGAGAGAGAGAGAGAGATACAGGGAGAAAGAAAGAGCAGGAGGGGTGAGCAGAACCAGAGCGCGTGAACGAGACAAGAGAGGAAGAATGAGTCAAAATATAGAGCAGGTTGTAAATATGACAGAGGGAGGCAAAGAGAGAGAGAGAGAGAGAGATAGAGAGATAGAGAGGACGAGAAAAAATGCCTGACAAGGGAAGCTGAGATAATAGGGACAGAGCGAGAGAGAGAGGGAGAGAGAGGGAGAGTGAGAGAGAGAGAAGGAGAGAGAGAGAGAGAGAGAGAGAGAGAGAGAGAGAGAGAGAGAGAGAGAGAGAGAGAGAGAGAGAGCCAGATGCACCAACAAATGTGTGCAGAGCCCCAAGCTGCCCAATCACCTTTTCACCTCACTGACCCCAAGCTATATCTACCTCAATAACGAAACAGAACAGTGTGTGTGTGTGTGTGATGCATACATCCACACACTGTCCATCAGTTTACGCGTGTGCATGTGCGCATTCACGTACATGTGCATGTATACTATATATGTAAATATAGTGTACATATATATGAATGTGTGTGAGGTGAGAGTTAGTAATCGAACGTGCGCCTCTGTGCCCAGAGAAAGAAAGAGACAGAGGGGGGAGGGAAGGATGGAGAGAGAGAGAGAGAATCAGTCTTTAAATCCTCTTGCTAATCTCTCCGCCACAAAACAAATGAAGAGTGTAAAGCCGGCAGAGCCGAGCTAAAAGGCACGGCAGATCATTCAATCGCTTTTGATCTCTCTCTCTCTCTCTCTCTTTCTCTTTCTCTCTCCCCCTCCATCGCTCTCACCCTGATCCCTCTCTTCATATATCTTGTCATACATGTCGTCTCAGGTTCTCTCTCCTCGCTCCTTCATCGTTACTCTTTCCTCCTCCTTCTATCTCCGGGGTGTTACACAAGTCTTTCCTGTCACATTGACTGACTTAATGAGGAGGAGGGGGAGGGAGGGAGGGAGGGAGAGGGGATGCAACCATATGCTCCACACTTCTCCTTTCTATCCCTTCTATCCTTCCCTCAATGCCTCCTCGTCTCTTATTCATCCCCCCCCCCCCTTATGGATCTCTTCTTCCTCGATTTCCCCCTTCGCCGCTCTTCCCTCAATCCAACACCTCCATTCTGCAGCTCCTCCGCCCTCGACATTCATCCTCCATCACTCCTCCTCCAACCAGGGCAAAAGTGAGGGGGCTGTAGTGTTTTAGAGGAGGGGGGGAAAAGGGGGGGGGCCCTCTGCTATCATATTTCACGCAGCGACATTTAGACAGTTCCCCGCCCGGGTCGCCTGAGGATGTGAAGGGTTCCTCCTCTCTTACTCCAGAGGAGCACTGAGACGTTTCACAAAGAGAAGATTTAGATGGAATTAGACAGTGTCAATCTTTCCTCTGTCGCTCTGTGTGTGTGTGTGTGTGTGTGTGTGGAGGGGATAGAGGGTGTCCTAAATAAAAGTCACTATACACACAGATCTGACCTACACAGCAGATGTCAGAGATTACGAAGCGAGCTCTCCTTGATTTGCTGTTTAATTTACGCTTTGAAGATGATGAAAAGGACTAAATGCATCGAGTGAAAATAGTCTTCCCGGTAGACACACACCTTTTATACTGCCTGGGAATGGACAAATCCTGTGCCTCACCTCCGTCTCACCTTTGCACGACAGATTGTAAAAGCATTTCGTCCTAAGACGTGGGTGAAGTAATGGTTGATGCAGCGTCACTGGAGTGGCACTTAGCCGTGATAAAACTAAACGAGGCTGTAGGAACCACAGGCAGATACTGTAGATGGCAGATGCTGTGTTAACCTTAGGGGGTCGCGGGGAGATCGTACGGGAACAGATGCCTGCACAAACCTTCGGGGGCGTGAGGGGGGGTTGGGAGGGTGTGTGTGTTTGTGTGGTGGGGGGTTAAGGTATAAATTTCAGAATGAAGCGCGCGTGGATCAGGTTGTTTTAATGCTGAGCTTAAAAATGGAGTTAAACCAGCAGCTCCGGCGGCTTAATGCCACTCTGTTAGGATGTGTTCAGCGACATGCTCTTGTATAATCCACGTCTGATTACAAATTGGTTTGATCTAGTGTGGAACTTTGGAACATATGGTGACACGCAAAGAGCAGGGAGACACTCCAACACCGATGAATCACTTGTTTAGAGCACCGTGCTGACTGATCCTTACACAACTCGAGTCCGAAAAGACGAGCGCGTTTGTATGCTCTCCTGCTCCTCCTGCTCCTCCTGCTCCTTCTTCTCCTGTGCCCTCAGTTCATCACTTATCTGATCTGATGTAACGAGGCACAAAGCAGACCGGCCCTTTCCAAATAAATCAAATCAATGCGCGGCAACAGGCTCAGCTGCGTGAAATGAAGCTCCTGTGTCGTACTGCGGGCATCAAAAGTAACAAATGAAGAGCGAAGAAAGGTTCCACTCAGAAAGAGGTGCATTACCACGGGGAGCGCCGAGCCGGAGATAAGCACAGAGAAAAGGCTTTCAATAATACAAGACACAGTTTGAGGTGAAAGCAGCAGATGGGGAAGGCCGGATGCTGGTGGTCGCGAACCCTATGGGTATGTACGTATGCGTGTTTGTGTGTGGGTGTGTGTGAGCAGAACGCACGTCTATTTTTGCTCTCGGGCTGAAACGAGCATCGTCTCCCAGGGGAGGAAAGGGGATAAATGGTTATTGAACTTCCTGATCAGATAGCAGCTACGTTCATGAGTAAGTGTGTGTATGTTCACATGCACGACTTTGCTTCTGTGAGGGTGAGTGTGTGTGTGTGTGTGTGTGTGAGGGCGGGAGGGTGATATGAGGTGAAAAGACTGTTGGTACAATTTGCCAAGCATCTGTGCCTGCTCCTCATTCTTCCATCTGTGTGTGTGTGTGTGTGTTATGTGGATAGTTAGGCATGTAAAGTGTAATTGCAGTGGTTCCGAGGGAGAGATCCAGCTGCACAGAGTCGTATGTGGTGTTGGTGGGCGGCGAGCTGATGACTTCCTAAATGAGGACCGAGTCCAGCCTGTCAGACAGGGTTGAGGAACGAGGCCAATATGGGCGCCGGAGCCAGGGCCCTGATAGGCAGCCTCCAGAGCGGACGGGCAGCCGGCCAGCACCATAACTTAAAACACATTAACATCAAACCGACACATTAAGAGCAAATTATCAGCTGCTCGCCTGTGTCTGGGAAATGAAATTGGATAGATGAGGCCAGTAAACACGGGCAGACGGCTGTCAGCCTGCTGCAGCGCGCCTGAGCGTTAACGGCCCAAAAGGCCCATCTCAGCATCCGGAATTGAATTAAACAGTCACGTGCTGCAGCCGATCGATAGAACGTCACAATAAAGATAAGAAACAATTGAAATTTCAGTAACTGTACGCATCTGTGCGGCGTCGCATCTCAGCCTGGAGTTTAAGACTGATTTATTTTCTTTGTGGCGCCAAAACAGTTTTGGGCCACGTAAAGCTGCTTGTTCAGCGCTGATCTGTGGTCGTGGGTTACGTTTAGCAATTGATGTTATTTTCACTTCATTTAACATCTTAAAATCCCTCACACTTAAGCCAAGGCTGAGAACAGAACCAGGACGTACCCCGCCTCTCAGCCTGAGAACCACTACAGTCACACACCGGAAGACGACGGCTCAGAGTTTCTCTTTACTAATCAGAGTTTCTTGCAAATAACAAAAACTGTTTTTGAATACAGTTCTGTACATCACTTGTTGCTTACGTCATCACTTATCACTCCTACACTGACGCAGCATCACGTCCAATTAGCATGCTGTTTACCCGCCGTGCTTGGCTCCAGGTCTGGCTAGTGCCAAGTTAATCAGGGTTAATTTGTTCAAAACACAAGCGCCGGAATTAATCAAATGGGGTCTTATTTTATACACAGGTCATTAAAGTCACATGGTGCTGCTCTTTACTGGGTCAGGTCGGGTTTTCCCATACAGAGGAACAGAGCGTTTTCTCAGCACATTACTCACAGCCCGGCGCTCCGCTAAGTTAGAGTGGGGCTAACGCTATCCAGGCCGATGTTACTCACAGACGGCTGCTCCTGCTAAGCTAACACTAAGCTAACCATAATCAGAAGCGATTATTAATGGCCGGGTGCACAGCTATGCTAGCTGCTAACAGCCTGTCCGCTGCAGGGTGAGGCTGAGGCATGCTGGGACACTTCATCTTCCTCCCTCTCCTCCTCCGCAGGCTGGCGCTCTCTGTGCCGGGCTAATCTGTCTCGCTCAGGGTTTGACGCTAATTGCTGAAGATGGAGAACTTACTAAAGATTCCAGTTAGGAAGAGACTAAGTAGGGGACGTTTACTGAAGTATAATTCTGAGGTACTTGAAGTTTATTTGACTATTCGAAATTGGATCCTTGGTACATTTGACAGCATGAAGTTACAGGGAAATGTCACCAATTTGGAATGTCAGCAGGTGACATGGAGCAGGATTCAGTAGAAACACAAGCTGAAGCACATGAGCTGCCACAAAAATGACACAAATTAATGCTGCGGAAAAACAGATGAACCATTATTTAATGACTGAATTTGTTAAGTCGATAAGTGCCATGTGAATTAAAATGAGGAAATTAAGGGACATTTTCAACATGATTAAATTGAATTTTTGCTCATTTCCTCCATTTCCTAATTGACATTAGCATAAAATGTTTTGGGACGTTCCTAAAGCAAATCATTTGAATAAACCAGGTTTAATTCCCCTCGCTGATGGCTGTGATTATAGTAAACTGACTGTACTACTGTGTAAACGAGAGAAAGGGAAGTCTGCAACTTAGGGGATAATTAGATAATAATTCTTAATTAAAGGGCAGAAAAGGTTTATGTCTGTATCACTTTATGTTTTCAACTATTATGATACATTTCTATATTCAATAATGATGTCAACTAAGGATTCTCTGGACATTTCTGCATGTTCGTCCAAATCAATCATCACGGAAAAGAAACCCATCTAAGTAAATAACTCTGCACGGTTCACTTTAACACCCTGCACTAATCTCCCCGGGGCCAGTGACCTTTGAACTTGGCCTCGACCCTTGCCACCCCATCTCATTCCAGTGGATCCTGACTTGACCTCATCCGTCAGAAGGAAGACGAGCAGACACTTGCACGGAACCAGATACTTATGACGGCGTAATCTCTCCTCTGACCCAAACGCTTTATATGTTACTGCTTATATTTACTTATTAGAAACGCAAAAGAATCCAATACACGCACACACACGCAGCGAAATGCATGCATGATATATCAACAAACGCACACATCTGCCAGTTCTCACGTACATATTATTGTCATGTTGCGAGCGTATATAAATATAAATAACAAGTATCGGCTTTCAACGACACAAAGCACCGACATGTTTCAAATCCATGTATGATTCATATGTTGGGCTGCTTGTTGTGCAGGTATGAGGTCTGTCACAGGCTAAACGCTGCACATTCCACTTCACAAGCCGATAAATGATTTACTGCAAAGACAAGGAAAAGAAAGAAAGACATTTCTGAGTTGAACACAAGCAAAGAAAAGGAAGATTGGAATTTTTAAAATGTACTGTTTTGCGTGTCGTGATCTGAGTATTTGAAGGTTCTCTCCGCCTCCAGACCCCGTTAGAGAAACATTCTCGGATTTTACATTTCACCACTCTGCTTAGCCGGCCCCTTATGTAGACAGACTCGTTGAATTATTAAACCCGTAAAATCTGTAAAATACAAAAACACACTGGTGTTTGGCTAAAATGCCAGACAGAATCTCAAATCACGGAGTCATGACGTGCGTATGAAAAACACTCACTTATTAAAACAAATCAGCCTCTCGCACTTGTGCCTGAGGGAAAATCAGAACAGAAAAACTCACGAGTCAACCAAGGAGATTCTTGTCTAAGACAGCTGGCTTTGGGTGCCTTGCTCAAGGGAGCTGACGGCAGGCGCAAGCTATGCTGCTGTCACTGCGGGAGATTGACCCGACCGCTGTCTCATACCTCAGGGCCACGTGAGCGCCCGCAGCACGGCACCACACTGACAGGTCAATCAGTCAGCACATGAACTACTTCTGTACTCTTCTGCACTCACACCTAATATCTCAAATATGAAAAGGTCAGATTCTCAGTAAGCATAAAGCGACTTTGTTATTAATGTTGCTGCTTGTTTCTTCTTCTTCACTAGGAGTGTGTTTTGTATTACTGAAGTTATGTGAATGGAGGCAAAGGAGTCGGAGCCTCGCTGGGTAGAATCCTAAACACACGGCAGCCCGCGTACCGGAGCAACTTGTTTGATTTTCCGTGCAGCTTTCCTCTGAGCCGTTGTCATTTTTATCGCTTTCATCCGAGCCGAGAAGAGGAAGAAGAAGAAGGACGACAGCTTGCTGGTTCGGGGGCAAACGAGGGTCAGCGGGAAGAAACCTGCCGTGGCATTGTTTCATGTCGCGGCAGGATGACACGCAGAGAGAAACGGCTTCTCTCACCGCTAACGTGGGGCCAGTGGCCTAGTTTGAGACGGGATCAGGGCATTATTCTTAATCCGGCGGGTAGATGTCACACGCACGCAGGGGGACGCATGCGCACACGAGACGCGACGGGGAAACAAAAATGGGGGGAGAGATTAGAGAGCGGCCGCTATGAGAACACTCATTTTCCAAAACCTCTCTGCAATACGCCTTACAGATACCCCCGGTCCACCAGAGTGTGAGTGTGGCACACTAATGTGTTTGTTAGCTCTATACATCAAAAAGCTCTTTTTCTGAGCGTTTGTAAAATCCTAAAATCCAAAACACTTTCAAATTCCCAGTGTTGATATCAAAAAATGGTTTGCACGACGAGATAAAAAGAAGAGAACAGAAGCGGCTTTCCTTCCCTTTCCCCCCTCCGTCTCTCCCGCTCTGGATGGATTATATGGATGTTCCAGCGTCGGGCGGAGGAGGTGCGAGGAAAGGAGGGCAGGGGAAAATGAAAAATAACAGAGGCGAGACAAAGTGCGAATCCACTCTCCCTCTCTATGCCCTGGCCGGGTCGCCGCTCCTCCCCGTGCTCTCGGAGAGGAGGTCTGCGAGCGCCACGGCTTTGATGGATGACTGGGGCCTTTTCCTGGGCGACCCTGGGACTCACCCGGGGGAGAGGAGGGCACGGGGGCTGAGAGGGAAACAAGAGTGGTTCAGTGTGGATGTGTGCATTTAATGTGCCGCCCGGCTTGTGCTTTTGAAAAACACTCCGGGGGCGGACATGGTAGCCTCGGCCTCATCCTCCTGCGCCCGCAACCCCTCATGCGTGTGTTATGGAGCCCTGCATGAGGTGAGGAGGATGTCTAATCAGCGTTTCCTCGGGCAGCGCAGCCCCCAGAAGCTTCCGTGCTGATCTCCCCGTTCACCAACGACTCCTGTCTTCTCTTTCACAACTTTTTGTCCTCCAACAGTCCCTTTTGTCTTTTTACATCTTTTTTTTAAGGCAAGATGTATATTTAACAATGCACGCAATTGGATTGTCTTAACCTTTGGCCACGTCAGTCCTCAAAAATTACACAACTTAAACTGCGAGATTGTGAGATGGCAGAACGTTTCAAGCTAAAGCTGAAATTTTTACACTTGAATGAGAAATCAGTACTTTAAAGGTGTTTCGGTGCCGGGATCGTTGCCCTCATAATACCCGCAGGTGAATACAGTATTCACTCAGTCCAGACATGTGAGTGTGTGAGCGAGGGTGCTCATGTACCTCTGTGTTCTCAAGCATATGCCTAGTTAAAGTGGAGTGTAATCCAGGCCTTAGTCGCGCCCCAAATGAGGCCGTTTCATCACTATTGTTGTGATATTAAATTGTTTATGATCTCTCACACACAGAAATACACATAGGAAAGCCCGCACATACAAACACATGCAGGAATAACACAAACACACACACACGCACACACACACACACCAGCAGTGGGGAAATTATCTGACTCGCCATATGTGGTCCATCTTTCCATGCCAAGTAATACTGGGATGGACAAAAACAGCTGGCTGTGTTTCAAACACTCAACCAATAATCTCCCTCTCTCTCACACACACACACGCACACACATACACACACTCACACTCACACACACACACAGACATTAGGATGTGATTAACAGCAGACTAGTTTGTAATACAAAATAGAATGAGCGTCTCTGTTGGTGTGTAGGTGTACGTGTGTGTTGATGCCTCCAAAAGACGCAGTGCATGTGTGTGTGTGTGTGTGTGTGTGTGTGTGTGTGTGTGTGTGTGTGTGTGAAAAGCTCTTACAGTCGGCATCAGCTAAGAAGAGGAAGCTGAGGAGGAGCAGGCCCGGACTGGCAGAGTGCATCATGGGATATGTCAGCACATGCATCCTGTATCCGCCGTGAGCTCACTGCCTCACTGTATGATAGGAAGATAGGAACAGGCCCTCACAACCTGAGGAGAGAGAGAGAGAGAGAGAGAGAGAGAGACAGAGAGAGACAGACAGACAAAAGTCATTAAAATGGTCACAAACCCAATTTGGAGCGTCTCCCTCCACACACATGCGCGCACACACACACACACACACACACACACACACACACACACTTGAAATGTGTGCACACCCTTTCGGCCTTACACTCCAGCAACACAGCTGCTTCTCCCCATCTCGCTTCATTAGGACCACACACTCATTGCTTCATTGCCAGAAGATTGTTAGGTGTGTGTGTGTGTTTATAAATGTGTGAGAAAGTTAAAAGATGATTAAGAGCTTTAGAATCCCAGCTCATGGCAACCGAAAGAAGCATTAAAGCATCGGTGGGATTCTGCTGCAGTTTAATTATGATGGCCACACGCTGCAACGCTCCGCTTTACTTTAACCTGAGACAAGAATCAGACTGAAGAGACAGGAGAGACCAATGAAGAGATGGATGGAATGAGGGAAAGATGGATGATGAACCTGTGTCTCCTCTTGTCTCTGAGCCTCCCAACCTCTGACCTGAGCAGCCCTGAGGTGACACACCAAATATCTCTCCTTTCTCTCTCTGACCAAGCCTCCTCCTTCCCGAATTCTGATGTTTGTTTCCTTCTTTTCCTTCTCTTCGTCTCTGTCTCTCTCTCTCCATCTCTCTCTCGCTCCCCCATCTGTCTCTCCGCCATCTGTAGCGTTTGGTATGAAAATCTGGCATTAGAAGAGACGGGTGTCTGTCTGTCTGTTTGTCTGTCTGTGCGACAGAACCCTCGCAGCTCCGATCACGATCACGTGACGCGGCGCATCACTGCACCGCCGCTGCTGTCCAGAGACTGACAGCCTCCAGTGAGGGACGCAGAAAGTGAACCGGGCTGATGGTCATACGCATACATTCACACATGCATGCATATGACCAGCTTGAAGCGTGTGTTTACGCCTCTCTGTGTGCAGGAATGTTGATGTTGACTGTGTGTGTGTGTATATGTGCAACTCCCATGTCACAAATGTCCATTCTGTACTGTATGTGCACATGGATTCAGAAATGCCACATAGCTCCCAAACTGGACCGAGTCATCCTCATCATCATCATCATCATCATCATCATCATCATCATCACCAGCAGCAGTCTAAATCCTTTTCACTCCTGAACAAGCCATCTGATTAAAAAACACAAGGGTGGGAGAATATGATGGTTGTGTGTGTGTGTGTGCGTGTGTGTGTGTGTGTGTGTGTGTGTGTGTGTGTGTGTGTGCGCGTGTGTGCTCGCCGGGATCCAGAGCTCTTAGCGTCGCTGCAGCCGAGGCAGTAAACAGCGAAGCGCACACTGGATTTTCCACTTGGGTTGGTTTGAAACAATTGCTTTGGGATAACCTAGATCTCCTCCCGCACAGGCAGAAGCCTCGGCTCTGTGATTTACACTGCCGGGTGGAAGCCGGTCTGAACTGTCAGCGGGCACAAACTCGGCTTATAATCCATTTAATTTGATAGTTTTTCATATTCTTTCATTTCAGCTCAGCTTTTGTTAAGTTTTGATCTCTCTGCTTCTTACGCTGGCTCCTGTTTTAAAGGCGCCGTGTCATCTTCTTCATTAGCTCGGCAACGCATAATTAAAACCGGGATACATTTACATAAAAATCCTATCAATTCCGTTTTATTTCTGGGGGTTTCGCACAGCGAGCTCGTCTGCCTGAGCGCCAACATAAAATATGGATCCGAGGAGGTAAATGTTTTAATGTCACAGATCCCTGACAAAGCGCGGCATCTTGGCTTCAGCCGCTAATCACTCCCACTGATTTGGTGTCACTGGAAAAGCCTGCATTATTTAGTATCTCACTTCACAGCGTGTGATGTTAATTAAAGAACTGAGATAACACAGAGAGAGAGAGCGAGGGAGAAAGAGAGCGAGAGAGAGAGAGAGAGAGAGAGAGAGAAGGGGAGAGCCGGCGAGAGATGAAAGTCGAGTGGTAAACAGGGTTAAGAAAAGGCAGGTTGGAGGAAAAGACAAAAAGAAACAGCAGATAACCTGAGCCACACACACACGCGCACACACACTCTGATTGTAATCTGGGTGGCTGTTGTCAGTGGTATTACTGAGGGCCTAACAGAAAGCCCACCTTGGTGCCTGAGCTTGTGAGCCTTTTCACTTACATAAGTCCCTCTCACTCAATTATACACTGTCTGCCTGCGAGGGCCCGCAGCGCTCCATCACACGGACGGCTGGGACGGAGCTCAGACAGAGCAGAGACTGACTGAAGGAGAGGGACAGGCTGGCTTATGGGACTTCAGAGGACATTTCAAAGAGAGAGAGATGGAGAAAACGCTTGACAATAGCTGGGATCCAGGGCGGGGTTCCCATTTCTACATCTAATCCAAGGTGGGAGGAGGAAGAGGAGGAAGTGATGAGGGCAGAAGGGTGAGGAATCAAAAATGAGGGCAAGTTATGACACAGAAGAACAGATGATCTAATACAGTAACTGAGAAACTGTGGATTACTTTCTAATGTCCCACTAATAAAGTCATCAGGCAAAATTGCAATAATAATCTTCAATTGTTTCCATGTTGATCTTGTTGATCGAGACACGGGTTTGGAAAAGTTGAAAGCAAAAGCAAAGAAAAGTGAGAGGGAGAGAGAAAGAGAGTGAGAGAGAGCCAAAATGGGAGCAAACAGGCAGAAAGTGTGTGTGTGTGATATGAGTGAGGAGGGAACAGGGAGTACAAATGGAAGGTATAGTCCTGCTGCAGTGAAAAAAAAAGACAGAGACAGAGACAAAAGACAAAGCCCGGAAAATGTGCAGCTTCAGGCAAACCATGTGCCACAAAAAAGAACAGTGCGTCTCTTAATTCGATTTGATATTCCCAAACGCTGGGCCACCAAATGCAATTAGACAAACTAATTAACTTATTCTATTTGCCCTGTTGAAACGGCGGCCGAATGACAGAAATGTCAATGCAAAAAAACAAACAAGACGAGGCGAGCGAGGGCGACGCTATCCACTGCCCTCCTGCTGAGGTCATTACTCAAGGACTGACCTCAAGACCGCAGGCCGATGAATCAATGATGTCTCGGCTTTGCCCGGACGAGAACTGGATGTAGTAAGTGAGAAGTCAAGTCAACATTATTCCTGTCCTTTTGCGGGGAATACATATCCGTCCCCATGACTGATCACCGCGGGGGGGCTCCATCACTGCAGGGGGCTCCATCGCCTTTCCAGATCTAATCCCAATCCCCCACAAGCCGGAAACATAACTTTCCTATTCGAAAACAAGATGTACAAATATGAAGCAAGACGATAGCAGACGCGCTCATAACGCCACAAACAAGACGTACAGAATGCCTGTCATGCCTGGGAGGGAGCGTTTGTTTGATTTATACCACTACCGAGCACACTGTACACATACGCTCATGCACACGCTGATTACCAGTAATCTGTCATCTCCACTGCCGCACACAAACAGACTGGGAATGACGGCGGAAGGAAGGAAGGAACCCCCCGGCGGGCGTGTTTTTAAGAGAAACGATCCTTAAAGTAGCTTCGGTGCCTGAGAGACAGAGGTTGAAAGCTTCCCGCTGGGACTTTAATGGGCTCGGCACAGAATGACTCACCTCCCTGGAACATACAACAGCGGCTACATGCATGTGGCTGCTGTGTGTTATATGCGTGTGTACGTGTGTGTGTGTGTGTGAGAGAGTGACAGACGGAGTGAATCCTCCATCGGTGAGCCGCCTCTCGAACGTTTGCAGGAATGAGTCACGGATTAACCCCCGATTGGATTTTCAATGATTCACATGTGCAACTTTTTTTTTTTTTACAATTTGCGTAATGCTGCTTTCATTTTTCACCGTTTAGAATGTTTCTCAAATTGTCGCTCCTGCAGTGTTTAGAGGGGAAAAATGGGACAGCGTGTCAGAGAAATGGACAGAAGTCGAGCGGGGGGACTTCCCTGCCAATAAACATTCCAGGGCCGGATGATGTTTTCCTGATTGAACCCCGTTGATCTCAAAGGGTCGTTCTGAAATAGCCGCATGCAAAACAGAATCCCTAGGAGGAATTTGTCCGCTGCACCGGAATCCTGGTTCCCTTAGACTCCCAACATGTTGCGGTGAAAACAAATTGACCCCAGCAGGAGTTTTCACCGGGAGATGCGGCTCCGCAAACCCAGGGAAGACATTTGAGTCGGAGCTTTCGGGGCACTGGCAGAAACAAAAAAAAATCAATAAGACAAACTGAGAAGAGAGGGAGAGAAAACGTGATTGATTGAGAGGAGGATTTAGTCTGTGTTCTCAAGTCATCACTTCCACACCCGCTCCCTCCTTCCCACCTCCCTTCCTTCCCTTTCTGCCTCTCTCTCTCTCTCTCTTCTTCTCACTCCCATCTTCTGTCTCTGACTTGGTCTTGGAGCCTCTTTGCCCTGCACTTCGTCTGGCTCTCTCTTCCTATCTGCAAAGGCCCAGACAAGCTGAATCCTGGCCCGCGTTGGCCTCCCCTCTAAAAAACAGGCCAGTGGAATGTCATTCAAAGTATCCTATTTTTTAAGGTTATTGCATTTCCTTTTCTATCAAAATTAGAAATTCCACGAGTTTGGTACACGAGCCAAAGTCTGGCCATTTTAGAAAATTGAATCCAGTTTGCAGAAGATAACCGTTGTTTTTTTTTAAATTTCCGATCGCTCTCTCAGCTTTCAAAGAGATGCCAGTTCATGAAGTACGTCTCCGCCTCGCGTCGTTCCAGACGCAGACGTGGAAGGAATCCGGCGGCCTTTGTTATTAATCCGTTTATGCTCTTTGCGGCCGCTGTTGCTCCGCGATGCTCGGCTGAATGGCGGAGCGTATCAGGATCACTGCCGACCACGGTTATCCCTTCAAGGCAACACTTTATCCACGCTTAGATGGACACCTCCAGATGGACCATGTCACAAGGCATGTCATCAAGAGGAGAGGGCGCTCTCAGGGGATCGGCGGCCCGCACGGTCTCCACATGGATCAAATCGACCCGATCGAGAACTAAACCACATCATTTCTTCACTTTTGTCGCACATCAACACTTCCATGTTACTTAGAATTGAACACACGGGCAGTTTGTAAGTGAATCTGCTTCCTCTGCTTCCTCGCCCACAATTTCAACAGTCTTTGCAAATTATGTGGAAAATATGCGGTAAACTGGGGAAATGATGCAGATTGCGACATTTTGTTGGATTTGCATGAAACCCTGTGATTGTGGGGGGGGGGGAAAGCTGGAGGGGCTGATTATGAGCCGTGGACACGCGTTGTTATTATTATTAATACAGGATGTCAGTCCTCTTCCGTAGCGAACAGCGTGACGAGGCAACCGTGCAATATTCAACAACTGAATAATGTAATCATTTCTGCACATCCTGCATGGTGTTTAATCAATGCCCCGACAAATCCATGCAGTGCCGGGGCCGCTGAAAGAGAGCAACACTACCAGATACAGAGTGTGTATCTAATAAAGTCAGTGTATCGCCTGTGATGTACGAGAGAGGCTTCCAGTCGGTGCTGCCAAAAAAACGCCTTCCGACCCGGCCCTCCTCCTCCTCCTCCTCCTCCTCGCGTTCCTCCGGCCTAGGCCTTGCACATGAAAGATGGAAATCCACCTTGTTATGGCAGCGTTGAATAATGGGCAGACCTTGACGACGGCAGAGTATTACCTGGATGGACGGACATTTATAAACATTGTTATTTTTGGTGTAACAGCCGAGGACGACCAAAAAGACGACGTGTTTGCATCAATTTACTCGGACGGCAATAAAAGTTGATACATAGCCCTTTTTTTCCTTTCTCCGGCCTTTTTTCAGACACAAATATGATGATGCGTCCCAACGTCTGCACAAGCGGCCTCTAGACGGTTTCCTTGATGCGCCGCTCAAGCGCTTTGATGGCGTCGATAGCTGTCAGAGTGCAGACGCATGCTGTCCGTGCTCTCTGACTGTCAGTCACACAAACATACAAATCCCTCCCGCTACTACTTTACACCTGTCAACATTTATTCCGCCTCTCTGTTTGACATCTCTGATGAGCAAATGCAGCGGAAGCTTTCACAACATGAACCTCACACATGTTTGATGTCTCTATAAGAGAGCGGGGGGGGATTTTTAACCGCATTTAGCCGGTGAGTGGTTCCAATTTTCCCCATTCTGATGATAAAGAGCCCCCCCCCCAAAAAAGAGCTGGGAAGCAGCATGGAAAACTGGTGAAAGCGGCGCCGTAAGCAGAGGGCTGAACGCGGCAAATCGAAGGGTTAAGCCAGCTGTGACTAACAGGCCCACGCTGGGCCCTTATTGGACCATCTCTGGCAGCCGTCCATGATATTGAGAGAGCAAGAGGAAGGGAGAGGAAGGGAGAGAGAGAGGTAGATATAAAGGAGTGGAGTGAAGCTGAGTGGATTAGCAAGAGGTGGGGGATGACAACATGTAATTACCTATTTACCCAGCCTTTAGTGGAAACCTCATTGAAGGCTAATTGAGCGGTGCATTAGTGAGAGGGTCGTAAAGATAGCAGCAGGACTGCAGAGGGAGGAAGTGAGTGGGAGAGAGAGAGAGGGGAGAGAGAGAGAGATGAGAGACGAGTACGAGGGGGGAGGGAGAGGCAAAAGGCCGAGAGAGAGAGGCAAAAGGCCGAGAGAGAGAGGCAAAAGGCCGAGAGAGAGAGAGAGAGAGAGAGAGAGAGAGAGAGAGAGAGAGAGAGAGAGAGAGAGAGAGAGAGAGAGAGAGAGAGAGAGAGAGAGAGAGAGAGAGTGAATGAGTGAGAGGAAGGAAAGAACCGGACAGTTAAGTAAAGTCAAGGGTGCGGTCGTCTGTCAGGATTCAAACGAGGCGCCGATTCACCACTGGTAGAAAACGTGCTTCACTTAGAACACTTCAACAGAAAGAGAAGGAGAAAACAGAAAGTCCAGCTCCAGACCAAATATCAGCGCCTCCCCACCCCCCACAGAGAGACGCCCAAACACCAGGGACACCAGGGAGACGTCCAGGTGAGACGCTCCAGGTAGCACAGGCACGCTCCTCTGTGAGTAAAGAAGTCATTTCGGTGCATCTGAGACCAAAGGAGCCTTTCTTTCACGAGCGGGCAGTGAAACGTACGGAAGGATCAAAAGCAACGGCGGACAATATTCAACGACCTTCGGAGAGTTTGAATTATTAAGCTTTAAGCAGGAATGTAGCGTTGGGCTGTGTGCCGGCAGCAATCACCCTGTTCTGCCATTCTCCTCTCAAACCTTTGCAGCCGGTGAATGGACATCTTAGGTAAGACGGCGCAATACCTAAGAGTACTCCGGTACTTACAGCTGCGATAGGCCCCGCCTCCAGCAGTACACAGCATAGAGCCTTTAGTGCTGCGGGGGGAAAGTGGCACATCGGAGGCAGTCATCTCTGTAATGTGTTTTAGTACATGGATGGATGGAGGGATGGAGGGAGGGAGGGAGGGGAGGGAGAGAGGGAGAGAGGGAGGGAAGGATCTATGGATGGATGAGCCTGCAGTATGCTTACAGTGGGAGTGCTGCAGCCCTGTGACACACTACAAATATTACTGAGGGCTACAGGGCCTGGACACACATCATGAAGCGTGTGTGTGTGTGTGTATATGTACGGACACACACACACACACACACACACACACACAAAGATAGTGATCTTGCTGCCTGGGTGACCTCCACAAGCAGGTGGAATACAGCAGTAATAATTTAACGGCCTTGAGCGGCTCTCACGTCAAATAAAATATGGATTTCCTCCTGCCCAGGAGCGGGCTAACCCTTCAATAACGTCGCCTTTTACCCACACAATGCCCCAATTCTAACCCATCTTCCCCTTCCTCCTCCATAATGTAGCATATAAGCTGTGCATTCAGTGAACGGCTCCTGCTATTGGACTCTCCGGTGCAGTTCTTCCATTTTTCTGTCCGTTGCACTGTTAAGAATAACCGTCTCGTATTGATTGCCTTTTACCCACGGTTGTAAGCGGGTAAAACAACCTTTCACAGAGAGCCACAGGAGAGGAAAGAGTTAGGAGGAGGAGGAGGAGGGGAGGAAGGAGTCAGAAGAAGCATGCAACAGTTCATGAACCCCTCTTAGTCAATTCGCTGAATACCACGGTGCACCACAAGTCAGGAGATGGCCTTCCTATTGTGAGAGAGGCATTCTTTCCTCTCCAGTGCACAGCGCAGAGACCGCTGACTTATGCAGGATGAAGAAGAGAGCCGTTTGAATGCAAGATGTCGCCGCTGCTCCGAGCCCACGCTGCAGCTACAACCGACCTCCTCCAGAGCGTCACGGACGCTCCGTCAAACCGGAGTCTCGTCTCTGCTCCTCTTTTGTTCCCGACGCTCCGTCAAACGTTATCTAACAACTCCAATGAAGCACGAGCAGCATGTAAGCTAGGCGGTATAATAATAACCACTCTGAAGGTCAAAGGGGAGAGACGGTTGGACAGTTGAGTCCAGAAATACATTTCTTGATCAATCTTCTCCAATGTCATGTTACAAAGGCTGAGAGAGAAGGATGGAGTTACAAAGGCAGATTGATTTTGGCCTGCGGGGCAGTGGTAGTATATTAGCATGACTCCAAACAACATGCAGGGAAACGCAGAGATGCCAAGACCAACATTTATGGATTCCTAACTGCCGTGTTTATCGCATCGACTAAAATCATTGCCAGATCATAAACATAGTTAGTAAAGCAACATGCGGCCGGGGCTTCATTACAGTGTGTATGCAGATGGAGGCGGGGAGGTTAAGTGGGAGCAGTTAGCCCGGGCTTCCTCAAATGAAAATGCTTAAGTAAAGTAAAGTAAAGTGAGTGAGTAAACACACGTGCACATTCCTCCGGCTGCGGGGGAAACATTCAGGACACGCTCGCCTGAAAACTAATATTTTCCATTGGTGTGTGTGTGTGTGTGTGTGGTTACTTCACAAGGATACAATGTTGGGTAGCTGGGACGACGGATAAGACGAGGAGTGAGAGAAAGAAAAGAAAAGACGCAGAGAAAGCAAAACCCACATCCCCGTCTGGCTCAATAATTAAGACTGGGGACAATAAATATGTAATGGGGGCTTTTTCCATCAAATGCAGCAAGTTCTTCTTCTTCCTCTTCTTCTTCCTCTTCTTCTTGGAGATGAGACTGCAGGGAGACGGGGGCAGAGCAAGAGCAACTAAGTACACCGGCCATTAAAAATGGATGCAAGGAACACTGGCCCCAGCCGGCCGTGACGACCAACCACCCAGTGTGTTGTGATGGGAGTTGCCGTGGTTACATGGCTCCCAAACGGTCCTGGGTTGTCAGGGTGAATCAAATCAGACAACCGAGTGCCTGTGCCACCGCGGCGCAGTGATGTCACCGAGGAGGGAAGTTTGGACCGGTGGTGTTTGGCGGTTTATGAGGACGTGTGTAAGAGTGTGTGTGTGTGTGAGTGTCACAAAGAGAGAGAGAGGTGGAACTTTGGGGTAAATTTAAAAAAGGGAATTTATTTGACAAAAACCCAAAGTTCTTGCTTGGGCTTTCAGCTGTGTGTCTCTGGATCCATCAGGATTTTATTTATCAGCACAGTCGCTTGTTTGATTCCCAGCCGTACAGCGCCTGCTGCTAATGGATCAGGATCTCCTTAGGACTGTGGAAATGTGACTTGTGTCCTACATAGATCCATCAATGATGAATCCCAGCGCCGCGTGCAAATTGGTGGAGGGATGGCAGCCGAGACAGCAAAGTGGAGAGAAGACGATAAAAGATGATGGGAAAAATGAGACGGCAAGATAAAAACAAAAGAAGTAGAAGAAGAAGAAAGACTTTTACTCTGAGTGAGAGAACTGCAAGATAGAGGAAAGAGGATTTGTCAAGGTAGAGGAAGGGAGCATGCATAGTGTATGATGTGTGTGAACCCATGCATACTGCATGGGCCATATGAGTGTGTGTGCGGGTGTGTGTGTGTTTGATCTGAAGGCCTCAGAGGAGCAAAGTCCTGTATACATTGTAATGGTTAGTGACAGCGACGCAGAGCTTCTCTTACAGTAGAAGTGACTGGGGGCCATGAGGAGAATACTGAGGAGGGCAGTACCACAGGGAGCTGTCCCTCTGTCACACACACACACACACACACATCCACAGGGATATGTGAGCACCATGGTGCACATCCTTCCGTGATGATGAAGGCTGGCACAGACATGCTGTGGTTCCCCGCAGCGTCAGACTCCAGACACAAACACAGCAGACCAGAAGGAAATGCACTTGGAGGAGCTGCTGTCCGTCACAGCCTGTCCTCGCTCCGCCTCGTCACCAGTGTCCCTGATGATGCCATCAATCACAGCACGTGGCACTGGAGGAGATTTAAGAGTCAGGGGTCAAGCCTGTAGCCGGGGATGAGTCCTGCGGCAGAGCGCCGCGCTCGCGCTGTAAATACAGCCCACTGTACATTGTTTCCCCAGAAGGTCAACCGACTGCTCCGTCGCTGGCTGCACTCTGACCGGCTCCCTGCATCACTTGTGGCATTGATTTCAGCGTGAGGTTAAGGAAAAGAGCTTATGTATTGAAGTTACGTCCCGATAATGTTAAACTGCTGAATCTGAGGCAATAATACGATAGGAGGAGCACTCTGGCCGCCCTGTTTGCTTTCCTGGACGGCGACACAGAAAACTCCGTCCAGCGTTTTTAGCATTTCCTCCACTACTTCATGTGCCAGTCATGGTTATATTGATTGAAAACACACACGTTTATGTAGGGGCAGTAATACAAATTAAGAGGCTGGAATTGCCTTGAGCAGGGTGCAGCACAAAGCCTCTTACGTAAGATGAACATAATGTACACAGTCATCATATCAACATAATCTATCACATGCACAAGATTAGTGGACTTTCAAAGACGAGCAGACGTATCACATAAATGACTGATTTGGGATAAGCGTGCAAGTCGGCCGTAACCATTACATCAGTCTCTCTTTGTGGGATTAGCACAAGGCGCCATCACGCTCGCCGCAGGTACATCAAAGCCATCTCCTGGTTCCCTGCACTACCGATTGGTAAATACGACGTGGTGGCGACTTGGTCGACGCGTTGACCAAGCCGAGGCAGTCCACCAATCAGAAGCAACAGTTTGTTTACGATTTCAGTTTCTGTGTTGGTCCTTTAGACTCAGAGCTGAGGAGAGACTTCTGTCCCGACTCGCCCTTTGGTACCGACGCCCAACACACCAGGGGGGGGGAGGACGGAGCAGATCTAAAAATGAGGTCACATCTCATTTTCTCCCTTGACAGCGGCCTCAGCAGACCGGCCGGCAGAACGCGCCCGCTGCTAGAAGCGCCGGCGTCTGAATGAAGGTGCACGACTCTCACTTCCTCTCAAGTGGGTGTTGAAAAAAAAAAAAAACCCCAGAAGCTTCTCTATCTGCCTGCTTGCCGTTGTTTCCTCCACCCACGCGGATTAAAGTCTCCGGGGGCTGTCACATAGCGTTTCGGAAAAATTTAGAGGATCACAAAGACGGAGCATCTGGAGGGAGAGAGAGCAAACAGTGGATATGGAGTCAACTGATGAAACACCAGCAGGAGAAAAGAACAGAGCGTTCACAGCCTGGGCAGACTTCTACCTCTCCTCTGTTCTACCTCTCCTCTGTTCTGAGCCGTCATGAAAAATGCATCCACGCAACACAAACCCGCATTAAGAAAAAACACTAATATTAAAAACAAGGACCGCGCCATCATAAACAGACATAATGACGCAATTTGTCACATCCTCAAACTCGGGATGGGACGATCCGTCAGCGTGCGAGGAGCAATCTATCAGCCGGCAGCGGCAGGTTATGGCACTGTGCTGATGGATAGAGGCTGCGGGTGGAGTGGATGGCCGGGCTGCCCTTGTCGGAGTTTTGTAAAGGAGACGGTGTGTGTGTGTGTGCGCGCGTTGGGGAGGGTGTCAACGAAAGGAGAGGATGCGACGAGACCTAAATGTGTTCGGAATAAAGTCGTTTGTCATCAACGACGGACGTCGCGGCAGTAAACCATACAGTACAGACCTGTGTGTGTGTGTGAGTGTGTGTGTGTAGGTGTTGTGACGGCAAATCTAATAAGTGTGTATGCATGTGCAAGTAATTATCATACTAACTGGCCACTAGAGAATGAATACAGCCCATTGACAAAACAACAATAACAATGTGTGGTGTGTGTGTGTGTGTGTGTGTGTGTGTGTGTGTGTTGTGTGTGTGTGTGTGTGCCTCAATCCAGGCATATGTGTGGTGGAATCCAAAGCATTTGACCCCAATCTATGCCTCTGCATTATTTATATTCTGACGCCAGCTTCCCCCCTCTTTTGTTTGCTTTTCAAACCTCGTCTGAAAAAACAACCCCCAAACTAAAACGCCATAAAACAAAACCAAAAAGCAGGAGCGACGAGGGGAAAATATGGAGGAACGTTCTAGAGCGGCAAGTCTCTGAACAGGCTGTTCTTCTCTCTCTCTCTCTCTCTCTCTCTCTGGGTAAACACAACAAATCACATCAAAAGCATTATGACTAATTGATCGCTCTGGACCTTCCTGTAGATTTCCCAAAGGGTTTTAAACAGAACGCAACATATAGTCGGAGCAGACGGGAAGGAGATAGACGAGAGGCGAGAAGCGAGAAGCGAGAGACGAGAGACGAGAGACGAGAGACGAGAGACGAGAGACGAGAGACTGGAGATGTCCTCAATGCTGCGCCACTGTACACTCCAATAAATGCACTTTCCACTCCATTCTGTCTCTGTAGCTCAGGCACACACACACACACACACACATCTAACACACCACAGTGGCCTTTCCGCAGGCCTGGCTGGCAGGGCGACCGTGTGTATCCTCAGAGGCCTGCTGGGCTAAATCAATGGCAGCCAGCATCCTTCCACGAGCGCCACCATTTTACTGGCTGCCACCCAGCGCAGCAGAGAAGCAGCTAAATAGTCCATGAGGAGAAGCTGCTCACACGCCACAGCAGGGGGAGAGGAAAAATACATCACTGGGATGCTGTAGGTGTGTGTGTGCGTGTGCGTGTGTCTGTATCCTCGGCAGCCAATTTGTTGAACAAGCTTAATGTATGCTGCCTGTGTGGGTTGTGTGTATTCCTGCGCCCGTGCACGGCGTTGGGCAAGCTTATCGTTTGCTGGCTTTGTGTGCGTATATATGTGTGTGTTTCTGTGTGTGTGTGTAGGAATGTGTTGCCCTTGCGAGTTGATGCCAGCGCAGGGGGCGATTGGTTGAATCGCATTCCAATCAGAGATGTAGCATGGCATTTCATTCTGATGACTGTTCTCTTTTTTGTTGTTGTGCCGGCGCGGGCAGCATACGCTAACGCTCGCCTGCAAATAAATGGGCCAGACACACACACACACACAATCTCCCATCGAATCTCTTTCTCTCACACACATTTACTTACACACACACACACACACACACACACACACACACACACACGCTGCTGGCATGGCGGCTGGTTTCTAATCAGTGAATCATCGTGTCGTCCAAGAAATGTCAGATTAGGTTACAACGCTGCATGTTAGTGCCTTTAACTCTGTGTACAGTACATGCATGTGTGTGTCATATTCAACTCTACCCTATTATGTCTGCTCTACACACACACACACACACACTGGTGTCACACACCCTGTGGGGAGCAGACAGCTTTGGGGTGACGAGGTGGCAGAAGGAGCCGGATCAATCTGCGCCCTGGCTGAACTCTCAACCTGAATCCGTTGTCACTCACGGCTGCCCGGTGGTGCCACGCCGCCACCGGGTGATAAAAAACAACTCCAACCGCTCCAAACAGCTGAGAGCCAATCAGAGCTGTATAATTGATTTATTTGATTTCTAGAAGCCGCTTAATAACTCACTGTGTGTGAGCTGAAATGTCTGCAATAAAAGAAACAAACTGTTTAATGCCGTGTATCAATTTGCGTGTAACGACACAAAGCCGGCGTTAACAGCCAGGGATTTGTTTTGATCCTACATTCGAAAAAAACAGCGTTGACTGAATGTTTTACAAGAGGAAGCTACGCAGACGCCGCCCTCGGCCTGAAGCCGCGTGACGTACGTGCGCCGACGTCGGGGTTAGAAACCGGCACCGCTGAGAAACGTTTCCACGGCTTATTGACATCCGCGCCGAGACAGAAGCAGAGGCTCGTCTGTAACTGGAGAAGACAACCTTGTTATTCTCAATAAAGCTATTACAGAAGCTTCTTGTGGGCGGCGCGGGGGGGGAAAGGCCGGCGTTTGGTAAGGTGTCTCTTAGCTTCGGGGCCGGGGGGTTTCAGAGGATGCGCGGGGAAAGACGATTCCCCGTCTCTCCGCCTCGGGGATGTATTAAATGGCAGGTCTAATTTAATAGGGAGACGCAAAAAAGACCTGCTAAGGCACTTCCTGCGTCTGTGGGCCCGACCCGGGGACGGAGTAGTTGGGAACTGCTGAGTGCGGGGGTTTGGGATACATTAGGGAGGAAGAGGAGTGGCGGTTTCATAGTGCATGTTTACACGGTGGAGGAGGAACACGCTGACATCACGTAACGACTACCAACAAATGTTTGACATTGTGTGTGTGTGTTACGTTTTTGTCTTCTGAAGTATCTTATACTCTCTTGCTCGTCTTCCATCAAGTCTTCCTCTTACACCCTCCTCCTCTTCACCTCCTCCCCATGATTTCTTGTCTTCTTCTTCTCTCTTCACAGACCACAAGCATTCAGTCTGATGGCATCTCAAATCCTTATTCTTACAGTTAAACAGTCCTGCTAGTTGCGTGATGTGTGTGTTGGCCACGTGTGTTGAGGTTGTGTAGAAGAGTAAGTGTGTGTGTGGAAGCAGAAAGGCTTAAATGTCTCTGCTGTGCTCTCGGACTTCATTCATCACACAACTGCTTCCATGGTATCTGTCGTCGGGCCTGTGGATCCTGTCATCTGAGGACAAGCACGTCTAATAACCTCCAACTTGTAAAGAGATTATTCATACACGCGCACACACACACACGCACGCACACACACACACACACACAGGACACAGGCAGGCACAGCGGCACAGCGGTGCTTACCTCTCATCGGAGGTCAACCCTCAGTATAATCATTACTCACTGTGAGCCAGAACACAATCAGAAATAACAGTGAAGCACACGCACCCACACACACATCCACACATACACACACACACACACACACATTTAATCCCAGGTGCCCCCGGGGGAGTCGAGCAGAAATGGGGAAGGCAGAGCATGCAGCCATTCTTGAGCACAAACAACAAGAAATGGGATTTGTGAACGACTTCCAGTCGGCAGAGCGAGCGACAAAAGGATGAGGGATGAATGAGAAGACGAAGGCAAAGCTGGGCTTAGCGCTCTTATCTCGCTTTAATTAAGACAGAACAAACACAAAGAGAACCGCGCTCATTAATTAGAAATCTTGGAGACCAGAAAAAAGAAAGGAACACAAACAACAAAAAAAAGAGAATCAGTGTCATTAATTAAAAAGTCTTGAGACGAGCGAGAGCGTCGGAAAGGAACCAGGCGGCAAAAGCAGCCAGCAGTGGTTGAATGGCTGGTGAAGGCCACTGCGGGCGTCTGGTTACCGTGCGGCCTCACGGCTTGTAAACGGAGATGTGGTGGGCAGAGAGAGCAGAGGCGACAACTCACACAGAGGGTAGAGATAACACGGCGCCCGAACAAACGCTCAGGAGTGACAGACAGGAACTCCAAACCTCACAAACTCCAATAAAAAGGACAAAAAACTGGAGCTTCTATGGGAAAATTCAAGGTGAAGTAGAAACACGTGAGCTCCAGATTGGCCCCCCCAAAAAAATACAGTAAAAGGGATAAAAGAAAAAACGATTTGGACTGCGAATACGGCTTCATAACCGGTTTCTGTATAAATTGGAGAAGAGTGAGCGGAGTTTTATGGTTGTGTCAGCGCGGCGGTGATTAAAGAGAGAAGAATAAGACGCTACGCAGACAAATGTGAAACAGGCGCCACTGTGTATGGGGAAGACGACATGAGAGAGAGAAACGTAAGGAAGAAGAAGAAGAAATGAAGACGTAAAATGAAAATGTGCTGCGGCAGAGGATGGAGAGGACGAAGAGGAGGGCGACTGCAAACAGCAGCAAATCCTCGGGTAACGGGGGGAAGAAGTGATGTGGAAGTCCTGCAGCTGTGCCACGCTAAGCCCCCCCGCCGCAGATTAAACTGCATAGTAGTGAGGAGGGGGGGCCAGGGGGGGGCAGATGGAGGGGGAAAGAGAGAGAGAGAGAGAGAGAGAGAGAGAGAGAGAGGGGGAAAGAGAGCTGCAGAGGGAAAATAAGGCTCTGTGGTCTGGCAGCAGTTTGCTATGTCAAACCATGGTGCGTGCCACGGGGATGGAAGAGTGGAGGGAAAGGCACAGAGCGAGTGGGAAAGACACGGGAAAGATAATAAGTCAAGGGAGAGAAGTGGGAAAGGGAGACAGAGATAATAAACGTGGGGGGGAGACGGCCTGGCAGAGAGAGAGAGAGAGAGAGAGAGAGAGGGCGGGACGGCAGAGAACGGTAGACGAGGATGAGAGGAGGAGAGGAGGGAGTTTGGTTAAGACTGAGCGAGTGTGTGTGTGTGTGTGTGTGTGTGTGTGTGTGTGTGTGTGTGTGTGTGTGTGTGTGTGTGTGTGGAAAATGGAATTGTTGTGGTTCTGCTGGGTTCCTTCAGAGTGTCTCCCTCCTGATTGGAACATGAGGGGCTGTGCTGTAAGAGGATCGCCCCACCACTAACTCTCTCTCTCTCTCCTTCTGTCCTTCTCTCTCTCTCTCTCTCTCTCTCATATCTGCTCCAAATCTCTCATTGCTCCGTGTTTGTCTGTTCCTCATTACACCGTACCTCACATCTTATGCCTCCCTGCTGAAAAAGGCTATACAAACACACACAGACACACACACACACACACACACACTAGGCACACATGTAATAAATATGGAAATCTGATGCCAGTGCATCTCTGTTGTGGAATTGTAAGCAGAACACAGCTAGAAATGTCCACAAGCGAAATGTTTGCTTGATATGCACCGCCGCTATAACACTTTGATGAAAAGGAGAGAGTGAGCGCGGGAGGGAGGGAGAAGAGGGAGGGAGGCAAGGAGGGAGAGGGGGAGAGAACAGAGAGACAAACCTACACGGATGAAGGAAAGGAGGTCTTCAACTTATTTATTCTACATAGCTCAGATTCTTCTCCACAGGTGAAGACATCTGAACGCGGCCGTGATGGACAGGCGAAAGGAAACGCGGGAGGGACGAGCGACACGGGAACAAAGGGTCAGCGAGGCCTAACACGGGAAGAAACACGGCGAGTCAGACAGAGAGATGGCAGAGCGGAGGAGGGAAGAGGATGGGAACTTGAGAGAGAGAGAGAGAGAGAGAGAGAGAGAGAGAGAGAGAGAGAGAGAGAGAGAGAGAGAGAGAGAGAGAGAGAGAGAAGAGAGAGAGAGAGAGAGAGAGAGAGAGAGAGAGAGAGAGAGAGAGAGAGAGAGAGAGAGAGAGAGAGAGAGAGAGAGAGAGAGAGAGAGAGAGAGAGAGAGAGAGAGAGAGAGAGAGAGAGGAAGGAAGGGCAGAGACGCAGCAGAAGCGACGGACAGATGATAGGGAGTCAGAGATAGTTTGGAAGCCATCCCCGCTGGCTGCTGAGCTAATCAATAGCATCGCTGTGCCTCCTCCGCTCCTCTGGGCTCCAGCAGCCCGTCAAGTCTGCAGGCGGCGGCACAGCTGGACTCTGGCCGGCTGGAGCAGGCAGCCTCCCGCCTGCTCCGCTCCGACTGTTACAGCCTGTGCTCGCCACAAAGCTGACGCTCAAAATAGCCTCTTTGAACAGACCTTTACGTCTACACTTCTGCCTCTTCCTTTCCTCCAGAAGAACCCCGGCCGTGCCTGAAACAGCACAGACATTGCCTCACAAAATTTGCCCCTAATTATGGAAAGTTCTTTTTAGCCTAATCTCCTGTTCCTCGTGGGTTAAATTCTTGATCTGCAGAACATGTTGACCCAGGCAGGCGATCTGGCCCTGCTGCTGCTGCTACTGACTCGCTTTCAGCCGGCATGAGACCGGACTGTGGGAACCAAAGGCACAGCCGCTATAATTACCAAGCAAACTCATAACATCCCTGACCTCAAGAGAACCTCTCCTAACCTGATCCTGCCCTCAAAGCAGTGACACAGACATCTACCACTGCATGTGTACGCAAATACACACACACTGCTTTACATATGTATGCAGGAAATGCGCTGACAAAACATGTGGTACCCAAAACAAGCATACGCACAACTGACTCGGCACACGCCGACATCCATCACACCTTGTGAAACTTAATCTCCCTCTGTGAGGAGGGACAGCTGCAGTGCTGCACATGTACACACACACACACACACACACACCAAACCACAGTAGATCAGCTGGGGTAAAACACTTGTTCGACCACAGACTGGCATGTGACAGGGCACCTTCGACCTGCTGGTAGCAGACTTCAACTATCAAACAGGTTGTAGTTCACTTCCATACCTAATGAGGCCAAACACACTGATAATGTGCAGGAAGACACCAACCAGCCAACACTCATGTCTTATACATTAACATTTAGCACTTAGAACGTATTTCCATGAATGTTACCCAAGAAGAAAGTCAGAGATTGAATTATTCATCAATCAGATTGAATCAGTAGAGTTCATATACAGGAAATACATAGATGCTTCATCTCAGAGCTAAATATTACAAACACTCTATAACTGCAGAGTTTTCATGGCAAAACCAGGATAAATGTAATGTGTAACATCGAGCAAACTCTCTCTCTCTCTCTCACTCTCACTCATTCCTCTCTCCCCCTCTCCCGCTAAGTCTCTCTCTCTCAAATCACATGATTGATTTGTTAGCTACTAAGGTCTGTAATGCTGCCATAGACAGTGTTAGAGCAAGACTGCTGACTAGTGCCAAACACACACACACACACACACACACACACACACAAAGAGCCATTAGATCATTACATTACAGTCAATGAGTTATGCCTGTACAGTAAAGAGAAACATACATGTCCTACATCATGCAGAGCTGTCACGATGAGGCTCATGCAATCATTACGCCTCACAGGTGAGGATACATCACGTTGATCGGACAGGATAGAAATTAATTTGATGTCATATATCACAAACTATCCACCGTTAGACAGAAGGGAGATTTCCCTGGAATCCATCCCATGCACCCCTCTGGTGCTGGAGTGCAGGCGTGCACGCCAGCCGCACAGGCGAAACCCTGCTGCTTTGTGCCTGTGCACCATCCAGTGTGCAGCCCGGACGGATCAGTCATGAGGAAACACCTCCGAGTGTGTGTTCAGGGGCTGAGAAATCAAATCGCAGCTTCGAAGACCAAGAGGTTCACATCCTAATCCGTCATCGCCAGCATTAGAAAAAGCAGATTCTACAGATCCGCCCCCCTGCTGAGAGATCTGTTATCTCAATTGTTTCCACCTGGTTACAGTGAAGTAATCAACCACTGACAGGGAATAATATCATCTAGAATCACAGCTGAATGAGCTTACAATAAGTCACAGCTGGCAACCGCAGACACCACGGAAGTCCAGAATCAAGGAATATATTAGAATATTTAAAAACAAAACAAAATGAAGCAACCGCCTGAAACACTCCAAACACACCACATCGCTCGTCATATTGTGTGCGCAAAGGTAAAGAAAGGTGTCAAGCCTGGACACACACACACACGCACGCACGCAGGGGGACACACACCTCGGCTCGGGCAGAGACGCGTACGGGCGCTCTTCACGGGGATCCGGGGGGGGGGGAGAAAGAAGTTAAACGCTCTCACGGCAACACTACAAACACGCAGCGCAGTCGGAGTGTCGCTCACCATGTCAACATCCGGCCGCCCGCCGCCTTTTCGCTGGAGAACTTGCGGTTTTCAAACGGACCGGAGCTCCGCGTCGCGTCTGCCCGTGTAACATCCACCGTGGCTGCAGCCGCTCTGCCCGGAGAATCCAGCAAACGCGCGTCTGCTTAGCGCTCCTCCCTCCCTCCCTCGCTCTCTCTCTTTCCCTCTCTCTCTCTCGCTCGCTTCAATGATTTCCCAGTGTGTGTGTGTGTGTGGGTGGGTGTGTGTATTTGTGTGTGGCTCGTTAAAGGTAGCCGCTAAATCCCGGTGTGGCGGCGGCGGCGGCGGCTGGCTGGAGTGAAGTTTTAGGGGAGATTTGGAGCTGCAGACGCCGGGCTCAAGCCCTCGTGCGGCGGCGTTCCTGTGTCCATGGTGTCGCTAAAAAGCTCCGTGGTTCCTTTGTCATCGCTCCCTCGCCCGGTAAGAGCAGAGATCGACCCGGCAGTGGGGAGATGGATGGACGGACAGATGGATGGATGGATGGAGGGATGGAGGGATGAACGGATGGATCGATCGATAAGGAACTCGGACGCAGCAAATAATGACATTGTTAAGCCATTTTCTCACATTTTCTCACATTTTATTTCATTTATTTTAAACTGTAATATACTGGATTTTCAAATTGTATTAAATCGACACTGCTTTTCCCCTACAGCATCATTTTAAATAAATTATAATCTCAACTAGCTCACTTCCATTTATTGAATAAAACAGCCCACGGTAGATTCCATTTCTTATTAGTTATACTTTTCCAACTCCTCCTCTGGAATAATGCCTCTCAGGTCAGGAAATGGGCAATCACAGGTAAACAGTGTGTGGACTTGTTGAGTTGGGATTGGACCTGATCTCCTCTGTGACTGGAGGATCTGTGATACACTGGGACACACACACACTGGCACATTCAATCTCATTTAGGCTAAATTCCAAATTGGCTTTGAGTTTCACCAAAGAGTCGTTGTGGGGGGAAATTTAAAGACGTGCAGAAAATACTCGACTTCACTCTAGTTTAGTGGAACAGACAGTAAGTGCTGAGAGCGTTTATCTCTCTCTCTCTCTCTCTCTGCACAGTATCGACTCCATTGCTCCGAGAGAGGAAGATGTGAATGAGTGAGTTTCCCTTTTAATGTATGCAAGTAAATGAGCTGCATTATGTGTCTAAATAGGCCAATTCACAACAACTGCATGTGGGATTAAAGTTCATTTCAACCAAATCGTTATTGGGTGATGTGTTATTGCTGCTGGTGCCTGGACTTTACTGACAGGAAGTGAACGAAGGGATGGTTTCTCTGTAACGCTACATGAAGCTGAAGGTGGAGACGCTGGGGGTTACTAAGTGTCATACAGCATCTGCACTGTTCATGCCATCAGATGCTGTATGTGATGGGTGCTGCATCTTAAATGCACCGTGTGTGTGATGTGTAAAAGCTTTTAAGAGTGTCAGAGGAGGGTGTGTATGTGTGTGTGTGAGTGTGTGTTTATGGTGGGGCAGTAAGAGAAGAGAAGGAGAGAAAGGCAAAGATAATTTTCCATCAATCAAATCAAACATCTGAACCCTGAATGCGCACACACACACACACATACACACACACACACACGATCCTGGTTAACTTACCTAGAACACTAAACACAATCAGCGGTGCAGCAGATTCCCGTCAACGCAATGTAAATGAGATGGAGCAGCGCAAACATGCTTTTGCTGCAGAAAACCTACAGCTCAGTCCATGCACGACAAAACACCACTTCAGGCTGGACACACACACACACACACTTAAGAACTAATAACTCAGCACATTAGAGATAAGGGCTTTGTCAGGACAACATAACCGGACCTTTATTTGACAGGTCTCATGACGTGGGGCATGATGGGTGTGATTGAATTTTTTGTGTTGCTTTGCATTTAAACACTCAGTCACTGTCATCACACCCTGTATGTATTGGCTGGCCTGTCCTGATTCAATATTCAAGTGTTACACTGATATGTTGTGTATGGATGCATGGGTTCAATATTGGCTCAATATTCTGCGTGTTTACCCACACATGGATGCACTTTTGCATGTGATTGCATACGATTGTCAACCCACATTAGACAGGCTCTCTCTCCCTCACACACACACACACACACACACACACACGCCCTATAGGCATACTGTTGGCAAAATAAATGATCAGTTTTCGATGTTTTGAAGCCGTGCATGAACGCACATTCCTTATCTACAGTCGCTATCCAAGCTCTCCATATCAGTTTTCCAAAAGCCAGTGCCAAGACACAAATTTGGGCCAATGAGAACTTTAAACTGGGTTTCCACTTCATTTGAGATATTGGCTGCAACAGGGTTAGAAAAATGAAGCAGGCTAAATTTAATACTCCAGGCTGTTAGTCTGCAGCCTGGCAAATTTCCTCAAATTAAACTATATTTAGTTGATGAAAATTGTCCTGTTATACGGCGACTTTAACCCTGTAATTCTGGCACACAGCAGTAAGTTACATACTCTGCATATTAAACCCCGCAACGTAAAATGTGCCTTTGCAAACAAAAAAAACACAAAGTGACAGCTGAATGAATTGGCTGAAATTGAGCCGACCGCATTTGTTGAACTCGCGTTGACCCGGAGGAATTGATGGAAAAAATAAGTTTGTGGACGCAAGAAAGTTTGAGTTAGAGAGCAAAATGTGAGTTGACCATTAGACTTTTGGCGGCGTTAGAGAGAAGATTGTTTTTATGACCTGGGTTGACCTCTATCAACGTCCAATTTGGTGTATAGGCTGCAATAGGCTCCCGCCGCAGAAGAAAGAAGTGAGGAAGACAGGAAGAAAGGAGGAAACTCCACCGAATCAATATATGCCAATTCGCAGCAGCACCTGGCCCTCTAAATAAGGGATATTAGAGGCTGTTAAATTCCACTGTGTGGAAAGAAGGGGTGAGTGGAGACAGGCGGAGAATAAAGAGTGATGGCGGGCAGAAAATGCTGAAAAACACACAGAGACTCAACAAATGGGTCGGTGTTTCATCACCTTTAAAGTTCAATTTATGACTTATGAGAGGGGCGCAGAGCCACGGCCCATTAAAGCCATGACATTTCAATAATTGCCTCTAATCTCAGCATCATAGAGAGCCACAGTGCCACCCACACACACACACACACACACACTTTAATCACACACACACACACGCTGACATGCAAACAAAAAATGCCTTCCTTCCATAGCTTAACAGATTTGAAACTTAGCATACATATCTTTGCCTTATGAATGGAACACACACACACACACACACACACACACCACACACACACACACACACACACACACACACTGCATCATTATCTCTGCCTTCTGCATACAGTGTCTGGCAGTTGTTCAGGCTTGTTTACTCAGTGGTGTGAGGGTGGTACCATTACAGGTCGGGCCCATAGTGGAGGTGTCTCCCTCCTTACTTGCACTCGGACAATTACTTATTTCATAATTTTGATTCTAGAAGAAGACACTAATGCGGCATATTGGAGAGGAAGAGCAGCCCCTGTGTGTGAGAGTGTATTTTGAGCTGTAATTGTACGTCTGCGTTACACTGAAAGGATAAACAGATAATAACGTCTTTATCTCTAAATTCAATGCCGTTTCTACGTACATCTGCAGTGGTAATCCCATCTCTAGAATTGCTTTTTGGTAAACACAATATAAATGAGTCTGAACAGGCTAAATTATACGTTAAAGGCTCCGAATCTGAGCTAGCATAACAAAGAAACACTCAGAGAGCGCACGCTATGATATGCACTTTAATCACACACAGGAGACAGATCCGCTGTGTTGTACAAAGGGCAGGAAAGTATGACTCTGCAGAGTGTGTGTGTGTGTGTGTGTGTGTGTGTGTGTGTTTGTGTGTGTGTGTGTGTGTGTGCTGCAGAGCCAGAAAGAGTGAAAATGAAGGAGGGAAAAAAGAACATGAGAGACGGAGCAACCAGTTCTTAAGAAGCTTTTATTACAGTAAGAAGGTTGTATAGGAAGAGGAACATCCAGCTGCTCTTCACATCGAGGAAATTGCATTTGGGAATATTGAGCTGGCTGGTATGATAAAGTACACGACTCCTCCTCCACACACACGCACGCGCTCACACAAGCCATCGTATTAGCAAGCCAGAAAAGATCCCATTTACAAACTCAAAGCTGCAGCACACACACACACACACACACACACACACACACACACACACACACGCTCGCGCGTACACACACACTCATACACATAGTAAAGGATATAATTTAGTCTGGGGTGTATGGGAAGTATGAGCGCACCCTATCAGCACCATCTATTGAAGGACCGGAAATGAAGATGTTGTGACACAAGGGAAGGGGGTGTGAGAGGGAGAGAGAGAGAGAGAGAGGAGAGAAGGTAAACGAGGAGCGAGGTGGAACAGGTGTGAGGAAGATGAAACCAAAGAGTGAACTTCCTCTAGCAGCCACGGAGATTACAGCAAATGTGATGACGATGTAGCAGAGAGAGAGGGAGGGAGCGAGAGAGAGTAAGAGAGAGAGAGGGAGGAAGCGAGAGAGAGAGAGAGAGAGAGAGAGAGAGAGAGAGAGAGAGAGAGGGAGGGAGCGAGAGAGAGAGAGAGAGAGAGGGAGCGAGAGAGAGAGAGAGAGAGAGAGAGAGAGAGAGGGAGGGAGCGAGAGAGAGAGAGAGAGAGAGAGAGAGAGAGAGAGAGGGAGGGAGCGAGAGAGAGAGAGAGAAAGAGACGTCCCCCATCTGCACTAAACACTGTTGCTGATCTTGCCACGATTCACCCCAGTGTGAAATAAGAAATGGGGATTATTTAAGAAAGTCATTATTCTGATCAGTTTGGAGTCAACAGGTTCCTCACAGACCATTAACCAGAGCTGCTGACTCCATCCAAATGAGTCATGAACGACAAGCTAAGCACCTCTGGCTCTGAGGGTGAATCATGACGGTGTGAAGCAGGAGGCACCCAGCAGACACACACCAGCACTTTACTGGGATGCAGGCTTTACATGTGTTATGCACGCTGGATATGCAATGAATACGATTAATCTGAGTGCACAAACATCCACACACACACACACACACAGAAAAACACACAGCGCTTCTGAATAGTTTGTTTACATAAATCCAACAATGATAGCTGCCGGTTACGTACTGCATGTGGCGCGCTTGACTAGCAATTACGTCCACACACATGAGCAACAAAAGCAGACAGCGAAATAAAACACAATCAGTGCCTCACAGACATTTAAATACACACACACACACACACACACACACACACACACACACACATGAATTCACACACACGTACACGCACAGGTCACGGAGAAGTGGCTGTCACTGTGATTGGTTCCTGCTGTCGAAGGCGAACCCACAATAGCCAATTATCTGTCATTATACACCACAGCAGCCCTTGCGGTCTGGATGCCTCTGCATGTGTCTGTGCGGCATGTGTGTGTGTGTGTGTGTGTGTGTGTGTGTGTGTGTGTGTGCGTGTGTGTGTGTGTGTGTGTATGCAATTTTGTGCGTGTCATAGGGAGAGAGATTGGCAAATTGCTAGTTATACATTTCAGCATACTGAAAGAAGAGAGGGGAAATGGAGAGGAGGACGAGGAGGACGAGGAAGAGGAGGGGGAGGGGGAGTGAAGAGGCCAGGGAGAAATATGCAGAGTGAATAAAAAGGGACGAGGAGGAGAGACAGATGATTATATTTGACAGTTATAGAAAAGATGGGATCACGGGGAGCCACAGACCTCCAGTGAGCTGCATGCTGATGACAGACGTCTGGTGACCGGCGCAGCCTCGTTACAGCTGGACCGCAGCAGATGTGGGCGCAGTCACATCGCCGTATCGCCAGTGTGTGATCATGTCTGCGTGCTATATGTGTGTCCGGTGTGTGTGTGTGTGACAAAGCTATGACCAGCGTGCGGGCAACGCATTAGAGGAGAGGAGGAGCATTGTTATTACCCAGAGGCGAGCGGAGCGGAGCATCCAGCCGGGGCCCACACACGCACGCACACACACACACACACATCTATCTCGTCTGATTCACAGAGCTGGATCGCTTTTTACCGAGCTCGCAATTTGTTCAAATTAACCAGGCGGATGTTAGCGAGGTGAACCGCCGCGCTGCCTCATTTCCTCACGGTGCGGTCAGCATTAACTGCTCCGAGGTTTTATGGTTCGGGGTGACGGTCAGCTAATAAGTGTGCAGAAAGCTCCAATCACAATTACAGACCTGGAACCACGCTAAATACTGAGCCCATTAGCAAACGCTGTTGTCATGACTCCGGTTTTTGAGAGTTTGTGTTCAATTGTGATACATTTCCGCCGTTGGAGCTTCTAGGAAGGTGAGGATTCTGGCTTGACCTTAGCGCTCGGGTCAGCTGCAGGGGTCACCTCTCATTTTCTCCAGTGCACCCCCTAGTGGCAAAGCAGTAGAGGCGACGTCTCGCTGCTACCTTTCTTCCGATAGAGTTCGTTTGTCCCCCAGTTACCTTCCATCCTTCCCCCATCCCCCTCGCAGCTTAACAAAGCCCTAGAATCCTCTCCTTCTTCCACTTCTTCTCCTTCTCCTTCTTCTTCTTCAACAGGGGTACACGATCATCTTCCAACCAACGTCCCCACATTAAGCTGCCAGGTCTGAGCCCCTGATTTCATTTCTAATCCTCTCCCACCTCCAGGTTAGTTGTACAGGATTGCATTCTAATGGTAAAGGCCCGACCTAATAGCTGTTGTGTTCCTATGGTGTTAAAATAATCTTTAAGTGTTAGAAAAACACTATTTAAGCTTGAATGCTCAGTCATGACGCATGGATCTAACTCATCATGGCACCATCCCCCTCAGAGCAAATCCATCTCACTCTATATGCTCGATACACATCAAGCAAACGAGTGTGTGTGTGTGTCTGTGTGTGTGTGTGTAGTATGGCACAGATCTGTTTCTGCCTGTTTTACCGCTATATTCCCATAATCCCCATCCTAATCCACTCCCAATGTATGTACAGAGTATGTGTGTGTGTGTGTGTGAGGTATGGTATTTAAGCTTTCAGAGGCCCCTGCGTTCTTTCCCACGCCGTCCACACTATATGTACTGTAATACCACAGATAACCCTGCAGTCATCCACTCGTCCAACCACTCCACACAATGACATGGACAGAAATATTCTCATGCTCATCTGTCAATATCTCCATTAGCACTTCAGTCAGCGGCGTAAATACCACGAACGCTCCAGCGGTCGGTTTACGGGGGTTAGGGGGGTAATTTCACATTTAAATGAGACGTAGGAAACGGCGGCGGCGCTGACAAGGCTAACGTCTGTTGTGGTAGAGATGGAGAGAGGTGAACAATCTATCTTTTCTTTCAATTGGTGGTCTCTCATGCCCCGTTATTATGAGGTGTGCATGTCCTTGTAAGGCTGAATCCTCTTCCCGCCCGCCTCTGTGTGTGTCCTTTGTCCGGATATTCAAGTTTCCTCGGAGCGTCCACGACACGCAGGTCAAAATTGGTGAATTGGGAACTCAAATCTGCCCGTAGGCCTGGACGTGAGCGAGCTTGTCTGCTGGGTGTGAAGTCCCGCCCAGCTTGTGTCCAGGAGATAAGGAAGAGGAGTAAAGAGGTTGATGAGTCACAGCCTCAGCAATTATAATCCCATTATATCACTGTATGTCATGTTCCGCCTTCCACTATAATGACTAGTGTGCATGTACAGTGTGTCACATGTGCAAGAGCTCACTGAGCGCGTGTGTGTGTGTGTGTGTGTGTGTGTGAATGACTCCGCCTCTGACCATCGTAATTATCAGATGTGACTCACGTGAGAGCAATTACACGATGAGAGACTGTGGGAACAACGCGACGAATGACCCAGAAATCTACAGGCTAATAAAGCCCTGAGACAGACACACTCTCCCTCTCCCTCTCTCTCTCTCTCTCTCTCTCTCTCTCTCTCTCTCTCTGTGCGTGTGTGTGTCTCTGCTTCTCTCTCTGTCATAACACCTCACACATAGCGGCCAAATGAGAGACAGTCACAAAGACTAAAGGGAACAATGTCTCACTCAGAGTGCATTTGAGACGGTGGAGAGATTTGGGCGGCGCCGTCAGCAGAGATGCTGTCAGGCGTCTTCAAGCTCCTCGTCCTCGGCCCCGTGTGAGGACTAATCTGGCTTTTCTCTGCTCTTTGTCATATCTGGCCGCAGCTTGCCAGACTCAATTCCCCCATTGAAGAATTGCCCAGGTGTAATCCCTGTGTGAAGCCAGTGCGCTATGGTACAGCACATTATACGCTACACAATGAGTATAATACGCAGCAGGCTGTGGTCTCAGGAGGAAAAGAGAATGAAACTGTTGGAATGTTTTGCTTTCTATTGGCAGCAGTGCCTGGGGGTTCCTTTTAAATTGTTACATAAATGGAATCTGTTCAGCAAAAGTAGCAGCACACGTCCAACAACTCAACGTTCGGGGACATTTTTCACCTCAGTGATGAGAATATAGAAAATGTAATCCTTTCTTTACTAATCCTGTCTCCCTGGATTCTGTCTTTGCTTTAACATTTCTATTCAATTCAGTTCTGTTCTATACCATTCACTTACAATGGCGGGAATAATAATATAACAACACCATTGTAGTTCAAGATAACTAGATTTGCTTTTCTCTCTTAAAGCCGTTTCAGCTCTCATTCATGAAGCGTTGTAGGTTCATCCTCTGAGGGTTGTTCACACCTTGGCCAGGTGTCTCCTGGGGGTCATGCGGGTGTCATGTGTGGGTACGATGAATGGAGGTGCTTCAAGACTGTACAAGTGAATTTGCCTTGAACTACTTCTGCTGGATATTCAATGGCTTAGGATGAGTGAGAGCCTGTTTAGACATGAACTATCTCCACCCTCGCCGCGTGACTCCTGTTAGAGAATACAACAGAAACGTTTGACGTAAACAAAAGACATAAAGTAACTGTATGTTGTCTATTTACTGAACGTTATACCCAAGCTCTGATGTGAGCTCTGACTGGGCTTCGGTCTATTCAGGGCCGAAAGATCGCGTTGGCTGTGGTCTCGCTCATAACACAGACGAGATAAGATAGTGTGTGAGAGGGCAGCCGAAGTTAAGTTGCCTGATTTGTACCAGTCTGCGCCACAGCTCCATTGACACGACAGTTTAAGCGATAAGTGATATGGAGTGGGACCCACTCACAGCGTGGCTCAGATCAGGCTCCCCTCAGCCCACGGCTCAGTCATTACAGGATCTCTGTCTCTGTCACGCCCACACACACACACACACACACACACACAGAACGGCGTTGCTCCTGTTTGTCTGTGTGCGTGATTGACTGCGTATTTGAGTGAGTTATCTTAATCAGATAACAAATTACGCAGAGCCGCAGTCTCTTCGGTGTTGAGCCTGTGGTGCAATTACACAAACGCACACTCTTAAATGTACGCATTGACAGAGTCTCTTTCACACACGTGACACACAAACAACAGAGACATACGCTAACAGGCTGGAGGCACCAGGCACTTCATTTCCCATTCCACCCCCTCTCAGCATTCAAGGCACCCTCATATTCCACTCTGGCCTCCCCAGCTCTCAAACCACAGTCACTATAGCAACATCACACAGAGCTCCTGGCAGCCGGAGGGCTAATCATGTCGTTACAACATCTGTCAGTTAAAATGACGCACAAACACTCCGACATGTTTCCAACTGCATGTACAAATGAGCACTGGAGCAAAAAATACATCCTCCAATACGCAGATGGGCGTCCGCTGATTCCTGCAAACACGCACTGCACATATTCACACGCACACACACGCACACAAAGGGGTCTAATTGCAGGTCTTACCTTTGCTCATGGTTCATCCTCGCACATGAAGTTTGAAACTGGGAGCTGAAACAAAACAGAACATAATAGACACTGTCACAGTTGATCTATCAGCACGCAATATGATGTTTTATTTTTTTCTCAGTTTCTTCGTGACCAGGAGGGATTAATATGCTGGAAAATGTGTCTTAGTGTATCGAGAGAAATGAGGGAAGGCCTAACGAGGGCCCTGCTGGTAAAATGGGCCAATCAAGCCTGCCTGCAACCCCGGCCTGCTGGCTGTGCTGCTTTGCTGTCACCTGTAGACGAGAGTTGGTACTACACCTACAAGCAGCCCTCTACATCAACCAGCTACATAAGCTTTAGAATAAAAATGTTTGTTGGGGTTAGAGGTTTGAGGTGGGGGGAGGGGTAATTAAGGCGTTCAGACACTGAGTAGATGCAGTGGAGTGCGATGTTCAGCATGTTGTCGGATTCAACATCTACAGGATCTCACAGTGATCATCTTGTTTTCCCTCAGTGTACTTGTGACTCCCTGTGAAGAGCTTCCCTCACCTAGATATATGTGAGTTTGTATCTATACGCATATACATCTTAACATATTTGGTCAATCATTTGCTTCAACCTGTCTCTGTTGTGTGATGTGTTTACTGAAGTGAGCCTTGATGCTGAAATGACTCACACACAAACTCAAACTCCGAATGGAAAAGTGCAGCGCCCGGCCTACATGCAGCCTCTGCATTTTTCAGCTTAAGAGGGGTGAGCGAATGCTTTATATTTAGACTGGTGATGCTATGAGAACTTGAGCGCTAACATGAGAGGAAAGCTCACCGATGCGTTGGGGAGCTGGATATTCAATAATGTATCAGAGGCAGCGTCTTAAAAACAGCTGGGGATCGCCACTCGCTCGCTTGTCCTTTCTGCCTGTCTGTCTCTTTGCATGTCTTTCTTCCCGTCCGTCTACTGCCAAGGCAGCACATTTACACTCTCCTGTGGGGAGCTGGTGTTTGGTTAAACTTTCATTCTGTCGATAGTGTTTTTTATTTGCTCTTCTCGACTCAGAGGATTATTCTCTCTCTCCTCCTCTCGCTCTCTTTCTGCCCGTTCTCCTTGTTTTTACTCTCTGAGTCTCACTGAGTGGACATGGCACAGCCTTTTAGCCGTATAAATCATACACACATCTGGCCTAGAACAAATCGCTCTAGATAGCATCAGGAACTATGTGTGTCTATGAATGTCTTACTGTATATCTACAGTGTGTGTGTGTGTGTGTGTGTGTGTGTGTGTGAATCTGATGATCATCTCTGTAACCATCATTATTTCTTACCTATTTCAGTACACAGGTCTGCTGTGCTGCTTCATCTTTGAGGAATGAAAGAGTAAGAAATCTCCCCTGAATTCTCCTGCAAGAGAGGAAAAGAGAGAAAGAGAAGGACGAGGAAAAGAGAGAGAGAAAGTGAGAGATGGGGAGGGGGGGTAGGAGAGGGATTAGCAGCAGAGCCTTAGTTTTTCAGAATCCAATGCTCTTAAAGCCAAGTCTGCTTTTCAGCTGAACTCCCTGTGTTTACGTCTTCTTTCCCCAGCCTGAGCGTTGATGTGTGCGAGTGTGTGTCTGTCTGTGTGGTATTTGTGTTTAGGTGTGCATGACGGGTAAATTCTGCGTACATCTTTCCCTTTTTCCCGAATTCAGACGGAAGCTTCTAATGTGCGCCCTGAGATCACGCACAGCAGCGGCGTTGTCCCAGAATGGCATGGGGGTCAAATGGAAAGCTGAGGCCCAACTCCTATACTGGGAGCTTTTAAGGCTTTTAAGGCTTTCCACGCCAGCTACTTACAAAGCCGCGCCGGGCTGCGGGGATGAGCGGGCTGAAAAGCTGGAGTGGGAAAACGCAGAGGCACCTCACAACGAGAAACACACACTTTGACATATCAAAGGGGGTTGCATTAGGACACAAGTATAAATGCTCGCAGAAAAGCGTGTGAAACATAAACGCAATGAGTGCATGCGTAGCAACATCTGGACACACACAGACACACACACACATTCACACACACACACACACACACACACACACACACACACACACAGAGAGAGAGAGAGAGAGCATAGAGTGCATAGACACAGCTCAGTGACCCTGTGCTTGTAGTCAGAATTCTTCTGCCATCTATGGTGTGCAGCCGAGTGTACCATGTAGTAGCAAAGAAGAAATCACTATACTGGTACAGCAAGCGTCTCCAAGGAGCACAGACAGCAGCACAAACTTTTTGCCATAAAAAGTTCATCCTCCTGTCGACTCCCAGACCGTAAACAAATGTAAAAAAAGCAGTTTGTATCTTTTGAAACGAGTCTCTAATCTGAGCAAACATCAGGTTTTTAAAATATATTTACATTGTTGTTGTCAGTGTTTATATGATTACACACGTGTTTGTCTTCACACTCTACACGCTACGAGAGTGTGTTTGCAGATGTGCCGTTGTCATGATTAATAAATGGTACACCAATTGTACCACGGGTAAACTGGAACAAGGTGCCATGACGTGAAGTCACCACTAGTCTGTGCTGTTACACCACTCCTGTCTTTGTGACGCTGACCGACTTACTCCTTTATAGGTAGAAGCGATGATGGCAGCATACATTAACTGCAAGATGTAATGATTTTAAGACCTCGTTTGATTTCATTACACATTAAAACTAAAATATAAATCAACAATGGTGCTTTACTTCAATTGTAAAGCTGTTCCTTCTCCGGGGGGAAACAGTACAGAATAAAGGGCAGAGCTTCTTTACTGTAGATACACTGTGATGTCCACTATACGGTGAAGAAAATATACTTTCTTTCAAGTTGATGACACATTCGCCTTCAGGTTCTTCTCCCGTTGTATGTTTTCTCTGCAACAATCTGACAATCGCCGTGAAATCAGTAAGGTGAGGGATTATTAGAGGTATTGGTTAGCCTCTGTTGTGGGCGCCAGTTTTCCTCTCCATCATGTTGTTTTCCTGTTTGGTTTCAGTGCTCCCCGGTTGGAAACCACCTTGTTAGTGAGAATGTGCTTCACCTGCAACTGGCCCAGCAGAAGTAATTAAAGCCATGGCAGGCTTGCGCGGGAGAGTTTGGAAAGTAGATCATTTGGAGAGCTCATGTTGGTGCAAGCAATTTTAGTTTACAGCGCTTGCACAATAAGCTAGGACAAGCTCTGTTTATTCTGTTTCTGCTGGAGTGTTAGTATCCTGCGGGTCCCATGGGAGTCCTTCCGAGCAGAATTTGGAACCTTTTCATGTTGATGGTTGAAGTGACTCTTAATTGGGAATCAAAATGTTGACAGGAACTTAAAGGGAATTCAACTTCCTTTAATGTTCTCATCCAACACCTTAATGGTCACATTGCGTAGACGGAATGATTCAAGGGAGAGGCGGCGTATTATATAGGTCACTGAGGTGCTTTTACGCTCCCCTCTCACGCCGCCAGCCAAATTATTTCTGCACTGATCTGCACAGAAAATGGTCCAGATCATTTTGATGTCTAACCCTATAACCAGGGCATTGCAATTTATTTTTTATTTTTTCTGGCTGGACTTCACTGGGTATGCGTTTTAAAAAGTCTTTTAAGTGGTGACAACTGGGCTGAGCATCAAGGAAAGTGGGTAAGAAGGGCGGGAGAGTGGCCACCAGAGCAGGCGTGAAGATGGCCCTCTTTTTAGGCCCCCAATCTAAAAGCCTCCTCGTCATCCGGACGTGGACAACACCAACACCATTACCTACTATTACCTTCTTTTTATAGATAAGATCCTCATCCAGCTGCAGCCCAGTGATGTCATTTGTTGTTGCAGCAAGTATGCAATGTTACTCTTTCATGACATGTGGTGTGTGTGTGTGTGTGTGTGTGCGTGTGTGTGTGTGTGTGTGTGTGTGTGTGTGTGTGTGTCTGTTTGTGTGTGTGCAGGGCTCATTAAAGTCTGCCCAGAATGTCATGGAGGGTCAAGTTTGTATCAGGCACCGACAGAGGAGCAGCATGACTTCACATTCATGGGAATTTCTGTAAACGACTTGTGCAATTTGACTGTGTGTGTGTGTGTGTGTGTGTGTGTCAGACATGTAATAGTCTACATAAAAAGGAAAGCCATCTGATTTACCCGCGCAAGGATGATGAAGTATTTTGAGAGGATATGTGACAGTGAAGGATTAGCAAACTACTGCATAGTTGTGTTGCGTTTACCGCCGCTCGTCCAACAATCTGTACGTGAGGCAGCGGGATGAGAGAGAGAGAGAGGCAGCGAGCAGACACAGAACAGACATTTAAATCACGGCCTAATCCTAAACTATGTAAAAATAGCTCAACTTAAAGCAGGAAGTAGGCTTAGTACTGCTTCATTGGCTTTCTGAGTCGATTTCGGTTTCCTTGAGTGCGCTGCTACCAGAAGCAACGGGGTTACCTGAGCGCCCGGGCGTGAATGAGTTCCATACATTAAGGTGCAATGGAGCAGGGAGGCGTCTGATGCTACGCGCTAACAATCAGTTTCAGGGTATTCAAAGCAGCTGTCAACAGCGTAATGTGAGTTAGTTGGGTAAACTTTTCAACTTTTCCAGTGGATGAGTCACACAAACAGCAGGCTTATACATAATTGTCGGCGCCAATCACGAAAAGAAGAGGAAGCAGGAAGAGAAGCCAAAATAAAGACGCAGGGAAATTTTCCAGAACAAAGATGATGGCGAGTGAAGATTTTGGGAACAAATAATAACTCAAAGACGGAGCAGATGATGTAAGTGCTAATAATGAACTCTCCAGCGAACTGTTCAGACAAATTACTCCGGAAATGTCTGTATTAGCCAGGTCACAATGTCTGCTTACCCTTACCTGGCAGGAAATGACACTGTGAAACACTCCAGTACTGTCGTCAGAGCTAAACTCTGCAGATGGAGCCAGCTAATACATTATATGTCTAGTGTGAAAAGGTAAAGTGATCTTGGCTGCTTGCTAATACGAAAAAGAACAGATGATATTGATTCTGGATACTCTGCCACATTCTGTTGTTGTTTGAACCGGTTTGAACATCATAATAGTCATGGAAGTTGACAAGTTGCAAAGAAAATATAGATTTCAGCTTTAGAATGGAGCAGAGGCCAAGAGAGGAGACGGCGTAGCTTTAGAATAAGAATTGTTTTCCAAAGGTAATGAGCCGTTTTGCTTGTGATCTCGAGAATGACATCGTTTTCTTGAGATAACGGAATAATTTGAATTGCAGCCACAGCCCGATCATTTCTGGAGTGATCAGGAAAATGAAATCTATGAATAAGCTGTTTCCATTTCTGTTCAATCAAAACTCTGACACCGGCTGAGATTGCTTTATGCTGCGCTACAGAAAACATACATTAGCGCAGTATCATCTAAGGAGACACGTTCTCCAGGTTCGGAGAGGAATGTTCCGTTATCTCCAGAGAACAACGTGCATTTTACGGGAGATCTTGAGAAAATGGAAAGGGAAGAAAAGCTGCAAAGAAAGGGAGAATACAGCGACTGAAGACTGAAATGTGACGGCAGCTTAAACAAAGAGGCCCCGGCAAAGACAGCTGCTGCTCGCTCGAGAAATACAGACGATCCTCAGTTATCATTTGATAGGTGGGACAAATTACTCAGTGGCGTCCTACTTTTTAAAGACATATTAGAAGCTGCCGTGCTCGGGGGGGGCCAAGAGAGCGAGTGACTGAGAGTGTGAAGGAGGTGAAGGAATAAGTCTCCAGCAAGACGGAGCAAACAAGACGAATGAAACGAAAGGCGGCGACACCAAAGCCAGTCGGCGACGGAGCTTGAACCCCAAAAACTGTGTGCTCGGGGATCGTCACCAAAGAGACAACATCACAAGGAACGTTTGATTCCCAGGCAAAGTTACATCAAACTATCACGACGAGAGAGAAGAGAGAGAGAGAGAGAGAGAGAGAGAATGAGAGAGAGAGAAAGAGAGTGACAATGGAAGCTGCAAAAGTTACGGATGAGAAACGACATTTTCTCTCCCCGATGGTGAAGGAGACGGAGTGTTAATTTAAGCAGGATATATAGAAAGAAGGGAAGGTGGCGGGAAATGTCAACCGGGGCGGCGGCGGCGGGTGAGACCAACATGACCTGACACCTGCTTATTGCTTCGTTTTGACAAGGTCGCCACTGTGAGGATGATATTGGAATCCCACGGGCGCCGGATGGAAATGCTAGAGCTCCAGTCTCGCGACGGCCCGCCGAACCACTGCAACGGTTTCCTAATGAAGCCTCTCACTTTACCGAAATTGACCCATTTTCTCTCTCTCTCTTTCTCTCTCCCTCTCTCTCTCCCCCCCGCCCACCCTCTCTGCCTGCCCCAAATTCTTCACAGGGAGGAATATGCATACATTTCATTAAAATGGATAAAATGATTGCGATACCTTTCTCCCTCTCTACAAAACTGTTAGTCCTTGGCGCCCTGCTTGGACTCCGGCGGGTGACAAGTGCCAAGTCAGAGGGGGGTCAGACTTCATTTTCCGGGGAAAATGTCAGCGCGCAGAGATCGTAAATTACAATAACACAAATGAACTTTCAACTTTAAAGGACAAGACGGGGATTGGAAAGATGTTTTGATTACGAGTGCGTGAGTGCTTACATGTGTGTGTGTGTGTGTCTCTCTCTTTTTCTGTGTAAAGCTGGAAGGCAATTAGCGCAACCTTTATTGTTTTTCTTTGTCTTTGTTATGAAGGGAATCTTTAATCTGACACTTAAAGACAAAATGGGAGTGTTTAGGAAAATGAAAAGGCTTCAGGCGCTTTGGTCGGTGAAGTTTGGGGAGTGTGTGTCCAGATTGTGATATTTCTTGTGAGATAGTCTTTTTTTGGGTTGAATGTCTCGCAATTACAATATTCCCCGGAGCGTCTGATCAAACAGAGGCGCCACGGTAACCGTGGAAACTTGTTAAACGAGGAGGAAGGAGGTGAAGCTCCACCACTCTCACCACGATGACCTGGATCCTGAGTGAGGCAGGACGGGGAGGATCGGCGTTCACTCACCACAGGAGTTCTGACTCAAAACAATGAAATAAATATCCACTAATCAATAAAGCTGATATATAATCTTTAGATTAAGTCTCCGAGGTCATTTCTCAGGCACTTTGTCGCATGCTGTTGGTTTTACTGCACTGATGCCATTCTGTCTTCGCTCCACACGAAGGAGGAACAGATTTATCCTGTCACTGTTCCTGTGGCAAGGTGTGTGTGTGTGTGTGTGTGCGTGGGGGTGTGAGAGTGTGTGCGAGTGTGTGTGAGTGTGTTTGCTTCTTCCCAAGCATCTGCTGTCATGGCGTTGGTAAAAAAACGAGGTGCATATAAGTCATCCAGTGAGAGGTAGTCGCTAATAGGATAGAGGCTGTTCCTTCTCTGCTGGCACGCACAACTTATGAACAACACACACACACACACACACACACACACACACACTCAGACACACTCACACACTCACACCTCCGCAGGGATGAGCTATGGCCTTATTACCCACCTCACTTCCTTGCAGCCGGTGTCCTCCCGTAAAACCACAACTCTGTTTCCACCCTCTCCTCTATACTTCTAATCCATAAGTTTCTCTTTCTCTCCATCCATCCATCCATCCATGGTTGTGCTCACCCTCCTCCTCCTCCTCCTTCTTCTCTCTCTCGCCCCTCCCTCCCTCCCTCCTTCCCTTTCTTGCTCCTGTCATCATCGACTCCTTCCCACCTCCTCTCTCCCTGCTTCCCCTTACCTCCTTCCTCACCACTTTCTCCTCTCCCCACCCGGAGCACCTGATTTCTCCCCTGTATTAAAATAGCTTCCTCTTCCTCACTTCTCCCCTCAGCAGCACCTGATTTGCGCCCTCCCTCCATCCCTTCCTCAATCCTACCTTAACCTGACCCACCCCTTCTCCTCTCCCCTCATTCCCTTTCCTTTCCTTTTCCTGCTCCTCTAAACTTTCATCATACGCCTCCCCACTTGATCTATTAATCTCCCTCTGTCTTCCTTATCCCCTTGGCTCCTTTCCTCCCTCCCTCCCACCCCATTTTTCTCCACCTTTTCCCAGCCGCGTGGCACCTGCTGCCGAAGCTGTCTAGACTGGTAATGAAACGGTGTGGAGAAGGAGGAGGAGGTGGAGGAGAAACAACACTGGCCGGGGTGGGTGTGCATACAACACGAGGGAGAGAGGAAGATGAGGGGGAGTTAGAGGATGGATATAAGAATGTTTGAGCTCAAAGATGAAGTAGATAAAGAAGAGATCATAAAAGGGTGCGGAGATACTGTAGAGCAGCTCGGGATCCAAAATGAAGTTGAGAAGAATAGAACTCCCACTCCTTCATTTCAGTCGCTTTTGATTCCCCACTCCCCCTCCCCTTCCCTCTCTCCCTCTCTCTCTCTCCCTCTCTCTCTCTCTCTCTCTCTCTCTTTCTCTGTCTCTCTCTTGTTTGGCTTCCTCCTGCAGGTAACAACAGCAATCATCATCTGTCTGTTCACACCCACTGCTCACCTCTGTCCATTCATCTGTCACAGACGGGGAGCGTTTCATTTTTGGACTGCACCGATGTATCACCAGATGCCATAAACTTATCCAGTTCGCACGTTCTTTTGAAGTGAAGACGATTTTTTTCTCTTTCCCTCTCTCCCTTCCAATGATCGGCTACACGGAGGAGTGTGTGGCGTCGTTGTAGCCGTTTCATGAATACAAGTGCGGAGAGGCAGAAGAAATGAAAGCTTCAAAGGAGCGATAGAGACAAGATGATAAACAGACGCTGGAGCAGACACACAGAATTAGGCTGGATGGGTGTTTGTGAGTGTGTGCGTGTGTGTGTGAGACCGAGGTAGGTGTCCTGTCTGTATGTAACAGGATGTGATAATTAACCTTTCTCCTGCTGAGTAAGGCTATTAAAGCGACTTTAATACACAACTATGGTTGTTTAGTGCTGTTGTACACACGAACCGAACGTTCATACAGATGTCTATCCATCCATCCATCCATCCATCCATCCATCCTTCTATCTATCTATCTATCTATCTATCTATCTATCTATCTATCTATCTATCTATCTATCTTCTCTCATCTGGAGATTAAACATTTGCATCTTTAATTGCCTTAATGTATCCAAACATCAACGGGGACATAAACAGATTTTCATGTCTATTTTACACTTTAATGTGCAAAAAAAAACGAAAAACAAACTCAAAACAGGCCATTGTTTAAGGGTACTGTCTCTTTAAGTAGCCTATTGTTCTGATTGGCCAGTTAAATCAGGCAACACCCCCCGACTGCAAAATGTCGACCCCCAACCAAGGTGTGTAGGCGGTTAAATCAAATGTGTTACATGTTGATGTGAACATGTGACAGAAGTGAAGAATTGATCTAAAGCAGGATATTCCAGGTACTATTGGTGCATTTCCAAAGCTGAACCTCAAATGTTACCGTGACGATACTTCGGTGCATACATTGGGTATATAAAATATGTAATATATGTCTTCTGTGACCAATACAGAAGCTGCAACATATGGATGAATTGGTTGAAAAATTGGTGTCAGGGAACATTCAATTACTGTAAATGCGGTGATTTGTACAATCACGCCAATGTTAATGTTCTGTCTGCCGAGTACTCACACACACACACACGCACACGCACACACACACGCACACGCACCAGCGCACACACACACACACACACACACTTGCACAGATGAAATGATACGTACGACACTCTCACACACACACAAAATAAGGAAACACATTCCGAGTCTCACGAGAGGGCCCCGATGTGGCAGATGGGCCAGCAGTGGAGTAACATATGACTTTGTGCCCCCAAGTGAGTCTCCGGTAGCATCGCGCCAGCCAAAACTCAGCCACTAATGAAGCTCTACACACACTCCCAACAGACCCCACTCCAAACACTGGGAAACACACACACAGAGAGGGAAGCAGGCAGAGATTAAGACTCTCTCTCGCTCTTTCTCGTGCTCTCTCTCTCTCTCACAGACACAGATATACAAACATGCACGTGCACATACGGGAGCGTGAAGTTAAGCAAATGTTAAATAGCACGATAACAAGGCATCACAGCTGGACCAAATCCTGGCATGCTACAATTACTGCAGTTTTCATACTTATATTAAGAGCGCCCGCGAGGGAAATCCCACAAATTTGGGGATTTATGCAACATTTCCGCCAGGCCGCGCACAGACACAAACACACTTAGCTGCGCTCGCATTGTTACATGGCGACGCGACAACCACAAGGTCAAGCCCCGTCTCGCTGACTCACGGCACGGTCGAATTTTTTGTTTTTCATCTTTCCCTGCAGCATATTACTGTGGAGCATCTGAAGTCTGGAAGTAATAAGTCTGAGCTATATCAAAGCTGAAACACCTAATCCATAAATAAACAATAACATCAGCCTTGCCTTAAACCGACGATGAGGCAGTTGTTTTGGAGACAGACTTATAACTAACAGCTTGTGACGGGGAAATTCAGCAGCAAAATGAGGGAGGATTTACTGTATATTGCTTTACTTTGAGCGCGCGGTGCGGATTAAAGAGACACAGGTCATATTGAGAGACGCCTCACCATCTAAAGTGATATTTTAACAAATGAAAGGATGCACATACGCCAAACATACAGGTTCCAATCCCTTCAGTGCGTCCTTGATGGCTTTACGGAGAAGAACAGTAGGAGTGCCACCCAGAGGAGTCTCTTTATTAGCCTCACACGTCGTTATTGTGTTTCGCCGCGCAGGATCTCAGGCCAGCTACATTGTGAGGACGCAGATTGTTTTGTGATTATGCGCGGCATGCCAACCGCTTGATGGCAACGCCGCTTGTTTTTCGCGGGGTTGAAGAATCAGAGGAGTGCTGAGGAAAAACAAAGTCAGACTTGCTCTTACCTTTACAAGTGCTTTCAACACATCAATCTACAAGGGAGGAGAGAGAGAGGGGGAGAGAGAGAAAGGGACGAGGGGGACAGGGGAGGGAGAGGGACAAGAAGGACAAAAAGATCAGATTAGCATAAGAAGCATGTAGTCTAGAGAACAATTTTGTGAGATGCTTCATGGGAGAACCAGTCAGGCGGAATTGTGAAGATTTCAAAAGGAGGCCAAAGCAAATTTCCTCCTGCAGGTAGGCCTGTTGTGAACCTGTCTCTCCTCTCTTTCCAGACTCAATCCGCTGTAATAAACAACACTACAAAGAACTGCAACTGTGCGGAATAATCCTTTACAATTTACCTTGTACACCTGTTATGTATTTGCGGATGTTCAGATTCAATGTAGCGGCGTTACATTGATGTATTAATCTGAGCTTTGATTTCAGTCTTAAATCATAGAGTGTGAGTTTAGGCCTCCAATTAGCAAGACACCATGTGTTCAAAGAATAAACTTCAAACTTCGAGGTTCATTTGCCTTGTTACAAATCAGAGACACGATTTGTCATTTTTGACGCCTGCTTCTCTTTGCAGGGTTCAGTTTTTGTCTGGGGAATGCAGCGACAAATCAAAACAGGAAGTAGCAAGCGGCGCAAAGGCAGCTAAGCTAACGCGGAACAGCAACAGACCTGTTACTATCATCATTTGGACTGTTTACCAAGCAAAACCTCACAGAGATTCATTCTCATATTCACCCTCATTCACTCATCTCAATGTCTAATTAAAGCAATCCCTGAAAGGATTCGCCTCATATTAAGAGAAAAAAGAGAAACACAGCTGAACATGCTAACAAGGAGCATATGAAGCTAAGCGTGGCGTTAGCTACTTTCCACTCATTCCACAGCCTCTAATTGCTTTGCTATAGGCACACACACACACACACACACACACACACACACACACACATATGCACACAGGGCCTTCTCTACCTCCAGCTATTCACACCTCTACTTATTAGCAGTACAAAAATAAATAAGACGTCAAACTTCTCATTTCGTGCGCAAATAGAGCCAAACAGATGTTTATAGCTTTGATTGGGGCGAGGGAGTCGACCTATTTCCAAACAGCAGAGTGACACAGACGCCTAACTTGCTTGTGTTTACACTGAGTGCCATGAATAGCAAAGCACTAACGGCTTTGCTGAATCTCTGGAAGCTGCGCAGCTTCTCCGCACCGCCTCTGCCGCCCCCACCAGTAAAGCGGCGCTGGGAGCTGGGAGCAGGGGAAGCTCATACTGGTTCGGTGGGCGGTTTCCTCCCTCGCCGCCTGCTGACCTACTTCGGGCTGCTGCGTTCCTCTCCGGCTGACGAGCTCACAGAGTTGGAAATAGAAGATGCAAACGCCGGCGTACACAGACACGTGCGCGCACACACAGCTGCGCTCTCACTGTAACGTATCTGACGCCACCTTTTGCTGACTAATCTTCAACCTCACTTGAAGGCTCCGCGTCACCTATGGACGCTAATCTCCACCGCTGTCATCACACTCCAGAGAGCTACCTGGAAGATGTGCTGCAAGCCTCACAAAGGACATGAAAGCACCACGGCCCCTACTCCCAACAGCTCACACAGCAGAATCAAAGTCACATTTACTTCAATACCACTTTTTTTACTCTTTCTGAGCCAAGAGGATTTTAATTTTAAAAGTTGCCAGATATTCCAAATACAGGCAGAGCTCACTTTATTCTCACTAAGCTTTGTTATACTTTCCAAAAAGGTCACTGAAAAAAAATCCTTTCACTTTCCTTCAGAGTTCATTTGGTGCTATATTTTGGTTGCAGCACCAAAAAGTACGATGTTTTGCCTTTAAGATGCTAGAAATGTGAGGAATCTGAAGTGCAGCCGATACATATGCAAGAACCTTGATCCAAACTGGGAGTGCTGAGGCAAAAGATAAAGGAAAATACAGGAAGAAATAGTTTGTGACCCACAATTCGGTCTGATTTGGAACTCTAAAGATGCTGCAGGTCACGTCAGGTCTGATGGTGGATGGTCTCTGCTCTTCTACTGTTTAATCAAAATAATATCCTTTGAGTGGCCTAGAACAAGATACCTATAGATATAAATTGTATATAGATGTATACACAATAGAGCCATTTTGAATAGTTAAGCAAGTTGTATGTACTTTCATGTATGAGCCCACAGGGAAATACTTCACTTGAAACATCCACGCACGCACGCACGCACGCACGCACGCACGCACGCACGCACGCACGCACGCACGCACGCACGCACGCACGCACGCACGCACACACACACACACACTTAACGGCAAGTAAAAGGCAGGGGAAGGTACTGGAGAGGTTTTAATTAAAGGATGGAGACTTTTGGCTGAGATAATTGTACAGAACTTTTCTTTCACATTCACACACACACACACACACACACACACAGCTATATGTATATACCACACATAAACTACATAGCGCCTTATATATATAAACACACTTAACAATCCAACACCCATAAATGCAGACATTAAAATCTACAAGATGGCATATACCCAAACACACACACACACACACAGAGAGAGAGGGAGCGAGAGAGAGAGAGAGAGCGAGACAGAGAGAGAGAGAGAGAGAGAGAGAGAGAGATCAGAGTGTTTCATTAGTGAAGAGCAGATAGATTACCCTCCCAGAGGAGACATTGACCAGGAGGCCATTGATCTACTGAGCTAAGCAAATCTGTGTGTGTTACTGTGCATGTGTTTGTGTGTGTGTGTGTGTGTGTTTGTGTGTGTGTAGCTCACTGATGGAGTCTTTAAGTTGTTAGACTAAGCACTGTAAATCTAGCGTAGTTGTGTTTAATGGAGAGAGACAGAAACCGGCTGTTGACATATTCATTAGGTCCAATTACTCTGTCCAATCACTGCCATCTCACTCACTCACTCAGCACGGGCGAGGGCATCGGCGATATTTACATCTTGGCAAACCGCCGCCGAGGCAAGATTGATTGATCTCAAATGATGAATCAGAAAACGCACTCATCCCATTTAGCGGAGGACAACAGCGATGCATTTGGAGGCGTTTAATATCATTTGATCTCGGTGAATTACTGAAGTGCAAATCAATCTGGCCTTAAAGGAGGAGGGGGCTGGGGGGAGGGGATGAGCGCTACATTACACGTCTTCATCCACGCTGTGTTGAAAGGTCGTCGCCCGCGCAAACCGGGACTCGTGGCGAATGTTAAAGACGCCGCCATATCTTCTACAATGAGTTATTTGTTAACACAGAGTCGAACAAGCAAACTCTATTTCTGATGCCTCTATTTATGGTGACATTATGTTCAATCTGTCTCTCTCTTCTCTGTGTGTGTGTGTGTGTGTGTGTGTGTGTGTGTGTGTGTGTGTGTGTCTGTGTGTGTGCGCGCACGTGCGTCCCATCTACATGTGTGGCACTTGTAATTAGCTTTCAAGCGTGTTCCCTTACACTGGATGTGAAGGTAATTGGGGCTTTTGGACACTCTCTCTCAATCTCTGTCAGTGTGTGTGCGTGTGTGTGCCTGCGTGCGCGTGTATGTGTGTGTGTGTGTGGAGGATGTCTGTATTCTGGAGGATGGCCAAACCATTACTGTGTGCTCAGCCTGCTCTAAAGCAGCTTGTGATTCATTAGTAATGAGACCATTTGCAAACTAAATGAGTGTTTGAGTGGTCGAACGGCGATGTGTGTGTGAGCGATTGTGTGTACCAACTGCCCCCTGTTCCACCATTTCTTACACAACGACGCGGTTACTTTGTCTCTCACACACACATACACAACATAGACCCTGAATCCTGTTTTTAAAATGTTATAAATGTAAAGTGTGTGTGTGTTTGTTTTTACAGCAGCATAACAAACTCATGTGGAGATAATGAAGTCACTGAGTTGTGTCATTAATTACTGTTTTACACCTGCTTGTCTCAGCTAATTAGACATGCTGACACACACACCTCGCCATGTACACGCACACAGACGCACACAAACACGCATATGCACACGCACACGCACACACACTATATAATTGCACATATGTGCACGCCCGCGCACACACACACACGTCACTCTCTCTCTCTCTCACACATGCAGACAGATGCACAAACTTGCAGACACGTTTTTACAAGCAAGGAGTCAAAAATACATTCTCATTTTCACTTTCAGCAAGGTGAGATGCCACCGCTAAACACAGCATGGTTGGAGGAACTCTCTCACTCTTCTTTCCCTCTTTTCGTCTCACATGGAAACATCCATCCCCTTCCTCTCTTTCTCACCCTGTCATCTCTCGCTCTCCCTCCCTCTTCCTCCACACATGCAGCTCCCAGAGACTCTCAGTACAGCAAACAGTCTATACCCCACTCCACTCACAACGGCAAGACTCCCTCTCTCCCTCCCTCCCCCTCTCTCCCTCCCTCCCTCTCTCTCTCCCTCTTCCTCCCTATCTCTCTTGTCCCTCTCTGTCTCTCCACCCAGCACATGTACCCAACAAAGGCCAGCAGCTGCTGCTGGTTTTGCTGAATAAAAGATGACAGAGCCATAATATCAAGAGATTAGCGGCAAACGAAACAATGATTTTGTCCAATTTAAATGGCGACGCAAGTTGCATCACAAGCAATTCACGCGTCAACTGTGATCTGACAACGTTTGCAACCGACTGATACCAGCTTTTATCTGTGGAGACTCCATGACTGTGGCTCTTTTGTTCTCTCTCTCTCTCTCTCTCTCTCTGTTTTGCGGCCCCCACAACCTAACACATTTGCTCATGCTCTCCCTCCCTCTGCGCTTCATAAATACACACACTCACACACATACACACACACATAGAGCACGTTGAGCATATGGCTATTTCTCTCCTCTTTGAAGGGTTGCTTTGAAGCTATGGCACCCGTATCGATTGGTGCTCAGATGAGCTCGCTTTGCCAGAGCCCTGCGATTATCTGTCGCTTTATTTCAAACGGAGCGGCGGAGAGAGGGGCTTACACACCCATCACTCACTCACACTCTCACAGTTATAGACTCATACGCCGGGCTCACACACACGCACAAACACTCCGGCGTTTGCACACAAACGGGGATAATGAGATGAGCTTACACGCTGAATCCCGATACTTAAGACAAGCTGTGCTTCAGAACTGACAAGTGAGTGGTGAATGTTAAGATACGGGGAGAAAAAGAGTTTTTAAAGTCTGGCAAAGTGATGAAACTTAGCAAAATAAATTTCCCCTCACGGCTCAACTCCAATTTCAAGACACTGCACCTCCGCTGAGTTGCGGAAATGAACATGGAAACAGCGGGGAGGGCAGTGCCATTGTTCTGTGCAAATAATAAAGAAGCTCAGACTCCAGGATAAAAGCAGACAGTTTAAACATAAAACATGGACATTTTAAGATTTCATCAAATGTTCCGCTCATGAAAAAATACATGGTCAGACTGTGAGACTTTGCTTAAGATTTATTCAACGCGAGAGGTCCTCTGCTCCACGCCGGCGGGAATAAGAGAGGAGAGATTGAACTGGGCAGACATGAAATGTTAATGGTCTGCCCACAGCAGCCAGAATTCATAAAGGACTTGATTTAAGAAACTTGAGTGGCTTTCAGGAACAATGGACACTGTCAAATAACACACAGAGAGCTTTAAACACACACACACACACACACACACACACACACACACACAAACACACTTTGATTTAAACCTTGGGCCATGCTGCTGTATAGTTATTGAGAGTAAAATGCTTCTCAGTACGAGACGAGTGTGCTTAATGTGTGAGCGCAGTGGAAACACGAAATCCCACAGAAACACACACACACACACACACACACACACACACACACACATCGACTCATGCAGAATTGTAACGCCAGTACGTAGAGCCTAACATGTCGTAACCAGTGACATATACAGTACACACAAACACACACACACACACCATAGACATGCTGCTTCAATCCTGACCATTATCCCAAGTGTCAATCACACGCTTTATTCTCACATCTTAATGACGTTCCAATGCTATATTCACTGGCACACGGTTCAAGAAGACGAGTGTGTGATTGATAGTCAGCAGAGGACACCACCAGCCCCCTTGGAGGGACTTAATTAGTCCTGGCAAACATACTCAAACACACACACACACACACACATGCTAGTTAATGTGAATTTTTTACCACTAAGTGTTGAGAATGATCTTGATGTGAATGTTTGTTTATTCATGATGCTGTGGCTGGGTTATCACGGAGCTGACATTTAATATTGGTTTGAGAGGACACACGTAACACACACACACACACACACACACACACACACACACACACACACACACACACACACACACACACACACACACGTGTGGCCAGTGACATGCAGAGAAAGACACACACGCTGACACAAACACAACGCAAACGAAGGTCATCACGCCACAAATCAAAAATTTTATTTGCGGCGCCCCGACTCACTTCGTGTGTTTCGTCTATTGAAGGGAAATTGTTCATCTGACCAGATATGTGACACCAGCTGAGAAACAATTTTGCTGTGAGGACAGAGCAGAGACTCAAAAACAAATAACAATAAAATGATCTTTGGTTACTCGTACAGCCAAGCTTGAACCGGCGCTACGTCATTTTTAGAGCCCCCTAGTGTTTCTTATTGTTAACTGCACTCATCCGATCAGTGTGTCTCTTAGGGGGGTGTACTATGAAGGTACGCTGTGTTGCCACGGTAACTTATGCTCCATGGCTACACTGCTACAGAGGCGATATTATTAAGACCCGCCTCTCAAGCGCTACGATTGGCCAAAAGCCAATGCTCACGCTCTTGCGTGTCTGTAATAACGTCATGGCAACGATTTGCAGGTCAGATCACTATGCGACATCAACAAAGAGGAGCAATTATTAGACGAGTATGTGCAACAAAGTGAGACCAAAAGAAACGCTGACTGAATGGGTGCAGTAAACGGTAACAGACACTAGGGGGCTCCAAAAACTCAAACACAGCGCCACTTAAAAACAGGCATCAATCAGTATTTTATGTTTGACATTAACACAGAATGAGATGTCACTGTACATCTACTGAGCTCTTAACAACACTGAGCTCATCGTTTTTGTTTCACAGCTACACACTTACTGTATATCTGAGCGTGAGTCTGTCTGTAGCAACCTGGCTTCCAGACGCAGAAGCAGCTGTTTCCTTTTAAAAAGCTGTCACAAAGCAACTGGGCGCCGTCTGTCCAGCAGCGGACGACAAACAGGCAAAGTTAACGACGAGCTAGCGGGAAAAGCCCAGCATTGAGCGAGACAAAACAGCTATGATTGTCAGGAAATATTTGACGTATATTCCATAAGGCAGACAGAAGGACGACTCTGATGTGCTGCTAATTGCGCAGTGTCTGCTAAATGTGTACGTACGGGCCTTAACGACTAAAAGGCGAAGTTTCAGTCTACTTGTTTCAAAGTACCTCTGCAGTCTAAAGCAAAAAATAGAATTCTGCAGCTCTAAACTCTCAGCTAAGCAAAGCAGGAATGAAGTAATCCTCCTCTGTTTGTTTTTAATCACGCGCAATAACTGCTACGGGAGGGTGCGCAAAAAACATGGAGTGGATTAGGGATGGACGGGTGTTAATGCGTGAAGGTGTTCGTTTACAGGATCGCAATATGTTTCACTGTTAAAAGAGAGGCGGTGATTGGTAACTCCACACACCTGCCACCTATTGTGCTGTCCGTGTGTGTGTGTGTGTCCGTGTGTGTGTGTCCGTGTGTGTGTGTGTGTGCGCGCGTGTGTGTGTAACTGTGCAAGAGCAAAAGCGACCTGGTGAGGTTGAAAGAAGGATGTTTGGGTGAGGAAGTTTATTAGCTGAGGTGGGAGGTTTGCCCGCGTAACTGCACCTATGAGAGCCTGAAAGAAATAAAAGTGTGTGTGCCTGTGTGTGTGTGTCTGAGAGAGAGAGCGAGAGAGAGAGAGAAGGGGGAAAAGGAGTGTAAGTGTGTGTGTAGTGTGTGCATTTTGTACACTCGGTATCCAGCCATCGCAATCAGCAGTAATCCTGACTCAGCATCGATAATGACCCCATTAGCCACAAACCCCTGCTGGTGCGCACATCCACACACACACACACACACACACACCACAGACACACACACACACACACACACAGTTAAACACTCCTGCACAATGCTCCAGATGGACACAGCTCCTCATTACTGTGTATGTGTGTGTGTGTGTGTGCATGTAAATCATTACGTGGTATTTAAAACAAGAGAGGTACATAGATCCCAGATTTGATGTAAGAGCGCTGGGTGCATCTCAGCTCTAATGGCTCTGACTCAGTCTGGGTCCAAGTCTGCTTTGGCAAGATCACATCACCGCCACTGCAGGTGTTAAGACAAATTTATTGAAGAACTGTTTGTAGAATGTGTCACTCAGTCTTCTACCCTGAATAATTTGAGTGTGTCTCTCATGTAGAGATGGACGGTGGATTAGGCGAAGCGAGCGTTTGTGGTGGAGTGTGACCTTTAAACAGCTTCCAAACCCGCTCATTATACCTTTCCTTTGTTTCATCTGTTTCCCAGATGTAATATCGCCTCCTCCCATTAAAGTAAACTTCGGAAAATGAACTTAGATGCTTGCAATGTATTTTTCTTTCCAAATGTATAACATACTATTATGCAAAAGGCCAATTCTTGTTAAAAACGCACAAATCTGCCCTTTAAGAGTCTCTCTCTCCCTCTCTCTCTCTCTCTCCCTTTCGCTGTCTCTTCCCCCATCTCTCTTCTTCTCTCTCTCTCCCTCTCGCTGTCTCTTCCCCCTCTCTCTCTCCCTCTTGCTCTCCCTCTCCCTCTCACTCTCTCCCTCTCTCTCTCCCTCTCCCTCTCTCTGTCTCTCCCTCTCTCTCTTTCTCTCTCTCTCTCTCTCTCTCTCTCTGTCCCTCTCTGTCCCTCTCTGTCCCTCTCTCTCTCTCTCTCTCTCCCCTTTCTCGCCCTCTCTCACTCTCTCTTTAATTTAAGTTTAATTTCGGTAATGCTAAGGCACAAGGTAAAATAAAAAAAAAACACATAAAACTTAAGCTCCTAATAAAATTCGTCACCAAATGTTACAGCGACTTCATCATTTTAAAGTGTGCAGCAATATCACAAGTGACACTGAGGATCACAATCCAGGCTGCCATGTGTCTTTATGGATGATGAATTATTCATATCTCGCAAAATATAAACAAATAGTAAGAAAGGAAGCAATCAAAACAACGAATGAACACGAAATAAATATGTACATCTAGAACACGAGAGGGAGAGGGAGAGGGAGAGGGCGACAGAGAAAGAGAGAGAGGGAGAGAGAGAGAGGGAGAGTGGGAGTGAGAAAGAGAGAGAGAAAGAGAGAGGGAAAGAAAGAGAGAGAGAGGGGGAGAGGGAGAGAGAGAGAGAGAGAGAGGGAGAGTGGGAGTGAGAGTAAATGCTGGATCACTGGAGAAAGAGTAAGAGTGAGGCAGAGCCATTAGATCTGTAACAGACTGGCTGTAGCGCTACACACACATGCACATACACACACACACGCAAACTGACAGGGTCCACTGAAAAGGTGCAGTGCTGACAGTGTAAAGGTCAGAGGTCATAGGTCAAATGTTAGGGCTCGGTCAGCAACAGCGGACCCGTGGGAGGGGACTTTGACCCTTGCATACACCCAGACTTACACACAGCCTGAGACTCTCTCCATTGATGTGTGTGTCTGCGTGTGTGTGTGTGTGAAACCAAACAGTAACACACATGGAGATAAACACTTTTTTATTCTGTGCTCACCATATTTCATAAAACGAAGTGTCACAAAGCCTGCAAGATATATTTGACTCCCTCCATATGTAATTTGAAGGTGTGTGTGTGTGTGTGTGTGTGTAAGAGAGAGCGATCCTATGACATACATCCTGACCACAGGAGGCAGTGGGCTAAGAGAGGAAAGCTGGACCCCGCCGGTGCCAATCACAGATTTAGATTGACAGACGGGCGAGCTAGCACTGCTCTCACATTCACCCACACACACACACACAGCCTCCCTCTTCCTGTCTCTCTCTCCTCCTCTCTCTCTCTCAGGACTCACTCTGTCACTCTCTCAGGCTGGCTGTCTTTCACCCCTCCCTCCCTCTCTCTTGCTGTCTCTGTCCTCCCTCGCTCCGTCTCTACACTGCGTTGTCTCGTCCCCTCCTCTCTCTCTCTCTCTCTTTTTCTCTCTCCGTCTCTTTCCTCTGTCTGTCTCTCGGCCCGTCTCCATTCATCCACACTGTGTTTACTCCAGTTTGTCAGTTTCTCTCCCTGTTCTCCCTCTGTGTCTCTCCTCCTTCTCTCTGACAGATGGATGCCTGAAACCATTTCTCTGTCTCCTCTCCCTGCTCAGTACATCTCCCCTCTTTGGTTTTCTTGTTTTCTCCACAGTGCATAATGTGGGTTATTCACACACACACACACACACACACACACACACACACACACACACACACACACACACACACACACACGTTCACTATGTACAGTATGTGTCATGTGCATCTGCGCATCTAAATGAAAGTTTGGAAGTGTGGGTGTTTGTTTAGTTTTTCTTGGGAGAAGCAGTTTGAGAGTTGAAGCTTTGAGCACCATGACATCATCGTACAATTTTGGTATTATTTCTATGAACGTGTGGGTTATTTACATTAGAACTCAATTCAACTTAACCGCATTAAAATTAAAGAAATGTCAACAACTCAACCAGTCAATCAACTCCCAGGATATCAGAAATTATCGCTTAAACTATATTTGTACTTTGATAAAGCCAGGATGCTGCTGCTTTCATTGGTTGTAAGTAAAGTACTACAGTAGGATTATGTTTTGTACACAAACAGGTTTTACAGCTTGGATAATTAAATGTTATGTTTTTGCCCTTGTTAGTTAGTTGTTTATCGACAGGATTACTGAAAAAGTTAGGCACCAATTTTCATGAAATTTGGTTGCCAAGTTGGTCAAAACCCCGGGAAGAACACATTAACTTTAGGTGCAGCCGGCCAAACTGTTCTTCTCCTACAATTTTGTGTCACTTGAACACACAATCCTGCATGTAGAATGTCTGAAACGAGCCGGACAAGAGTTTAATCTTTTCTTTTCTTTCTTTCTTCACTTTAATTGACCGGCCTGTAGGTGGCGCTATAACACCCACAGTTACATTTTGGAATTTTGTCAGACACACTTGGATCTCAGAAACTGTAACATCTTACCAACACCTAACGCAAACAACTACACTGACCCGCCTGATGGAGGTGCTGCAACAACCATTTGCAATATTTTGTCCTGTAACTTTTGACACGAATGACATAGAATAAAAACGATACATTCATCACTCTCCACGAGCTAGTATCTGCTTCAGAGGTATTTCCATCACTAATGAATTTTAACTAGAGATAAAACAACAACCACTCTGCCATAATGTTTAGATAGCACACATATGGCTCAACGTATGGAGCTGTAAATGCTGAACGCTAACAAACACATTTAGTTTCTGTGTGTGTTTGACTGGCAGCTGATGAAGGTCTGAGCTCGTGGAGAGACAGGAGGCAGAAGTGGGACTATGATGAAGGATTCACCATCATGGGAGACTTGATTTAAAGATGTCCACAGTTGAGAATAGGTCCATTACTCACAATCTAGATTACTCACAGGCTCTGCTTATGTATATGTATGTGCTCACAGGTGCAACATGAGAGATGTATGCTTGTGTGCAGATTTTTGCCTTCTTCTCTCCGCCGAGGAGACTCTGAAGATGTCGAATGAGTCGGTGCGTCGGCCTCTCGGGGCGCATTAACTTGTCAGAAGGGTCATTTAGAGGGTTAAACGCCCTCAATGTCGCCGCTTTAACCCTTCATGTCTGACAGCGCCGAAGAGTCCAGAGTTATTGTGGAGTAAGAATGTGGAATCCGGTCAGCGCTGGTGCAACTTTTAGGGCTTCAGCAGATCCATCAAAATCATATTCAGACCCTGGGTAACCTTTCTTTCTATCCTACGCTCCGTTTGCATTTTTCTTCTCCTATCCTCTCCTGTGTTCTCCCCGCAAAATCCTCTCTTTCCTCACACTCCGATTCCATCTCTTCCTTTCTCCATCTCTGCGTACTGCTCCATCTTCCATCTGCTTCTTCTCCCGTCTCCATTCATTGCTTCCCCTCCGTCTCGACGCCCGACAAGAGACAGGATCCAGCAGTAAATCTCTTTAAAGCACACTCGTCCTCCGCCGTTCGCGCCGCAAAAAGCGAGGGGAAGAGAACGAGTGAGAGAGGTGGGGGTGGGGGTGGGGGGTGTAGGAGAGGTAGAAGATGGGGGGCGGGGGGCGGCTGAGACAGCAAACGGTTAGTTTGTCACGGGAAGAGAACAAAAGATGTAAGATGGCAAAAAGACAAACAGACACAAAATGGCCCGAGAAGCAGGCAGTTGGTGGGGACAGACACTGATGGAGGTGCTAAAAGAGTGATGGAAGAGAGGAGACAGTGAGGGAGGGAGATAAAGACTCAAGCGTTCACATAACTCACACACACAGTAGACAGTTCATTGCTACACACACACACACCCACACACACACACACTTAATCGTGGCAGGATGAGCAGCCTGATTAAGATTCCCCCTGGGACAGAAGTCATCCATCCTGCCCTAGCAGAGTAGGACATGTTGGGCTAAGTTCCTCGGGCAGAAACCTCAACTTATGGAGGACAACCACTCAGCGCTCGACACCTCGTGTGTAACTATGTGTGCGCGTGTGTGCGTGTGCTTTTGTATGTGTGTGTGTGTGTGTAGATGTGTAAAATACAGACGATACTGAGAGATATTGGTGTGTTTGCAATGAGGCTTTTATGGGTTTACGCTCATGCATGTAAGTATGTGCCTGTGCATGTGTCTACACTTTCATGTATTTGTATTCTTCTTGTGTCCTTCCAGTGTGTGTGTGTGTGTGTGTGTGTTTATGTGTGTGCATGACAGCAGGCCGGGCAGAGTGTTCATAGCCGGTGGTTTATGGCTGCTGAGGTCTGATTACATTGGTGCGACTGGAGGGGTGAGCAGACTGGTAGTTCTATCTGTCTTGTGCGTGGCTGACTGAACAGACACACCGCGAATGGAGATGGCTCAGCCAGAGACACTTGGCCGGCCTCCCGGAGATCTCACAGGGATCCGACCACATAATGGATTCGCACAGGAAGACGCACCCAATATATGCTTAATTTGCCATTTCTATACCGGCCCATGAATCTGATTATGATTCAAGGCGCTGACGTTAAAACACCACCAGGTGAAATACACACAAAGTTGTTTCCACATGTGTGACTGAAATGTTTGTCTGAAATGAAAAAATCAGCATTTCATATATTTGTCATACTGTTCATAAGTGATCATATTAGCCTGGTTTCCTGCACTTTTTCCTGTTGTGAACAAAGGTGCTTCTGACCATCTTTAAACCCTTTAGGGTCCTCAACGACTCCTGTGAAGTGAAAGCTGAAGCATGCAGACGCTGCACAAGTGAGGCCCGAATTTCGCCCCAATTTGCCAGGTGTGGACTGATTCTCCGAGTCAGGACGATTTCCAGCTGTCAATGTAAGCGCAGTTTGAGGACAAAAAAGTCCAATTAATTGCCAAAAATATCTACAATCGAGCGATGGGAGGGATTAGTGACAGGTCAATGTTTGCTCAGGTCTGGTGCAGTTTTGTGATTTCTCATGAGCCAATCACTGGAGGTCACCATCAGATTTGGCTCAAATTAATATATGGTTTACACTTTACAGACAAGGCCGCGTTGTTCTGACTGGAGTTAAGCTGAAGAGGAAAAAATCCAAACCAGACCGAAGTGTCTGGAGGTTTGCATTGTGTGTTTGCGACCTCACATTCAAAAGTGCAGCTCTGGATTTGAGTCTTCTGGTTTGCTCGACACAAGAGAGGATTTTACACCTTTGGGTCCAAAACTACCTCACCATCTGTTCATCTACTGTTAATTATTATTATTATTTTACTTTTATCTTTGATCCTTAAATCATTTGTATGTTTTATTCACTTATTTATTTTTAATACAGTTTTATTTCATTTTTTCGTTGTTTTTGTGTCATTTTTTACGTTTTGAAAAGTGTATTATTATTATTATTAGTAGTAGTAGAAGTAGTAGTATTAGTATAAGTATAAGTATAAGTATTAGTTTTAGTAATATTATTATCTATTCCGTTACTATTATTTCTGTTCTTTTTATAGAATGCGGAGGTGTTCTTTCTTTCTTTTAATGGTAACCGCTGTGGATTTATATAATACATAGAAGGATCAGGCAGAAGTAGCAGCTTTGTCTTGTAACTCTTAGTGTCTATGAGTAGGAAGACTGTAGAGAGGGAGAGGAGGGGGGGAGGAAGAGGAGGAAGAGGAGAGGTAGACATGAGGGGGTCAGCAGAGAACAGGAGTGTGGATGTTGTTACAGTTAGTGGGAATAGCTGAGTCCCCTTAGTGGGATTCTGAAGTACGGAGAAAGGACAAAGACACGTCGGATAAATGGGAAAAGTGTGAGCGAGTGACATGATGAGAGATGAACGGGAAGCAAAATAAATACAATGACATACAGGACAGGAATCCCCACAACGCCTGAGAGTGGGAGGGAGAGACGGGGGAAGGACCCGGAGAGCCCGGAAGAGAGAGCGAGAGTGATGTATAGGTGTGCCGAGCCGTCCGGCACAGCCAAGGACCGCCACGGAATAATTCCCAAGTGTGTGTCGTCTATGGAATTAGAGAGAACAATGTCGCCCCAAAAGTGATGAGGGAGTCTCAGATGCCTGACGACGCTTCTGTTCACTGGAAAATAATCATCCCGTTCATCCCGTCACTGCAGCCGGTGTTTGTGGGAAACGGAGAGAGGGAGAGGGAGAGAGAGAGAGAGAGAGAGAGAGAGAGAGAGCGAGAGAGAGAGAGAGAGAAAACCGACAGATCGACAGAAATGAGGACCACAAGAGGGAAAAATAAGTAGATAATGGGGGGGGGGGGGGGGGGGACTTGTGTGTGAACATGTGTGCCTGTGAGTGTGTGTTTGTGTGTGTGTGTGTGTGGGGGTGTGATTTTATGTGAATCATAAATGTGGATGAAAACCAAGGCTTTAGGTTTTTAATCAGCCCCATCTGAGCACTGTAAGGGGACTTTGAGAAGCTTTCATGTAGACCCCCCCCCCTGTCGCTCCCTCTCTCACACACACGTATGTAACACACACACACACAGCATCCCCTTATGCTTTCTTGTTCTAAATTTACACCGAACATGAGAGCAGGAGAATGGGCAGGAGGGGGGGGGGGGGGGGGGCAGGCGAGGTAAGAGAGCAAAGTAGAAGAAGAAGAAGTAGAAGGCGAGAAAGGTGGAGAGAGGAAGAGGATAGAATTATGAGACGGAAGGAGCGAGTCCACCTTTGGAGGAGAGGAGAGGAGGGAAGGAGGAGGAGAGGAGACAAATTTGATTTAGACATTGGGAAGCGAGAGAGAGAGAGAGAGAAGAGAGAGAAGGAGCGAGACAGGCGGGGAAGGAGGTAGAGAGAAGGACAGCGGTATATTAGTCAAGGTGTCCAGTCTGTGTATTGCCTGCTGTGCAATACCACCCCTCTGATTTACTCTGCCGAGTGACGGATGAGCGCGAGGAGGAGAAGGAGGGATGCAGAGATGAAGGGATGAGGGAGGTCTCGCAAGGAACGTTTAGGCCAAATTAACAGCGCCTCATAAATTAGACTAACAGCGCAAACCGGAGGGGCAGGGGAGGGGGAGGGGCTGTAGATATATGTGTGTGTGTGTGTGTGTGTGTGTGTGTGTGTGTGTGTGTGTGTTGTCTAGGTGCATCCTGCATATATGTTCTTGAATGATGACGTGTCAAGCAGCAACAATTTCAATCCGGCGCAAACAGATTACTCGCCGGCAAAGTAGTGATATCCAAACACAATCTTGCCCCTGATTGCTCCACGTACCGGAGCGTTCTCTCCCTCTGACACGCTCATAAACGCAAAACGGCGGCGAGATTGTTTCCATCGAGAAGGCCGGATTAAGATTGCCCATTACTTTACTCCCGGAATATGCTCGCTTCCATCATTCCTCTAAATAGATTGGGATGTAGTTGCGTTGGATTTGTGCTTTAACTCAGTTTGGTGTTTGGGTAATACTTAAATACTTCGATAAAAACTCCTTCCTCCCTCTCCTCTCCTCTTCCTCTGCTTCCCCAGCTCGCGCGCTCCCTCGTATAGGTTATTTATGTCGCCCGGCTACTGAGAAATGTTAACTCTGTCAGAAGTGCAGGCTCTCGCCGACCGCTGTGTGATTACAGCGGTGCTTGACGGAGAGAAATACCAATACAACACGCACGCAGGCACACACACGCACACGCACGCACACACACACACACCCACACACACACACACACACACACACACACACACGCCCACATCACACACATCCACCCACACACACCAATCTTGGCGGTGCGGAGTTGATGCTCAGAGTGATTAAAGTGGCGTGCTTCTGAGTGTGTCACCTGGGTGCTGCTGTATCTTAAATCAGGACAGTGGGGCTCAGATTGGGTATTGACTGGCCTGCAGAAGTCTCCATCCATCACGCTGAGAAACGACGGCACAGAGGCCGGCCTGATGTAGCCGTATACAAGCCGCAACGCCCCGACGCCGCCACGCCGAGGTGACGTAAGGTGAGGCCGACGGCAGGCCCGGCTGCTGCTGCTGCTGCCCGTAACCGTGCCGTCGCCCGCACTCGCACCTGTGACAAACACACACTGACACGTACATCTGCTCCCACACCGCCGTTAAAGCGTCACACTTCCGTCTGTGTTTCTGCGTCCGTCCTGTTGTCTCTCACTCTTTGTGACACATCCGTGCAGGCGCAGACCCGTACACACACACGCGGACGCACGCAGACGCACCACTCCGTCTTGAGGGCCCGAGCTGCATCTTTTGACTGTGTGCCTAATGATAATAAATGAGCCATCATAGGTGGGGAGGGAGGCACTAAGTCATCGCCTTCATCGACAGGAGGAAGACTGGGAGCCCCAAGGTCACCTCACTGTCAGCATCACTCTCCCTAACGACTCCTCTCTCTCCCTCTCTCTCTCTCTCTTTTTCACGCATACACACGTGCATACATGTGCATACACATACACACACACACACACGGGGAGTATACAAGTTCAGGCTCTTGTTGGTACACCGGTGCGCTTGAACACACAGCTGCACACAGACAAGAGCCCAGTGTGGAGAAAGCTGCTTCCTCTGCAATATATATCTATCTGCTAGAACTGCGTCATAAAAATCTTATTTTTGGTCAAAGAAATGTGGAACTCTGCCAGCGGGTGACATATTTTCACGTTTTTTCCCCAAAGCAAATCTCGCACAACTTGTCTTGGCAGTTTTATTTTTCACCAAGTGATCTATGGAAGTGGAGAAGCCCCGGCTGTAAAAACCTTTAATTGACAATTATCTGCTTAATGGTTTTAGCAAAAAACACAGTCCTCCGCTGGTATCTGAGGCTGTGTGTCCACGCAGCAGAGACAGCAGGGTTCCACTCCGCCTGGCTGGAGTGTCTCTGCCCTCCGTGACACACAGTTTGAGACACCGGCTTTTAATACTGTAATAGTAGAATGAATGAGCCGTTACCGATAGACAAACTCAATTTACCAGTGGTCGTAGCAGCCCAAGGCCATGCTGCACCTCTGTCTCCCTCGCCCCCCCGCCCCCGCCGCGCTGTGTGAGCCGAGCCACGCCGCGGCCTGATCCTGTAGTCAGACAGGATCGGATCGGATCTGCCACGGAAGACGAGCGAGCGTTGCATAAGTGAAACTTGCCTTTATAAACCCTCCTAACCCGCCTGCTTTCTGTCCCTCTGCCTAATGAGCTGCCAGTGTCATCTCCCTCTCTCTCCCTCTCTCCCTCACTCCCTCTCTCCCTCTCTCTCCCTCTCTCTCTCTGCGAGGCATGAATCAGAATTCAAATCTGAGGAAGAGGCCGAGCAAATACTCCCAGCCAAGACACATCAGCGGAAAAAGCAGCGAAAACTAGCGGTGGAGATTAACGTTCCACTAAGAAATGTAGGTTTGTGGGAGAGAAGATGGCAGCAGGAGAAGCAAAGCCCACAGAGAAACGCAAATGCTGTATTTACTTTTAACAGTGGGAAATCGGAGCACAGACGCTTACGTACGCGGGCACACACACACGAGCACCCACACACACACACAAGTATGGATTGCGTGCTCGCATAGGGCGCAAGTTTAGACTGGAGCTGCAGAAAGCTAATTTGCACCACATTGAAATGCATCTCAATTAAAAAGAAACACATCAAGGTGCCAGGGGAAGTGAGAGGAGAGAGAGAGAGAGAGAGAGAGAGAGAGAGAGAGAGAGAGAGAGAGAGAGAGAGAGAGAGAGAGAGAGAGAGAGATGTGAGAGAACGGGAGGAGGGAGGGAGGAACGGGGTGTGAAACAGATAGTGTGTGAGAGTATGAGAGTAACAGAAAGGGAGGGGGGAGATGAGCTCAACTGTATTTGGCAAGAAAGAAAGAAGGGAGGGAGGGAGGGAGGGAGGGAGGTAGGAAGGGAGGGAGGGAGAGAAAATAGAGGGGAGAGAGGAGAGAGGGAGCGTGTTTTCATCTCCCTCTCCTGGAAAAAAAAACATCTCGTTTTCGGGATGAATCTGATTTAGAAAAAGGGTGTTAGGAGGTTGAAGCACAGATATGAAATCCAAAAACTAACTTCAACCTCGTTATCAGCAGCTCTTTGGGCAGGAGCCAGCCCCCCCCCCCACACACACACACACACACACAGACAAACACACAGACACAAGGACCGTCCCTGCTAGAAGTGCGTGTGTGTGTGTGAACGCACCCAGATATTTCTGAGCCCAAGGCCATGTGTGACAGAACGAGTGGGTATGTGTGTGTGAGACAATAGTGTGTGTACCTCTGTGGAGAGACAAATGTGACAAATGTTTGCTTTTCTGGGAGCATTTTGAGATTATGATGAATAAATGCGAAATAAATAAATAAATAGAAGTATGTTCGTAAGTACATTTGGATCTGTGTGTGTGTGTGTGTGTGTATTATGTGGGAATTTTTGTAGTTGTGCGTCTGGAAGAGAACAAACAACATCACAGAGAGAGAGAGAGAGAGAGAGAGAGAGAGAGAAAACACAATCTGTCACACGGGGGAAATTCATTCAGGATTGGCTTTGTGTGCCGCGACCATTTTGAACAATCTGTCGTATTCTTAAGATCTCCACGGCGATGCCAGCCCACCATCTTAACAACATCGCCCAACCAACCAACCACCAGCGCATCGGTCCTTTCATGGCATCAAAGAACACTTATCCACTGCCGGTCTGATGTGGACCCGGACCCGGATTTCACTGTTTTCCCTGGAGATGAAGATTTGACTGGGTGACGTCTTCTTCTGTTGTTTTGGGGCCTATAAGATGTGGCGACTTACTCACGCCTGCAGAGCACATCGGTGTCAACGAGGATGAGATGAGATGAGAGATGTATCGGTATCGGTGTCGTCATTGACAACAGCCGACTGTAACCACACTGTCAGTATCATCACCGCCACCATCATCCTCTTCATCATCGCGTACATCATCTGCGGTGACACGTTGTCTCGTACCTACGCGTTCTTTGTGGAAACGTCGCCCGTTTTGAACATCTACGTGTTCAGCCTAATGCGGTGGTTCTCAAACTGTGGTATGCGGCCCACTAGTGGTACATGAAACGCCCCCTGGTGGTCCAGCGGGTGTCGAGAATCACAACAAATGGAAATCTATGGAAACTGTTATTGTGGTAAATCATCCATAAATATTGATTTACAGTAGAAATGCACTTTCAACTATGAATCATATTATCGTTTTCCTTTAGGACTCTCATCAAAAGCGTCAGCAACTTTATTACAACCGCCAAAAACTGAAGGGCGGCTAGCGAAGGACACTTCCACTGACAGGAGGTTCCTTCAACACTAATTCTACCTGAAGTATCAAGTAAGAGCAGATGATTAAATATGAATCACCTGTGTCTGCATGTAACACACACACACACACACACACATACTCTCCCTTTAACGAGCCCCTACTTCCTTCCTGTCGAAGTCAGTGGTCTTGTTTGGTCAAGCCGCTTAGCCTGCTCTCTTATTCTGCAGGTGTAGCAGTGCTAAAATAAGAAGCGGCCTTGTTTCATATCAACCTCCCGATGATGACAAGCATGTCAGAGCCAAAGGAGCCTACTGTGTTTCAGCGAGGGGCCCTGACAGCTCAAAATATAAATATATAAGCTAAAACAAAAAGTGCTTACATGGGTGTTCTTCCTCTTCCTCCGATACTTTGAGTTAGCAATCTTCCTCTCCTCTCTCTCTCTCTCTCTCTCTCTGTCTCTCTCTCTTTCGGCCCCTCGTTTCTGTTTTTGCTCACTTCTTCCCTTGCATACACATGAGTTTGCAGGACAGAGCCTTGCACACTCACACACACGCACACGCACGCACGCAAACAGCTGCTCTCAGTCACACACACACACACACACACACACCCTGGCGTACACGCTTCACAGAGATGGCCCCATACAGTTCACGGACAATAAAACACATCGGCAAACTACTCAGACAACCTCAACAGGCACTTTGTCTTGTCCTCTGCGTCTTTACGGCCTCTCCGTCTGCCCCTGATGACATCGCTGATGGGCCGCCCTGACGTGCACGCGCTGACAGATCGAGCTGTCGTTACATTAAGCAGCAGCTCTCTATTAGTGCAAATGGTGGCACATAACCAGATAATCAGCTCTGGACAGCAAGTGTGGCTATGTGGGAGGTGAGATGCTAACGGATGGTGTGTGGGAGAGTAATGTTTTATGTTGGAGGAAGTGTGATATCTCCATTATAGACAAGCTTAATTGATAAACACCACAATAAAAGAAGCAAATGGCCCCATGGATTCCTGCCTACAGCACAGCCAGCAGCACTGGAGGATGTCACCACTCACACACACACACACACACACACACACACACACACACACACACACACACACACACACACACACACACACACAGGGAGCCGTGGCAGAGGCAATAATGGCATATTAAGTAGAACAATATAGGACAATGTCATCATTGTAGGGACATAAAAGACTGATAAGAGCCTTCACCTGGAATGAAGGAGATCAGTGCTTCCCTGAGGTGGTGATCCCTCAAATGTTTCTTTATTCTCACAAACTCCCCCCCACTCTTACACACCACACACACACACACACACACACACCCTCCGTGAGAGGAATACTGACAGATAATTGTCACTAACGGCCACGTTTTGTCTGAGTGTACAACGAGCGACCGGAAACTTCCAAGCCAAGGGGGGGGGGGAGAGAGAGAGAGAGAGAGAGAGAGAGAGAGGCGCTTTTACGCGGGGAATCACTGCATCTCCAGGCGTATTTAGGTGCTCTGCTGTATAAAGTAACACCTCCAGCACGCAGACACGCCCGTTCGCCCCCCCACGAAACGGCACAACAAACCCGGTATGAAACAGTTGAAGCACTCACCGGAATGTCCGGATCACAGCTCGGTGTACGGAGAATCCCGAGGAGTTTCCCGTCTTTCTTTCGGCCCAAGTTGAAGGCAGCGGACGAGACGCGCTCCCACACACTCCCGAAGCAACTGCGAGGAGAGAGAGGGGAAAGGTAAGAGCACACACACACAGAGGGAGAGAGAGAGAGAGAGAGAGAGAGCGAGTGAGAGAGAGAGAGAGAGAGAGAGAGAGAGAGCGAGAGTGAGAGGGAGCGTCACTCTACTCTTACGTCCTCCCGGCAAAATCCAGGTCGATCCCAACACACACACAAACACACACACGCACACACCCCAAAAAAAGTACAGCAGTAATTACTAACGTTCATGTCAGTAATCCGCCGGTTGTTTACCTCGGAATGTAAAGCGATGGAGACGGAGAGGCGAGGAAAGGAGCCGGGCAGAGGCTGTCAGACTGGACTTCAAACTGATGCTGACGATGCGCACTGAGATAAGCTCCGGAGGAGAGAGAGAGAGGGAGGGAGGGAGGGAGGAAGAGGGGGAGAGAGGGAGGGAGAGAGGGGGAGAGGGAGGGAGGAAGAGAGAGAGGGAGAGAGAGAGAGAGAGGGGAGGGGGCAGCAGACACTCAGATAACGGAAAATACAAATGCATTGCAATAAAATAAAAAGTTGTTTAAGTTTAGAAACAATTAGGAGAAGAAGAAGGAGGCGACAAGGAGACATGACAACACCAGCACCGACATTACACACACTGATCAAATGAGATGTGATGGTAGATTCCGTTTAAATTGCCTCCTTCAATCCACTCAAAGGTCTTTGAATGAAACCCTTCTGTCTTTGTAGAGACACAGAAGTATGCATCCCTGCTTCGCACCTGCAGTATGAAATGGAACGCCCCCCATTATTGTCTTTGCTTCCTTTAAGGCAGTAGGTGATGGAGTGTGTGAACTGGGTGTTGTAGGTTCAAATTAACAAAATATACTGTGATATTTCATCTATTTTCTTGTTGAAATATAAAGTTTTGAAAAAGTTATTTACATGAAAGGAGGTTAAGATCTAAACAACAGCCATGAATGCTCCATGTTCCAAGAGAAGTTCTATAAGATGATAAGAAATCTTGGCTGAATCCAGAGTTCCAAAGTCTCTGCAGGCCAAATGATCAGCAGGACCAGATTAGACTTCATCCTGCAGGTACCGTCGTGGCTCAGTGAGAAAATAGGTTTGCAAGGCCGACCTGTGACTGGATGGCACTCGGCCAGACTCGCTGGTGGAGGCGTCTCGTGTTTGTCGTGGACACATTGTGTTCACGAAAACACATCTGAACAAACGCCTGAGGTTCTTCTTCTTGACCTTGACAAAAACAGCCAAAACACAGAGACAGATATTTGAGTCATGATGTTTATTTTACAAACTTTTCTTTTGTTGATTGAAGTGAAATCGTATATTCCTCTAAAACCATAGACGTCCAGTTAATGTCTTATTTCTCATCCCCTATAAAAAAAAAACACAAAAAAAACATCTACTCCACGACTACAGCTTTCTCAGTCAATAAAATGTGATCAACCATTGAGTCAACTGATTGACTCAGAGGAGGCGGAGCTACTGTAAAACATGACATCATCTGCAAACCATAGAGCGGCACAGCGACACAACCGCAGATCAGAGCTGCTAAAGCACAGCGAGAGCTTTACTGGATCTGTCTCAGCTTTAGATAGTGACAGTATCTAATGTAACACTTCAGTGCGCCACGTCTTCTTGTTTAATTTAACTTCTTTATTTCATGAAGCAACCTAAGTTACCCTGCTGCGTTTTAGAAGACTTCCCTATAAGAGATTCTGCCTGCAGAAGGATTGCCTCCTCTCTCCTGAATAGCTTCTCTTTCATTAGCTGCAGTCCTGACTGCACTGTACGCTGGGTGACTGCTACTCACAGGGTAGGAATGACAGACTTCAGGACACACTGTGTGAGGAAAGAGAGAGTGGGGGAGAGAGGGGGGGGGGAGAGAGAGAGAGGGGGGGGGAGAAGATGGGGGAAGAGAGAAAAAGAGCTTACAGAAGGAGGAGGAGGAGAAGATGGATGGAGTGAGCGGAGAAGGGGTAAAGTTCAGGGTGAGATCCCTGTGTGTTCCATGCTTCCTCCTCTCTCCACAGCCAGAACGACAGAGAAGGAATAACTCTGAGTGCTGAATCCTTATTTTTCTTCCCATCATTTCATTCCTGAGTCACTTCATCTGTCCACCTACCCCAAGCTCTCAGTCCTCCTCTCCCTCTCTTCTCTCTCACTCTTTCACTCACTCTCTCTCTCTCACTCTCTCTCTCTCTCTCCATCCTTGTCCCCCCCGTCTGTCTCTCGTCCACCCCCCCGTACACACACACACACTTTCTGTCTTTTTCTAGGAGCATCTCTTGTTTGTTCATGCACCCAAATGCCTGCAACATCCTGCTCTCTATTTACAGAGCATGTGGGATGAAATGTGTGTGTGTGTGCGTGTGTGTGTGTGCGCGCATGTCAGCTTTGCACTTGTGTAACTCTGTGTGTCAGCATGTATGAATGTATGCACAGGTCCACAGGATATGTCCAACATTACATTACATATTGTCGGAATGTTGATCAGTGTATCCTCTGGATTGTAAACAACAGTGTGTGTGTGTTTTGTGTCTGTGTGTGTGTGTGTTAGTGGGGGGGGGGGGGTTACACTGTGGATGTAATCCCATGTTGAACATACGACACTGACAGCAAACAATGTTAAAAAGACACTTCCCTCATAATCAATTGCGTCCATCGGTCAATTATTGCCTAATTGCCTAATCAATCAGATCGCTTTTGTTTCTCCTTTCAGAGGACAAAGCTGCAGCGTTACAACACCTTTACTTACTTTATTGGACTTGTAAAAGCGGTGGTGCAGAGGGAGAGATTTATTTTAAGATTCAACACTTTGGGTCTAAACTCGCCGTGCACCTGCTGAATTCTTTTTCACCATTGACCCAAATAATCAACCCACTCTGTGTGTGTGCGTGTGTGTGTGTGTGTGTGTGTGTGTGTGTGTGTGTAGGGGTCTTATCTGGGCTTAGATGGTGTGCTCTGTATCTGCACACCTCGGGGGGACGCTATGCAGATCGGTCAAAAGCCGATTTGTCACTTCAGAGGTTCCAGATTGGTGAGTGACACAAATTTGGATTCTTGAAACTCTTCTTCCTCCTCTTCTTCCTCTTCTCTGCTCCGCTTCATGTTTTATGGCTTGTTGTCGTACAAACCTGTGCTGATATGGTTGCTTTAGTTGCTCAAAGTATCCATTTCCTATACAACTACATTGAATAAGACCCATTGGAGATCCATTATAGCTGAATAGGGGCAAACTCTTCATCCTTGTGTCTTAATTATCCGTCCCCTGGGCCGTCATCATTAAGCCCAGGCAGACACTGGGACATATTTGGCATTATATTTTTAATGCTACAACAACCGGCTCAGCAGAAAAACCGTCGCAGATTATTCACAGAGTGTGTCTTGGCCAGGCTCCATATACTCTTGACACATTATTATACTCTCAGGCCCCCCACTCCCCTTTCCCCCTCTTCCTCCCCTCGTCTTCCTCCATCTCCTGCACACCCTCCTCTCTCCCCTCTGTGGTTTCTCCGTGTTCTCTCGCCATCCTCAGACGCTTTCTACCTGCCGAACAAAGCGCCTTCATACGTGTTCAAGCCGACCTCGCGGACAAGGTCGGCGACGGCGTGCGCATGTACTGTATGTGCGCCGCATGAACAGGGGCTGACAGTGCATTGTGTGTGTGTGTGTGTGTGTGTGTATGTGTGTGTGTGTGCCAGTTGTTTGTGTATCTCCGTGCAGCAGGAAATTCAAAAACTAGGCCATATCGACCACCCTGGGGTTTGAAAGCTCAGGGGGTACCACAGCAACATGGTTTAAATAAGAAAAAAATCAATTTCACATGCCATAGAGGGGAAAGAAGACAACACATATGCACATGCTCATATTGCCGTGCACTAAAGGAGACACACACACACACACACACACACACACACACACACACACACACACACACACACACACACACACAGACAGGCAGGCACCCCTCCCACCTGATAAACCTCCCAGCTCTCATTCTGTTCAAAGAGCAACATCAAACACTTAATCACGCACATATCTAAATAAATCTCACCCATTTTGATAAACATCCATATTTCATTTATATACGCTCTTGCTCTGGCTCGCCTTGGTGGCCGGCCATTTTCCTATAGATTAGGGCTTCCCTCTGCTGACAGGTCCAGAGCGATGAGCTGCAGACCTTGTCAGTATCGATCCGGTTTCGGGAGCGTAATGGATATAAATGGGATCGCCTCTGATTGGTTTTGAATTTTATCTTAGAGGCGGCGGTTTAACTCAACCTTTGACCCCTTACGGCGGCTACATCAGTTAAAATATCGGTCCCAGCGGCGGTTGAAAGAGTAACATCATATTTATGTGCGTGTTGAGTTTCTATGCGTGAGTGTGCAGGTGTGTGTGTGTGTGTGTGTGTGTGTGTGGTGTGTGTGTGTGTTGACTTATATGCAGTAGACACTATTACGGCGATACTGCGCCTGAAATCTGTCTTTGGAGTATTAAACAACCACTGACTACAGGCTTGGGAGATTTTTTATTATTGTTGCCAGAAATTACTGCAGTAAAACAAATAGATATAAATAACGCAATTTATGGCATCTGTTGTGCTATTTCCTGCAAAATTAAGGTAATATTAAAAATAGCATGACCACAGGAAACGCTGGCAGTGTGTGATGCACGGCCCGGCTGTGCTCGCCGCCTCACGAGCCGCTTCTACACACACAATATATCTACGAGGAGGAGGAATATCCGTGATTGATTTCGTTTGACTTGCGCTCATAAAAAATTGTTGAACGTGTCCTGCGAGTTGTGTCCAATCGCCGTGGCAATGGGTCACTGTGACTGTCTTGATCGGAGCTGATCAAAGCTGATGGTGTGTAAGATAGATTTGCTTTATTCTTCACATTATGGCTTCACTAATAAGGAATTATAACGAGGGCTTGTGCTTGTGCGGCTAAAATGTTTGTGAAAGCAAAAAACGAAACTCCCACGAGACGGTGAAGAAAAGCTTGCAGCGTTTGTCTTTGTGTGGGGGGGAGGAGGGCTTGGTGGAGGTGTGTGTGTGTGTGTGTGTTTTCTCTTTTAGGATGACAGAGAGCATCAATAGTGCCATTAATATTAGCCTACATCCTCTGCTGCCACTGCAGGTCATCACCTCGCAACTGAGTCTCTATTTAGACATTGATTATGTCATTTCACCGTTGACCTTTGGACCTTAGGCTCACACATTGGCAGGAAATTGAATCCTAATGTAAACTCACACCGCGGGGTCGAGTCATCCTGCTGGAGGTTGGAGGTCTGGATTCTTATATTCATGATACACTCTGTGTGTGAGGGGGGTGGGAAATTGCATTTGTCCATAAAACACACAAATCCACTTCAGCTGTCCTTCGCTGCAATCCTACTGTACACACTGAGTGAAAACACACTAGTTTAGTCAGTCTATTTAGGGCCGCCCCTGTCTGCTCTTCTGCTCTCTGTTCTGATTGGCAGGTTGTGTCAGGCCTGAGCTGGCACCTTCCTCAGTCTGTCAAACACGGATGCTGCCCAGAGACTTGCTCACTGGTGTGTGTGTGTGTGTGTGTGTCTAACCAGGTGTGTAAATGAGTAATGCGCCAAATATGCCAACATGTAGATGTAAACACGTTACAGAATTAAAGGACCAAATCAAAAATCAAATGGGTCTCGCCTCCCGGATGCGTTTCATTTGGCTTAAACCTCAACACACACACACACACACACACACACACACACACACACACGTCCTTCAGGCTGCTGTGTAGCTTTACTTAAAGTCAAAACAATAGTAAGTTACTGGAAAAGCTACATTGTTTTGAGATTATCTGAGTTACTGTGAAGCTTTTGGAAAAAAGCTATTTAAATTAAATTACGATCATTTGGCAGACGCTTTTATCCAAAGCGACTTACATTACATTACCACCCCTGCAGAGGGGGGAGCAATTGAGGGTTCGGTGCCTTGCTCAGGGGCACCTCGGCAGGGGCTCAAACCGGCGACCATCCAGTTCCCAAGCGGAAGCACTACCCACTGAGCCACTGCCTCCCTACTAACTATTTCAGTTAGTAGCTTTCTTTTTGTAGCTTTAGCAAATCCCCAACACGCTCAGTCACGTCAGTGTTGAAGGTTTCTAGGTTCTCAAGGTGTCTCTACCTTTCAAACGCTGCACCAGGGTTCAGTCGGGCCTTTGTGAGCCTAAACCAAAGACACCTTTTTTGCTAGCTGAGGAGGTGAAGTGTGCCTGTGGTTTAGAACGCCTGGGGGGGGGGGGCAGCAAACACACACCGCCGGCCCGTCCTGCTTATTTAGAAGGCGGAGATTTCAGCCGAGCCGTCATTGAAGAGCGGCTAACGTTTATCAGAACCTCTTGCTAATCCTGGCCGATACACACACACACACACAGAGAATGCGAGCTGCCTTTTTCCTCCACACGCTTTATTCACTTCCTCTTCAATTACCTGCCAATTAAAAATGATGCACGCACAGATAGCTGCTACTTTTCAAAACTGCCCTTTGCACACGGCGGAGGTAAAGTTTACGATGGAAGCACCGTTTTCTGCACCGTCTCTTCCCTTCTCTCCTCTGTTCCGGGCTATTAAGACAGAGAGTGACCGTTCAGACTCTGATCAGCACTCCCATCCAGATTCTATAATTGGAAAACAAAACCTTCTGCTGCCGTATATGCATCAATTGACTCGAGCCTCCGAGACACAAAGAGGTTTGGAATCGCTATAAAGAAAAGTAGGAAATAGGGGAGCGAAAGGAAAGCAGAGATAAGAAGAGAGGAAGAGTACGGCGCGGTTTATCTGTGCACTTTAAGTTGCTGTGCATTCACTCTCTGTGGGTCTTAGGGGTCCCACTCTCACCTGTTAATTGCTATCACCATTAAAGAGATAAAGAAGGGAGAGAGAGAGAGAGAGAGAGAGAGGGAGGGAGGGAGGGAGGGAGAGAGAGAGGACGCAAGGGAGAGGGAGAGAGAGTGAGAGCAGCAACCGGCTTTTAGAAAATCACCTTAAATATTTGTAGGGTGTGTTATGGGTGTTTTTGTAAATGTCTGAGTAAATAGCCTTCAGTGTGTGTGTGTGTGTGTGAGCAAGAGAGAGAGAGAGAGAGAAAGACAGAGTGCTTATTGGCTGACTGAGCTGCTCTCACCTAGTTCGGCATGACTCACAGTTCGCAGAGCTGTTAATTACGCCAATGGCTGAATCAAAACTCGGGGAGGGAGAGCAGCTGTCTGCGCATTTACATATCACACAGGCCGCACGGGGAAGGAGGCAGGGAAGACGGAGGGGAGGGAGGCAGAAAAGGAAGGGGAGGAAGAAGAGAGGAGAGGGGCTAAAGGAGACACACGGGATAATGAAAGGTGAAGAATCAGGAGAGGTAAGAGAGGAAGTGAGAGGAGCAGAAGGATTCTACGCTCAGAGTGACGGTTGCCTCCATCTGCAGGAGGAGCAGTTGTAGGATTTCGTTAGAATCTCATTGTTTTTGCTTAACGAACAATCACAGAGCTAATTTATGCAGAGAGTTTGCACGTTTTTCATTTGAGCATTTCACCCTTCCTGCCCCTGATCGTGCAGCCTGCTGAGAAGATTCTGGATTCAACGCGTGCTTCAATAACAATAACCAAATTCTTTGACTGAATTCTCCAGGAATTTAGTCGCAAACACTGATCGACATAACACTGTCTTTGATTTCAAAGTAACAAACACAGCGGCTATTAGCATAGAGCTGCCATCAGGCCTGCAGCTGCACTTGTTGCCTTGAGTTTCCCTCCAAATGCAAAGCAACATAACCCAACACGCATCGTACAACCCCCAAACCAAAGCAAGTGTCTGTGTCGGCTTTGCATTACTTAACAAGTTTGAATACCTTCCAAACGCCACATTTGCGGTGCCAGTATGCTAAGAGTGATGTAATGTAGGCGGAAACAGACACGTGTGCCAATCAACACCATGGGATTTGAAACAGACGAATCCAGCACAAGCCTGATTCCAATGAAGTAAATATCAACAAAGACATTTTGATTGGATCTCAGTCGTTTCCTTGCCACCTTCTCTGCCTGCAGGTGCCCATTTATGGCAACCTCACAATTTTTGATTCAAAATATCTTTATTGACTTAATCGGAGCAGCTCTGTGTTATTATTTATGTGTGCAAAGTAAAGTTTCATCAATAATTCCCACTGAAATGATGCAGACTATTTAGAGGAAAAAATAATGAGTTTGAGTTTTTGGCCTTTGTCACAGTGAGGCTGTGATGTCACTGCATTATATAAGGCTGTTTGTACACTAAATACATTATATATACATTGCATATATTATATAAGACTTGGTTTGTGGCACTGCTTGCAAGTGTTTGCCCTTGGAATGACTTGCTTGCTTCTAAAGGAGTATAAAACACACACAAAGCTTTCAGAGGGGGGATGATAGAACAGTAACAAAAAAGGGAAGAGGAAGACCGGGCAAGTTTGAAGGAGAGCTTTGTACGACTGGTGGAAGTTTGAGTATGCTGGATGGAAACGTTTAATCGACGCGACTCCAAATCTGAAATGCATTTCTGGGAACATTTTAAGGATCAACTTTATGAGCTCCTCGCAATCAATCGCACGAGGTGACGGCCGTCGTGTCAGCTGGGCATGAGGGGAAGTCAGATGAGACGCTAGTGTCAGTCACAAAGACTTCGTTCATGGAAAGCAGGTGGCTGCGGCGGTGATGGGTGTGTGTGTGCGTAGGGTCATCTCTAGCACACAGTCTCCCTCAGTCTTAGTCATCACAGAAAGTGCACTGAGCTGATTTAGACAGAAGGAAAGAGAGAAAGAATGAAAGAATGGGCAGGACTCCATGTTTGGCTTTAAAGTCTAATTCATGTTTTTCCTTCATTTACAACATATTTTGTGTGACGCCACATAAGAATTACAACAACAAAAATAACAGAAATATAAGCTATATGACCCAGAAGCTACTTCCCATTCTCCCATCCCGCTCACGCTCACGCTGTGACGCCGTTTCACTTTCCACCAACTGTGTGACGTTCCAGGGGAAAATTGGTTTTGTCACAAGTTTTAAAAGCACAGTCTTTCATTTGCATATTCAAATGATCAATTGTGAAGACACTGCTCAAACTGTTAGCGAAACAGATACATGATTCACTAAGTCCTAAAAAATGACAGATGCCTCCACGCTGTCCTTGAGCGAGAGCCGTTTCAAACAAATCCCAAACTGCAGGACACAAGCGCAAAAACACACGCACACACAAGTCGCTCTTAGAGAATGCAAGCTTATGCAAGACACAGATACACACACACACACACACACACACAGACACACACACAGGAGTATTTACATACATACGTTTAGAATACACACCTCTCTCAGGTTTTGGCTGTTAGTCAATGATTTGTTTTGTAATCAATCAGAAAATCAGCTCAGTTTATAAAAAACACGAGTAATGTCAATTCATGTCCAACACACTGACAAATGGGATTTAGGTGACACATCAAACCTAATAAATACATTTTATACAGTAATTAAAAGCTGTGACATCATTCTTAAAGCATTCAGCCTCATGTTGCCGGAGTTGCTGCAGTCTGTGATGCAACAACAGTCAGGCCTCCTCTTTCTCGCTTCTGGTCCTGAGGAAGATCTGTTTGTATCCCACGGGTGGTGGAAAATTACAACATTGGAACCGACTGTGCAACCAACACAAGTCGCAAATAAAGATGGCACAGATTTCTGCAGTCACGTCCGTGCACAGCCACCATCCACCGCCGGACACTTACACTGCGTTTGCCAAGGAAACCAAAGAATGATGTTATTTGCGAATGTTTTCCTTCCAGATACGCACAAAAAAAAAAGAAAAGTGATTTGCATTTAGCTTCAGCATATATCAGAGTCGTATATGTGCATAACCTTGGGCAGCGAGTAATGGAATTTTCGACCATACATTTCTTCTTGTGACTGACAAGCTTGGAATGGTTTTGTATTAGCGTATTGTGAGATTTGCAATGCTGCAACTGAAACATCATAAATCAACAAACAAATATGAGTCAAACAAACAGTGAGCATTTCAGAAAATCAAATGCAAAGTAGAACCTAAACCACTGTTGGCTGGAGACACCAAACGGATGCAGCAAGGCAGGCGCTTCTCTTCTGTGACTAGCTGTGAATAAGCAAGTAAGCAGTTGGTCTGATGTTCGAAATGTATTTAAGCCTTTTGTATAGCAGCGTATACAACCCACAGATAAATAGGTGCAGTAACTACGGCAACAAGTAGCAAAGTGATAACCCATAACTCGTCTTGAACAGAGGATGGCAGAAAATGATAAATAGAGTGGATGCACAAGTTTTGTCAAGAAGGCATCAAGGTACGCAAAGAAAGCGACCGTCGTCATGGAATCACGGAAGTTGTTGTCTGCCAACCTGCCGTTCTTACCCCGTACTACCATTAGATGTCAGTCAAAATGCAAAACTAAGGATTACTGCTTTAAGAACAGATGAATACAGGATCAGGACATATCTGTTTTCTGAACAGAGACCCATCGCTGTTTAACATTTTCCGATGACATGTAAATATGTATGAAACTAAACCAAAAGCAACTTGTAACTTTAAAGCCTTATGGTCTCCTGATGCAAGGCAGTCTACCATGTTTGCAGAGCAACGCCAAAGCCTGGAAAAACGTATTAAAGGCAGTACAGGTGTAGAACATGAGTAAGATCTTGCCATAATCGTTGGTTTTCGTGTACAAACTTATAAGAGTAAAAATAACCAAGGGGACATAGAAAAGGATAACTGATATTGTGACGAATACAATCATCCTAAAAGCCTTGAGTTTGATGTCGTTCTTCCTCAGTGTCGGCCTGACCTTCTGTCCTGGACGAGGCTTTTTCAGAACCACGAGAGCCGCAACAGAACAGTAAAGCTTCACCCCACAACACATCATCATATGAGCTACGCACATGAAGCCATATGCCTTACCAATAAATGAACTGGCCATACAAAACACCAGTGTCCCCGACCAAACTATCACACACAAGGCCGACTTGTATCGCATAGACTTAAACCTCAAGAAGGTCACAGGTTGAACAATTGCTAGATAGGCTTCTATACACATACATGCCATGAACCATGGACAACCCACCGCTATGAATCCCATGAAGAATCTGGATACATAATCTGAGTAAATGATATCGGTATAGTTTTCAAGAATTGTTATAGCATCGTACATGCAGATTAAGATGTCACAGATTGCCTTGTTGAGGAGGAAGAACTCAGATAAGACTAAGTGTCTTGATACCAGCAGGCTTAGGATGCAGATGCAGGCAGGCAGTCGGAGGATGGTGCTGACCATGCTGACCAAGGTTGCAAATTCAGAATAGTCATCATAGAACGGAAGAGAGTAGTTCTCCCCCACTGTGTTATTCATCCTTAAGGTCTACAGAGAGAAGAAGAACTTTGTATCCAATCAGTCTTTGATTTCTTTATGGTGTCACTTCGGTTCAACAAGGTTCCTTTGATATGTTGGGACAGAGACACATTGTTTAATTTCTTATTGTTACTTATATGAAGATCATTGCAAAATACTTTTAATTGTGATGTCATATTTTAACCATGCAATTGATGAATTAAATTCACAATAAAAGCTGTGTACTCATTATCAGAAGCTTCCAGCACGTGAAGATGCATTTTACCTTTGTGTACTTTTCACTTTTAAGGAGCGAGGTGTGGAAGGATAACCCCCTCGGATCAGACAATGCTTCCTGCAAACAATGCAGTACGGTGCTGAAATACAAACGAGTACAATATACTTGAGTGACAAACTTGATGACCGTCCTCCTGATAAAGCGTTGCCTCAGAGAGTTACACACAGGCAGAGGAGTCATAGAACACTGGAGTCCATTTGCTCTCATCCAATTTTGTGAACCAGTTCTTATTTTTGTTGCATATTCAATTCGTCTCACACAAGAAAATCACATCACACACACACACACACACAAAAGTATATTGACACCAGAGCGCTCATGGGGGCTCACATGGGGAATATGCCGAGCAGAACTTTGCCTCAAGACAGTGGCATGAAGGCAACTGCTGCTCCTGGTTATGTGGAGGATACATGTAAGCCTTCACACAGGTTACAGATAGAAGCTCGACACATTACCAACTTTTCACAGCATTCATTTGATTCCCAATGTCTAAGGTTGTTTGTATTGTATTGTATTGTAATTTATTTGTCTTTAATGATTAATGAGTAAAACATGGAGGCAAAGTTTTAGTCATATAATAATTATAAATAATAATATAGTAATAAAAATAAAAATAGAAATAAGAATTTAAAAAAATCATAATAATAATATAGGATTTTAAAGTTAAGAGTCAAATTGAAGTCGTATTAAAAACTAAAACAAAGCAATAGCTCATAATGTTTCTGATTAAGTGGAGATGATCATTGCTGTTCTGTCTAATAAGGAACAGAGTACAGTAGTTTTGGTGTAACGTGTCACTTTAAGTTCATTGTCAGATTCTGCTGATATTAGTGTGGCATCTCTGTTACATAAATTCAAATAAATTACATTAGAAAATGATGATTTACAATGTCCTTTTATGTCTACAATTGAAAGAGAACAGAAAAGATCACAGAAAAATCAAAAACACTGAATATTAAAGCAAGAAGAGTAAACACATGTATAGGTGATTGTGAATAAAAATCATTCATATCACCTTATAAAATATTTACTACAAATGTAAAGGTCATTTTCAAACCTGTGATTCCCGGTGTTATCTCACTCCTCTTGATTATGTCTAAGCTTCTACAGCCTTTTCACAAATGTTCCCCCAATGTAATGAAATGTTTTGCATTTGAAATGCACAGCTGATGGTATGCAAACAGAGCGGGGGCCCGAACTTGTAACACCACGCCTCAATCTGTGGTCGCACTGTCAACAACAAAGGGAGGCAGCAGTTGTTATGGTGGGACCCTGCCAGGAGGAGAAGAGATGTGTGTGTTTGTTTATTTAAAGAGACATCAATTACATATCATATTAAAAGAAATTCCCTAAAACCTCAATTGAAAGAGCAGTTATATGTTCTGTTACTGTAGAATTTAATTTGATTAATACACTCAATAATTAGTCAACCATCGGTGGAGTCAGATGAATTTGATCGTTTTCACTCATCCATCAGATCAATATGAGTCATTTTAGAACGGTTGCCTTGGTTATTACAAAACTGAACATAATAGTGGTTTTATTAAACATCACCAAAGGCATTAACCCTGTCGAAAATTGACAGGACACCAAGCACAAGACTAATTATAATGAAAGTACAGATGTATTAGAGAGTTGCATAAAAGGATGCACATAAGCATGAGACCATAATTGCCTGTATTGCTTCTTTTATTAAGCCGTAAACAGCTTCAGTGTTTCATGACTGGAGGACACAGGAGAAGCCATACAGTCGCTTCATGATGGCCTTTATAAAATGGCTTCAGTTCCGCCAATGTGATGGGAAAGAAGGGCAAGTTAATAAAGATGAAAGTAATATTGTTTCATTGTACGCATCATGAATGTGGAGAAAAGATCAGCAAAAAGGTCCTGGGTCAAAACCAGAGCCTTTACCTTTTGGGGGTGGATGTTCTTGCTTTGTGTGTGTGTGTGTGTGTGTGTTGCGGGTAAGTGCAGGTGAGGTGAACTAGAAACCTGATGCTGTTAGACCAAATTCACTGCTAATTATTTCATTAAACAGCTCCATTTATTTGAAGCCACTTTAATGCATACACACAGGCTTATTCCATTATCACTCACTCTCACTCTCACACACACACACACACACACACACGCACGCACACACACACACGCACGCACGCACGCACACACACACACACACACACACACACACACACACACACACACACACACACACACACACACACACACACACACACACACACACACACACACACACTGAGAGTTATCAAGAGTCAGTGCAAAACAAATAAACACATCTCCCTTCACCTCTATGAAAATTTCAGAGTAAATGTTCCAAAAAAATATTTGCAAAGGCAATGACCCGGGACCTTTTTGCTTTCTGGCCTGTGGTTGACAAAGGAGGAAATGTGGTTCTGATCATTGTTCTGAAAAGAACATGAGCGTCACGCCATATTTGCATAAAGCCCTGAAACTTTTGTTTATCAGGTTACAGAGCTGGGGGGAAAAATTTGCAAGAGGATATTTTGATATTTTGAATAGATGAACGATTTCTTTGAACTTCGAGTGGCCTTTTCTCTTTCTATGACTCACTTATCACAGTGATAAACGGGAGCTTTCCACTGCTTTTGAGCTAAAGGAAGAAGCACAGAAAACACAGTAGTCACCATAATAACAAATAGATGGAGTAAGTCTCTTGAGATTAATGCCTTCATATGCATGAAAATGAGTGATCATGATTTAAGGGGCGCAATAAACAAGGTTACCCGAATGATGAAACAAACCAAATGACTGTTAATCATTCTTCAGTGCAGGGAGTCTGAGCAGAAATGTTTCAGAGCGGAGCAAGAATAGACGCTTTTCCCTTTAGGAGAATAAAAAAAGAAAAGAAAACAATAATCCTGGTGGTGTAAGTAGAGCATGGCTGATATCTCATACATCAAGAACACCACCGAAGGGGCCCACAGCGCGCTCTACACAAACTATACTGCGCTAAACAATGGATGGCACTCATTACGGCTCAGAATGTGTGTATGCTCTGCTTGGCTGTGTGAGCGTTTGTACAGAAATAAACTGTGCTCAGTCATTGACCTCCCAGTGTATAATCTCAGGTAAAACTGCTTCGATCTCCATCATGGAAAACTCCATAAGAGGAGAAAAGAGGAGATAAGATGAGATTAAAAAGGAGATAATGTAAGATTAGATCAAATGAGATGAGATAAGGTGAGATCTACTAAAAATCAGATGAATGAGGTTAAGATTAGATGAGATAGGAGAAGAGAAGATAAGGATGTATTTCATTCATCCCCACAGGGAAATTACTTACACACAGAAAAACATTTGCAAGGTGCAGATACAAACAATGAAAAAAGACATAAAAGTACAATTGAAGTAGTGCCAACAGTTTGTGATTGCTATATTAATCAGGGTATTATTGTTATGCAGAGGGATTAGACTTCCTCTGCTCGGTACTAAAATACACATTTCATTTTGTTGACAAAGAATTTGACAAAAGCAACCATCATAGATTAGAAACAGATTTCCGTGTTGTTGTTTCGGGAAATGAAGGAAATAGTTCCTTCCTCCGTTTTGTGGACATCAGAAAGTCCCAAACAAACATTTCCAAACACATAAAAGGCAGAAACTATACCTTTCACGGCACAGAACTCACTTTGAATAGGAAATCTACTGTGTTACACTCAGCCGGCTCGTATTTATGACGCTGAGCTGCAGGGTTCTGGCTCTTTCTGCTCTATTCCTACTGGGTTGGGGTTTTGGTTGTGGGTAATGTGAGGTAGCTGATGGGAAAGCTGCTTTGAATAGAGCCGTGACATCAGGCAATTGAATTTGCCATAATACTAAACAATGACTATAATTACGCCTCTGACTGAAAGCAGTAATTAGTGGAATGGCGCATTAATCATCTGTGTCACATACTACGTCTAACCATGTTGTAATTCTGCAGTAATCTCCACTGTTAAATGACAAATAAAACTGCTCATGTGTGAAACTATAATAACTCTAGTTTTGTGTGATTACCATGATTGCGTCGAACAATAAACAAGGCTTTTTATCATTTAACAAACTGGACAAACAGTGTTTTCACTCAGCGGCAGCGTTTAAGAGACGGGCACACAAGCTCATCAGTTGCTTTCACGTCTGTAGTAAGTTTCACTGGGTCTAAAAGAGAGAGAAAACGTTAGTCCTGCTGGTTTATAAAGCTTTAACTCGGCGTTGTATGTGACTTCATGCTATGAAACTCATGGTGTGTTTGAGAGAAGTCAGCGTGATCCAGAGGAAGTGGGCCGACGTACAGGTGTGAAAGCATCCGAGGATATAATCCTTCACAATAATCTGTCACAGGATTGTAAACACAGTTGTGGATGTAAATGACTTTGAGTGTTTCAAGAATTCATAATGACTCAACCACACAAAGAGCAAAAAAAAGTTTGAAATCGAGCATTTCAGCTGTTTTTTGTTGCAGCTGGCTGTTATTTGTTTTTGTTTCTAGTAACAGTTTGTCTCATTAATCCAGATTGTAAAATGTCTGGAAGGTTAAGTGCAAAAAATGTCGGTATCATTGTTAAAACGGTGTCAAAACATGCATGATAGGTTGATGCTCCTGGCTGTAGGCCCCAATTACATCACTATACAAGGTCCTGGAGGAAGATTTCTTCCCCATTATGGCGAAGGCTTTGCGGGTGACATCACTTTAGTCTGCAGACAACACAGAGGGAGAACCTATGATTACTATCACTTTATGCTTTCTTTGTGTTATAGTAGCCTCGACTCATAACTACACAGTCATATTCCTACAAGAGGTGTGACATCATGTGACAGCCACTGACCAATCACATCCTCCGCCTTCATTAGCCTAATAGGAGAAGATCACATTTAGATTAGGTCAAGATTTCATACACACATTGATTTCATGTATCTAGGTTGTTTCTGTGACCCACAACTTTCCAGTCAACGCGTAGATAAATAAATATCTCTTCAACAGCTGTATAACTCAAACTCAATCTGACAGCATCTGACCGCAAATTAGCACCGGAATGAATAATGGATAATGATCAGAGCTCAGACATATTGAGTTTCTAATAATATACTGCCATATCATTTCAAAATGGATGAAAAAAATACTTGTTTTCTCTGACGGTTCTGGAAAATGTGTATTTAATTGGTTGATGATAGATGCATACAGATGTTGTTCAAGCAAATAAAATGCATAAAACTTGTTCATGTTTAAAGAACGAGTATGATTTGTGAAGTTGCCCTGGCAGAGACACAAATTAACACACTGAATCACACTGAAGGGGAAGACTGACTATGGTGTTTTGGCTCTACTGAGGTTTGCTTGTTGCGTAACCCAGACCATTTATACCTGAGAACAGCAAAGAAATGTGGCAAAAAATCATCAAAAAACAGCATGGCAGTGGAGAAGAGAGAAGAAGAGATGAAATAATTACGCTGCGGATCTCCAAGGTGGTGCAGACATCGAACAATGGGCTTCATTAACCATCGGCAGGAGGACGTGGACCCACAGTGACGTCTCGGCAGTGAACAGGTCCTTTCTGGGTTACTTGTGATGCTCCAAGAAAAGTTTCCGAGAGGGAGAAAGTTGAGCTGTTGCCTAAAGAGATGCTCATTTCAGCAGCCATTAAAATGTTCCTCAGGTTCTGTGATCTTCTGATTTACAGGGTTCCTGCAGGCGAGAGCGAATGAGAGAGTGCAACAGTTAGGGATCCCAGAGGCAAGACAACAAGCAGAAAACAGTGTAATTAGACGAATCCCATTAGATGAGGATGTGTAACACTCAATAGCTGGAAAATCATTATTATTCCTTGTAATGGTTACCATATTATAGAATTAGCTCGGAGCTAGAGGTGTAAACAAAAACTGTTTGGAAAACGACCAATCCGCTGGAACGTCAACGATACGACTGCATGAATTTAATGAGTATAATCCGATAGCATTCCAGCAGGGATTCGGCCAAAAACTAATTTTAATGTAAAAACACAATACAGCCGTTGTGCCGCTCGGCCCTGAAAATAACGTTGTGATGGAGGCGCCCGGTAACTTAAAAAGCAATGATTGAATACACGAGCAGACGCCAGCATGAGTTGTAATACGGCGTGGTACGGATGCGAGCGGAGCAGCGTGTTTCCAAAGCAATAACAGAAGCAGCTGGTTGTTTCATTTGCGAGTACATTTGGCCCGACAGTGTCACAGAGAATGTTTAACACTGCAGGACACACAGTGTACTGAAAGGCCAGCATGTTGACCAGCTAATGTTTCTCGTAATCTATCCAGAGTGGAACAGATCGCGACGCTGATGAGGATTATTATGAGAATTCAGGATAAGAAATTTGTTCTTATATTTCCAAACAAGAGCGTGTGTGCGTGACTCCACAGTATGTGTGCGATCCGTACGAGTGTTACTGTTGACTTTTGGCAGACACTTTGCACATTGCTTGGCAACAGCCTGCACTTTTGTTCTGCTATTACGTAATATTCCTTTTCCTTAAATTCGTATTGTTTATTTGACTAATTACAGGTTTTTAAGGGAGCATTTTTAACATGACTTATTCGTTGCACTTCAATCTGTGCAGAACTGAGCTGAAACTGATCAAATTGGTCTGAAATGGATTCGCAACTGTCTACTACATGCACACTGAGTGAAAACAGGCCACTTAAGGTACGGCCCCTCGAAGGCTCCTCTCCAAAGAACCCTTTTTTGCTATGATCGGACCTTTAAGTTGTCTTAACTTTGACAATGTTGAATACACAATATGTCCGTTGAATTGTCTTTGGCGTCAAACTTGATAAATATCGTTTTTCAGGATAAGGTCAATCATCTGTCACCAAAACATCCATCATCCAGTTCTGCACCCTGAAGAGGTGGTATCAAAGTATTTAGGATTCCTTAACTGAAGTAATTTGCTCTATGATCGAAGTGTTACCAAATAGGAAACGCCATATTAGTTGAACTAACCACGCAGATTATTCTAAACACTTTTCCACTTCTGTGACATCGTTTGCGAGGTGTCTTATTATCGGGTTCGGAGTACAGAGAAACTATGCCACCTGTCAGACAAAATATCTCTCGCCTTTTTTGCTCACTTCCCAGCTCTCTCCTTTGTGCCGCTGTGTTTTCCCACCCTCCCAGCACAAGAGCGGAATTACCACTTTCATCTTCACATGTATCATCTCGGAAAAAAAACATTCACCTTGTTAGAGACAGGTATTTCATAAACGCTTTTCCTTCAAAACATATTGTCGAATATGAACGTATATATATGTTTTCACGCACTCCTGATGCGGTCGAGTTACATTTTATAATGGCGCGGCAAGACATCGGGGACACGAGTCAGACAGACGCCCCAATGGCGCGAACACACAGGTGCCAATGCTGCACAACATTGAACGCCGTTGGGAGAGGAAGAAAATGACTGATTGCTTGATTTTCTTCTCTTTTTTTTCCTCTATTCGTTTTGTGGTGGAAAGAGTAGAAGAAGGGAGGAAAGGGGAGAGAGAGTGGAGGAGTAGAAGAGAAAGCTGTCGTCGCTCCTCTGCCGGCGACAGGATATAAATAGCAAGTAGGTTCTCTAAAAGTCGAGATGAAAACATATGCTTTGTTATCAGCGCCGAGCTCTAACACAGCTTTGAAAGCCGAGAACACGGAGAAGAAGCACCCTGCGTCTTTCTCGGCAAACCACAGAGCAGCGAACAACCGGGAGCCTCCTCTGCAACGGCCGACCTAATATTTGGCAGATAGTTGGACATATTTGTCCAGGGACCAAAACGCATTTAAGGGGAGAAGATGAGCTCACACTGTAATTTGTTTCAAGTTCTAATTAGGTTCCTGAACGTCTCCTGCTTGTCCGAAAAAAGGGGTTAATACCTGAACTTGGTTGTTTATATTGCCATGTAGAAGAGGATTGTTTAATTTTTTACATTCATTAAGGAGCCATCTGCACCCCCACAACGCAGACACTCACGAGCGCTCGTGACAATTTGATATGAGGGATCTGCGGCGCTGCATACGTGACAAACACCGTACATACCGGTGCCGTTTTGCACAATTTCCTCATTAATCAACTCCGTCATGACTTGAAGAACCTAAACTCCGGTGATACCCACTAAGCCCTTGTTGATATGATCTGCCAGAAGAAAGGTAACCCCCCCCCCCCCCCCCTCCCCCCTCATTCCCCTTATCAGAAATGTGTTGGTGGGGGACATAATTAGACATTATATTCATGATATCCACCAGAGTTGTCTTATCGTACTCCCCGACGTGTAATTGACTAATCAACATCATCCAAAGAACACAGTCTTTGTTCTCTGGCTAATGCATTCTGATGGGTTCAAAGGCATGGAAAACAGGGAGGGAGAGAGAGAGAGTGAATGTGTGTGAACGTGTGCGTGTCTGTCGACGCGCAATCGTGTACGCGTCAGGAGACCAATTACGTTTCCGAGTTGTACTTCAAATGAGGCACGACGAATCACTGCCCTTCCCTTTGCAGGAAAAAGGAAACCTTAAGGATACGCACGCACGTACAGCCACCCACCCACCCAAACAAACAAACAAACACACAAACAGACACACAGGCGTAAAACACAAACATGTCCCAGGCACTTTTGGTTGGGCTCCATGCTGACTTACGTAAGGTCTTTCCTCCTGTGATGGCAGCTGCTTTGCTTAGCGGGTGAGGATGTTACAAAAAATATTGATTCTGGACGAGCGAGTAGCCGCGGAGTGACTGGACAGAACTTGCAAGTAAACAGAATAAAAATACCAATATCGATCGTCACAAACAAATAGCTGCCAACTGACTGACAAGGGTGCAAGATGCAAGTAAACAACATGGCATGATTCAAATTTGAAAGCAGGGCGGGCAGGCGAGGGAGGGAGGGTGGAGGATGGAGTGTGTGTGTGTGTGTGTGTGTGTGTGTGTGTGTTTATTTTAGCAGTTTGTCACGTGTCGACTCAGAATTTGCTGACTCATCATCCGGCGATAGGCCCCCCGACTCACTGGCGGCGAGTAATCTTTAAGATACACGGCAGGAGAAAGTCTGGCTTCAAAGCGGGCAAATACACAAAAATACACTCCGAACAAACAACAACCCCAACACCGTATCCACGCACACATTAATCCCTGGTAGCGAATAATCCCAATCTGTTTATGTTTGGGCTAATCTCCCTCTCTTCAGCTGATGGGGGAGTGGGGAGGGGAGGGGGTGAAGACTTGGCTCCCATCTCTCTCTCTTCTCTCAGGTAAGCCTCAACCCTGTGCGTCGGCCATGAGAACTAATCCTCACAGGCGCGCACTGAGAGAGACGCAGCGTGTGTGTGTGTGTGTGTATCGTTTTGTAGACAATACGTTGAATGGTTTCGGGGTAATTTCATCGATCTGTGTGAGAGACGGTATCACCTCTGGATAGTTTATAGGGTCAGAAATGAGGTCAAACACACACACACACACTGTTGCTCGCTCATAAAAATTCAGTGAAATGAACATGGAGGTTGATGTTCATGTGAAGCCAAAAACTAAAGTGAATGTATTTTATGTGGAGTTATTGTAGGAGCTGAGACATTAGACAAAACACTTTACAGTCACATTATTTGTTTTTATCGATCCTTGTCAGGGGGCTTTTCCCTCAGAGATGAGGAGGTCACGACCTGACACGGAGGAGCAGCAGCAGCAGGAGCAGCCCGGCAGCTGGATGGGATTCACTGTGTTGCCCAAGGACATCTACAACAGGGCAGATGTTTGCCGTCAACCACCTCTGCACCTGGATCCTCCTCCACACACGTCTTATGTAATACCACATAATATTGATTTACGACTGCGTGTTGTGCTGTCCTTATATTTATTTCACCGCTATTTGAGACAACAATGAATTAATTACAACCGCAAGGACTCTGTATTCTCTAAAGGACATAAGATTTAGGACTAATTCAATAATGTGATAATGTAATGTGGCGTCAGAAGCTTGATAAATAATGAAAGCGGGTGTCGTTTTTCTCGATGCGTGATGATTCACTCACATTGCTACAATAAATGTATTTATTGAGATTTGTGTTCGGGTTCATTTCTTTCCCTGTTGTCATTTCCACTGTGCTGCAGACTGCAAATTGTGGTCACTTACTTCTTGGCCGATGCTCACGGATTCTCGGTGTGTTTCTTCATTTGAACAATTGCATGCGAATCGTGGTTAGTTTGTTTTCTAACACGGATCCTAACCTGATTAATGAGCGGGCCCAGTTTACTGTTTACATCCTACTGTGTTTGTTTTAGTTTGAGGTAGTTACAGTGTGTGTCTGTGTATGTGTGTGTGTCTGAGAGAAAGACAGAAAGGAGGAGAGAGTGAGAGAGAGAAAGAGAGAGCGAGAGAGAGGCCAGCCTACCTGACTTTAGAGTGAAGAAAGCTCTAGAGACCCTGAGATACTCTGACCTATTTCTGCCTTGGAGTAGATGCTTTATCATGAACAGACACCAACCACTGCACCTGGATAGTGTGTGTGTGTGTGTGTGTGTGTACAATAATTCTTCCACAATCACATTACCATAATGTAATTCATATTTTAACAGTTGCATGTGTAGCCAATGTATATTTGCTACACTGCACTTTAGATTGTAAATCAAAAATAGTATTGCGTCACTTTCTCTCTCTATGTGTTCATGTGCACTGCTGTGCTGTGGAAACCCTCCGGATAGAGTGAAGCTGCGCACAAGTGAAGGCGGAAGTGCCCCGCTGTCTTCATTTAAACATTTATCAAAACATCTCGGGGTGAATAACACTGAAAAGCGTCTGTCGCTCCTTACCTCTATGGAAACGGCGCATGCGCATTGGCGTCTCCCTCTATCCGCCGTTCTCCGCTGTGTGTTGATTAAAAATCATTTCCAGCTTGGTGCAGTTGTGCACGTGCTCAGGTGACTTACGTGTGTGGACGAAACCAAGCTCAGCACAATCACACACAAACATAAACCTTGCCCCGATAGACATATTTATTTATCTACAAACGCATAGAGATAATTCTATTGCAGTTTGTCATAGTTTGTAAATATGAGCCTACCTTAAGAAAGAAACAAAACCTCTTCGAAATATGGAACGTCCCACTTGCTGTCAATCAGACATGGTTTAACCCGGACATATAAAGTTCACCGGTAAAGCCCCGTGTTTATTTCCCAATAACACCACCACAACAGCAGGTAAGAATCAAACGATCCTGAGCCCACAACGAGATGACAACAGCAGGTAAGAATCAAACGCTCCTGATCCCACAACGAGATGACAACAACAGGTAGGAACGTATCGCTGCTGATGTTTGTATCTGTGTTTTCGATGCTGCTATCCAAACGCGAGAACCCGTGTGTTCTCATATCGCGGAGGACATCTGGGCCTCCTTCTTTCACACATTTCTCACACATGTCTGAGGGTTGGTCTGGAGCCGCTGTGCAGGCTCCTCGACAAACTGGATGTAATTTTTTTTTTTTTTTCCTTTGACGAATTTCACTGCATTTCACCTGGAACTATATTTGCGCGTCACCGTTTGGGAAGAAGATGGCGGCCAACTCCAGGTAAAGTTTTGCGCGACTGGGTTTGTTTGCTGTGTGATGGTATAGAGTAGTGTAGAGTAGGTGCCTCCCAAAAATCCAACCCCTCGTCCTCGCCGTGGGAGGTGGAAACAGGCCGAGTCCAGGTTTGAGTCCAGACCGGATGCAGGGTGTGGACTCGCAGCTTGAGCCGGGCTGGCTAACGGGGCTCTGGTCCAACTAACTTGCATCTGCACTTAACTTTAAAATTAAACTGCAACACTTGGTTTATGTACTGAATTATCACATTATTTTCACCATCAGCCTGTCGTGCCTCATCGGTCCACTGCATGGCGCTGTCACAACCTCAAACTCCTGTGGTGTCATGTGGTAACACATCCATCCCTGATGGAAGTACCGGGTCCGAATCCTGGCGGGAGTGAATGGTAATATTACAGCGTCCTGCGAAACTGGCTGACCTCTTAGGCTGTGCAGGTTTAACTGAGTCGGCACATTTAGAAGACCGCTGCCTTCAGTCATAGCATACAACGCAAAATGACATTTAACCCCATGTGCTGTCTACTCTTAGACTTCATGGCCCCACTAACGCTGGCTCATGTCTTGATTAGCAGCAATGCCACGACAAAGTCCTCCACATTAGCTCGTCGTGACACTTATCGCTTATGCACGCATTTGTGGTTAAAGTTAATCAAGCGCACACGTGGTTCTCTAAAGCAGGAACTATCTTGCCTTTACTCATTTGGTGAAAGTTCAGTTGAAGTGTTTATGTGTCATTGTTTTCTACTGACATTTTGATATCACCTGGAATGGACAAACAACTAAAAGAGTACTAATTTATTCAAATGGAGTTGTTGACAATGAACTCTTGATTTATGTTTGTCAGCACAGCGTTTTACATTTCCGTTTTGAGTACAAGTTCGGACATGACGATATAAACCTGCTGGTCTAAATGACATCAATGCTTTTAATACGATGTCATCCAGCTGACGTCCTCCCAGACGGCCAAGTGAAGCAGTAATGGAGAACGATGTTGACTTGGAGTGTTTATAGAAAGTGTAAATGCTAATAAATGATGATCCGTTTTTGAGAAAGTGACCCCTGCTGGTGGATCATGGTATGACACAATTGAAGCGTCCCCACAGGAATAGAAAGCAGAAGAATTGGGATGAAGCAGTTTTGATGAAGCACAATACCTGTGAAACTAAAAGATGTAATGTTTGAGATGACATTGTTCCACAAAAACAATTGGTATCTCCACTGTCCAACCATCACAGATATACCAGGATAGAAACTGTGTGTGGGAGGGAAGTGTACCCTGTCTCTCAGGTGTTACTGCACAACTCTGTTTGGTGCTCGCTGATGTGGATGCAAACTCTCTTCTTCCTCCTGCCTTCCTCTTCCTCCACTCTCCACCTTTCTGTAGAGCATCATTTTCCCACCACACACACACACACCCCTTTCTCATAGCGCCTCAATCTCTCTCTGCCGGTGCCCCGCTGTGATGTCCAGTGCTGAGTGTTGCTATATCTGCGTTCACAGCAGGGCATGCACACACACGCACACCTACTCACACTCACCCACACACACTGCCACGACGTTCCCGTTACACTAAATGTGTTCGCAGCGGGGTAAACCTGATTCAAACAGCCAGCGAGGAAAGTCTAATGATTGATGATAAGACCAGAATATCCGCAGCCACAGCAAAATCACACAAACAGGTTATCTGGGACCTCCAGGCACTGAGCTGCCTTTTACATGGCAGAGGAAGACAGCCCGGGATCATTAGCCCACACACAGGCCTGTTAACACACACATGCACAGGAACACGGTATTGCAAACACACATCTACACAGTGTGTGTGTGTGTGTGTGTGTGTGTGTGTGTCTCTCCCCTTTCTCTCATGTCGTCAACTTTCTGCGGAAGTGCTGAGGAAGCAGGCAGGTACACGGGCACCTCAGCAGCGAGGCAGAGGAGCCGTTAGTCTGATGAGCCGTTAGTCGCTCTGTTCTGTAATACACACACACACACACTGAATGCGTTATAAACTTTAAAGCAAGACACACAGTGGTAAATTACATCCGTGTCACTGTGTTCCATTCTGTGCAGTGTGAGGGAGTTTGCTGTTGTGTTATGGTGAGATGATAGTGTGCCATTGGAGTTTTTCCCAATGACGTAAGCCAGAGAGAAGTATTCTTGTAGAGAACGATGATGTAATGGACTGTGAAGGTACTCGTCAGGCTCCTCCTCCTCCTCGCCTTCTTGCTGCTTTTCCTCCCTCGCCCTCCTGTCTTTTTCTCCCTTTTCGTCTCAGCAGGCTTCTCCTCTGGGATCGCTGACTCAAAACCCGACAGCCCCCTCGCTTGGCCACAGAAGGGAACTGCGCCTAGGGATGCCAGCCGCTGCACAGTAGCCCCTTTGTATTAACACATATGCCTTCCATTCATATGTATTTTGTCTCCCCCCCCTCTTTCTTCCATTTTCCTTGATGCGACGCCTCTCAGTCGCCGCACTAATATACCCATGTTGGTCTTTGTAAGGTTTGTCAGTTAGTTTCCAGACAGAGGCAATTCCTTTTGTCACTGTAAGAGTCAGAACCGTGAAACATTAATCAGACTAAAGTTCTCACAGAGGACTTCCTTACTCATACACCTCCTCCTCCTTCTCCTCCCTCTTCTTCTTCCTCTATCTGTCTTCATCAAAGAATAACCACCAAGTCTGTCTGCGCTTGAGAGCTGCAGAGGAATCTCAAAGCTCTCTCTCCTCTACTTGACCGTCCCACTGAGAGAAGAAACAGGACATATACGCACAAATGCAGAATGAATCCACCTGCACACACACACAAGCAGTGTAAACTCTCTCCTCTGGGTGGCCCTCCGTGACTTTGCATGTCCAATATTACTACCGGGCTCACACTTAGTGCACGTACGCATACACACACACCCCCTTACACTCAAGAACACTATCCTATACGTAGACGGCATACATACACAAATACAGAGTGCATGGGGGATTTGCCAGAGGAAACTGACATAAATGCATAAATATCCAATTACCATCACAACACTTCAAACAAACAGAAGATGAAATATTGATAACTTTGAAACATTTATGTAATCCACAATGGTGCCTTATATAAGTGTTCCATTTACAGGGAGAGGCAGAAATGTGCAGGGAGGTATTCTCTTCTTTTTAACCTCACTGAATAAGAAAGGAACTCTGTTTGCACGTTGGCAAACAATGGTGTGAGCATACGAGCAGGCCGGCTGAAACAGTTGGACAAATGTTCTCTCTCTCTCTCTCTCTCTCTCTCTCTCTCTCTCTCTCTCTCTCTCTCTCTCTCTCTCTCTCTCTCTCTCCCTCTCTCCCTCTCTCCCTCTCCCTCCAAGCACAACCAAATGAAAACGAGAGCAAAGTATTAGTATTGATTATTTAAGATGAGAGTTTGTTTCCGGTCAATCGCTCAAGCTTTCTGCGATCGGAGAATTCAATGCAAATTCAACAAATAACCGAAATAACATTTTTTCTCACAGCTGCATAGGTTTCAAATAAACAGCATAAAAACTACAAAATTTTGCATTTTTCCACACAAATTCTAAATCAAATCAGACATTGTATTCCTTTGTTCTCTGTGTGTTTTGTTTTGTCATTAGGATCTATTTAAACTTGTGCTTGATGGAAAATTTGCTGCAAAATTCAAGAAATTACATCAGCAAAATAAAATGAATCCTAAAAACAAGTGAAATCAAGGAGGAACTGTCCAGTGATGGATGTCCACTTATAACAGGGAGTGACTGTGGATGTTTTATTTGGCAGCTTCTATTTTGTATGAGGACGTCAATCGTTCCCCCAGATAAATACTGTTCCAAGCATATGGAGCTGACGGAGCAGCGTTTGGGCTTCTGTCTCCGCTCTTCTGCTTTGAGCTGCAGATCACAGAGCTTTTGGAAAGGCGTAAACAAGCAAGGGAATATGGATTCTCTCTAATTAATTGTAAATTGTCACCACTCGAAAAAGGGGACAACTGAGTGATGTGCGCGTCGTCGTCGTCGAGTCTATGCTGGTGTTTTTGTGTGCCGGAGAGAAGATTGGAGGGGAAACAGAGGGGAAGACTGAATAATTTGACTTAAGTCTGGTGTCTTATCAACAAGCTGCTCTTCGTGGCTTCCTCTTTGAAACTGCTCCTCTCCGCTAAGGCCGAATAAATTAGAACTGTAAATAGGAATATTAATGAGACCATACATTATTTCTGTTGTTGGTATTGGTTGATGTTGTTGTTGTTGTTGTTTGTCTCGACAGGAAGGCTCAGATCTCCACAAATGCAAAAAAAAAGGTAACTTCTCTGCACGTCGGGAGGCTCATTTTGACGGTGACCTAAAATGATGTCCTAGATATGCAGGGAACATCCGTATGAAACATTCCTGGAACGACAGGCAGGAAGACAGAGAGGGAAGTGAGGAGGTGAGAGAGGAGAAGTGGAAACCCTCTAAAGTATTGTGAATGATTTGTGTTAATTTAAAAATATTTCTGCTGTATAAGTGGGGGGGATGTTATCCTCTTTTGATGATAAAAGGATTTTCATTCTTTAACATTTAACTGCTCCTTGTTATGATGTAGTTTTGACACAGCAAAGCGATGGGTTACATAATTATCAGCATCCTAACTGTGGTGGGCGGGGGAGTCGCTGGAACGCAGCAAGCAGAGGGAAGAATGTTTAATATACTGTGGGAGTAAATAGGACTACAAGCCATCAAAACAAACATTCATTTAGAGGTGATAGCCCCCTCTGCTGGCTTAAAGATCCTCAACCTCTGCCAGTCACCTGGCTTCCTCTCCGGGGGGAAGGAGCCCTCGCTTGCTGCCATCTTAAACGGCCGTCCCATTACTCTGAAAAATCAAGTGGACCTTTTTTTTTTCCTCCATTTTTTTCAATGTGCTCGTCTGAGAGAGCACGCGGGCTCACGCTACCCAGAATGCAACGTGGCCCATCAGCATTTTGGCCCTTTCCCACAGCGATCCCTACCCACTGCTCCCTCATTATGGAGTGTCACTCTGTAATGAAATCACACTCTCAGCTGCGGAGGGTGCTGTGTATCGAGGAGGAGGCTGTAATTAAACAGGCTGAACCGTGGGATGCACTCACTACTCAGCCACCATAAACAGGAAACATCCGTCTCCATTGATAGAGCCGCCTTATTAGGCCAGCTGCTAAGTTATATTATGAGCCTTTTAATTGAGAATGCAGAACCCCCACAAACTATAATTATAATTTCTACCCCACTATAATGCCAAAACATGTATTTAGATTGATCTAACTGCTGTGTGCTTCTAATACTGCATTCTAGGGAAACTGGGCAACAATTTATCTGCCATATGAGACTAGGAAGTAGGAAGATGGCACATTTTTGTTCAATATTTCCTCCATTCTCTCCCAAATTAGCAGTGGTGGGCTACATTTCCAAGCCTTTTCTCAATAGTTTGAATCAACATTGATATGTACAGATCAACACTGGTATGATAGATCTTAAAGCCCTCTCTTGCCCCACCCTGCTCCCCCTCTGCATGTGGCCTCTCTCGGTGTATGGTGTGGTTCTGTGTAAGCCTGAGTTATAGGGAGAGCAAAAACGTATTGAAACACACTGCCAGAGAATTCAATTAAGTCAGTCTAATTACCCAAATCAAGTTAGATCGAACTGATGCCCCTAAAAAGCCCTGCACTCAGCAAGTGAACCAAAGAGGTGCATTAAGGGACACACACAGGAGTGTATGACAGAATGTCAATTATGCCACTTAGGTATGAGTTGGAGGTAGGAAAAAAACAAAACCCCTGGCATCCAGAGTAGGAGTGCATGATTAATGAGCTTTACAAACAGGCCATGGTGCTGTTCACAAGACAACAATGAAGGCTGATCTCTGCTTTATTTAAGCATAAAGCTATTTTTTTTACGTCAAGACCTGCATATCACACCCGAATGCCGTCCGGCCACAAGTGATGGATCAGAATCTGCGGTTAAAAATAACACAAAAGCCTTAAACGGAAGAAAAACACAACTCGTGAAATTCTTTGTATTGGGATTTCATCATATGACAGTGTATTTTCTCTTTCTTTCTCTGTGTGTGTGTTTGTGTGTGTGTGTGTTTGTGTGTGTGTGTGTCTGGGTGTGTGTGTGTGTGCATTCTGGAGGCTGCGGTAACCGGAGTGATGTAATTCAGAGTAAGCACAGAGCAGCAGCAGCATTTGTGACAGCTAAATTTCATACCCAATTCATGACATGCAAATTTCTTCTGAGTTTTCTAATTTTATTTATTTATCTATTTATGTATTCCTTCCTTACTTATTTATTCATTTTTGGAGCTCCGGTGGGACCATCATGTATGATCCAAAATGGAAATCAGAGAATTTGCTCTCCCACTTTTGAGAATGAATGACTGAGCCTTTAGCCTCGCCCATCGCCACCACATTATGTAAGACACCTGAGAGTTACGACAGCTTTTTGATTCCAACAAGCCATCAAAATACAAATAAATCTTCCGTCCCCGGCTCTGTGAAATACCTCTGAGGTCTGATTGTCTGACAAACATTGCTGACAAATGTGCAACGTTGTTCAGCAGCCAGTTATCAAATCTCAGAAGTTTGGAGCTTCCAGCGGCGCTCAAATGAACCAAATCTTTAAAAACAAGCTGTGCAGGCGCTGGGAAGATTGATTCAAAATTCTTTCTGTCACACGACAAGTATCAGCTGTGTTATCACTATAGGAACAGAGCCATCTTAAAAAGCTGCTCTTTGTCTCTTTTTATTGTCTTCTGTACCTACTTGACGTCTCATTCCAGCTGCTGAGTAACGTTGTGTGTTAAAGATACTAGTAGTCCAGCCAGTGGACGAGGAGGCCAAGTTAGTAGTTAGTGTCATTTACTCACCTCCACCTCCCCCTGTTCATAGAGAGAACGTCTGAAATGCCAACACTGACACGCCAAATACAGACAGCGACTCCTATGGCTTCACAGGGAGCTGCTCCTCCCAGATCTAAACTTAGACCCACTTCAGAGCCACACTGGTGCAAGGTGCATCACACCCACAATGCACCAGCTGCATTTTGGCACAGAGATCACGGTGGTCTATTACATAAAATGGAACGATGGTGATTCAACTGCTGAGGTACTTTATGGGAATTCATTGCTTTAAAGCTCACGGATGGTTTCTGGACAGGGATCATTTAAAGTTTTACATTTATGCACTTTCTAAATACATTTGGAGAACTATTCTATTTTCCCAAAATGGTATCAGAGAAGTTGTTACAGTTTAGAGAATTGGACATGTAAGAAGACCTCAGAACATCTGTGGATCTGTACGGTCTGAGTGCAATGTGTGTGTTTGGTAATCATGGACTTGCACTGACTTGACTCTGTGTGTGTGTGTGTGTGTGCATGTGGTAGAGGCTGTGTGCACGTAAAGGTACCATGTACACTAAGAAAATATCCTCTATGTATCATTATAATAATCCCCTCTGCGCTTAAGTCACAAGCAAAGTATGAAGTACAACTGTGTGGAAGCACAAAGCACAATGTGGAGCTCATGTGACTGCATTAACCCAGAGCCCCTCTAAGAGCTTATCTACCTCAGTCATGTCTGAGAGAGTGAGGGGAGAGGGAGAGGGAGAGGGAGAGAGAGAGAGAGAGAGAGAGGGAGAGAGAGAGAGGGAGAAAGAGTGAGGGAGAGAGAGAGAAAGAGGGGGAGAGAGAGAAAGAGGGGGAGAGAGAGGGGAGAGAAAGAGGGAGAGAGAGAGGTGGAGAGAGAGAGGAAGGGAGAGAAAGAGGGAGGGAGAGGGGGAGAGATGGAGGGAGTGAGAGGAAGGGAGTGAAAGAGGGAAAGAGAGGGACAGTAAAGGGGTGAGAGAGAGAGAGAGAATTCAACAGTAAGCAGTGAAGAACAAAACAAAAGAAAGCAATTCACAAACACACTGTTGCTGCTTTGAAGCTGTCACTTCTCCATTTCTATATATGGTTTGTTATGAGACAGAGAGCTCAGACTCTTGATATGCAGAAGTGCAGGATTCTGAGATGAATCGCAGAGCAAATCGACTTGAAGAAGAGATCATTCCGCCGCACCCCCCATGGTGACAAAAGCACAGAGAATAACAATGGGGCGTTCTAACACTAACACAGACGCCAAGAAAGTCTGATGTTTCCTCAGTGAGTTTGAAGGCTTCACTCTGTGTTCCCCACTGAGTAGCCAGCAAACATTAGACGACGGGTTAAGGAGACTTAGTGGTTCCATGAAGCAGTTCTGTTGGCCTTTGGCACATTTCATTCAAAAGGCAGAAAGGGCTGCAGTTATATGGTTTCGTAAAAAGTTAAGAGGTCTCTTAAAGGGGGCAGTAAGAAGCTAGAGTCACTTAGCTTCCTGTTCGTACTTACTGCTTTCTCAGGCATTAACAGAACAAACAATTTCCAAACTAAGTCGTCTCTAACGTTGCATGGTGGTGTGAATTCAGTTTGATCACTCTTCACACAATAACATGACATCTTTGGGACCAAACAGGTAGGACTGAGCCTGACTCAGAGGATCTTTGTTAGGTCTTGTTGATCGCTGGTTTGATGCCAGTCTGGGACAAAGATTGCATGTCATCACCTTTGGCGTCTCTCTTTAACTCCTTGGGTGGAAGAAAGCGTCTGGAAGGCTTTTAAAACACAACCTGGTTTCAATATATAACTGTTGTGTCAAATACCACTGTCAAACTAGCCTTGGGGGGATATACAAGTACAACCAAACTGCTTCTCCGCTCCTTCCCCTCCGTAAGCACCCCTCAGCTGCACCTGTATATGCGTTACAGGCTTGAAATTGTTCAGCCACATCACTTCTTCACCGCCGCCGCTGTGCACAGAATGCTGCCAATTATACACTGAGTGCACTTTTCAAATCCAGTACAGCTCTGCATGCGCATGCTTTATGAACAGATTGGACAAATATGCTCAATCTGGTACCTGTCTGTATCCGCCAAGCTAATTTAAACACTCCAGACCAAACTCTTGTTATACACACCTGGGGAGTCTCGGCGATGCTAAACTGGATATGAATATCAATAAACTGCGGCACAAACACTCAACTGGGGACTGGAGACGTCTGGAACAACATGCAGCGTCTAACAGTGTACATTTACAGATAGATTCCAATTAATGTAACGCCTACTTTCCTTTTTCTCCCCGAGCGTTCTTACATCAAGCGAGCGTGGCATTGTTAGACTAAACAGTGATATGCGAGACATCCATGGGACATAAATATTCTTTGTGTTACATAATGCGATAGACAGTGACAGCTTTGTTAGATAACCCAACAGTTGCTAACTAAGAGGCGTCGTCGTGCCTCTCCAACCCCCGCTAAGCGTGCGAGATCGATGACAAAGAATTAGACGACATAGAACCTAGAACGCCAACATTATCAGCGCGACTAAAGACGAAACAGATTGCATTTCCTGATCTAGCGCCTCCTGCTCTACGTCCAGGCCTAACGGGAGCGTCGCTCACACCCCAAACTCGCAGCCCACCTATAATTACTGCCCCCCCCCGGGTTCACTGTGTGTGTGACATGCCGTCCGAGCTTGACCACAACCGATGTAAGAGTCTCACAAGCATTTGACGATGAAGTGTGACTTTCTCCCCCCCCCACCCCGCACACACACACACACACACAATCCCCCCGCTGAGACACCTGGTGCCGCAGCATCGCTCAGGGTGGCAATATTTAACATGGCGCTGTTCGTTTTTTCACCCTCCGTCACTTCGGCGTCACCTGCTCACATCGCCCTCCCTTTGCCCAGGCCCCCGATTTACTGTCCAAACCATTCTAGACGTCTACACACTCTGCGTGTGGCTTGTGGCAGTGCACACACACTTTGACGGGAGCGAAGGAATAAAAAAAGGAAGTAAAGAGGTGTTTTTGTTTTTCTCCTGGGACGAGCCTGGAAGTATTTTTGGATTAAGGTTTTTCCTCAACGAGATGGAGTACGGCATTCTAAAGGGATTGGCAGTGGTTTTGTTGATACAGTGTTGCACATCTGAAGGTAAAGTGGCAAGTATTTGGTATTTGGCTTGATGATTTGCACATGTTTTAACATAGGAGTGACTCTTCAGATGTAACAGATGAGCTGGTTTGAAACTAATTGACTTAAACTGTTGACTCTGTTTCTCCATAGGTCTCTTTACCTCCATCCTACCATCCACTGAGGTCACCCCCCAGGATGGACAGGTCTCCCCCCAGGAGGAGCCAGAGGTGGTGCCAGTCGTAGCCCCCCCAAGCCTGAAGGAGGTTCAGCAGGCCGTGCAGGAGGCCACGGAGCAGGTGGACAGTGGTGGGGCAGAGGAGGTGCTGAAGGAGCTGCTGGAGAGGGTGATGGAGGCGGCTATGGGCCAGGCAGAAGGAGGGAGCGAAGCGAGAGTAGATGAGGCAGGAGTGCAGAAGGCAGCTGAGGAGGGTGGTTTGGTAGTGGAAGGGGGAGATGATGAAAGCGAGGCGGAAGGAGGCACGAGGGTGCTGGAGCTGGGAACAGAGGAGGAGGCGGCGGGGGGTGTAGACGTAGGAGCCACTGGAGGAGACGCCGGTGCTGGAGAGGAACAGGAGCTGGAGGAGAGAGGAGAGGAGATTAAAGGCGAGGCGGGAGCGTTTGAAGGCGGGAAGGGGGTAGCGGAGGAGGGGGAGACGGCGGATGAGTCTGTAGAGGAGGCAGCGGCAGGGGTGGAGGCAGCAGAGGGAGACGATGTCACCAGTGAATCTCTTGTAGATGTCCAAATCAGTCAGGACGTTGTAGAGGAAGCTGAAGCGGGGCCAGGAGAGTTGGAAGTGGTAACAGAGGAGGAAAAGAAGGAGCAGGAAGAAGAAGAGGGAGCAACCAAAAAGGAAATGCAGGAGATAGAGGAAAGTCTGGCTGGTGTTGAGGTTGTGGAAGTGGGAGAACCTGAGCAGGAGACTGTGTTAGACCCGAATTATGACCCCAGGATGGCTCAGGTGGAGCAGATAGAAGACGTTTTGGAGGTAAAAACTCAGGTGGTTGAAGCGGAAGGTGGTTTGATATTACCTCCGCCGCCTTCTGATGGTTACGAGAAGCTAGAGACCACACAAACTATAGAAGGAGAGCGGGCAGAAGAGGGAGAGCAGGAGTTGGCCCAGGAGCCCGAGGGAGAGCAAGCAGAGACAGAGCGAGGCCTTTCAGAGGTAGAGGGAGGAGAAGGAGCAAATACAGAGGGAGGAGACGTGGTGGCGGGTGAAGGGGAAGGAGAGATGGTGATGAAGGAGGAATCAGAAGCGCTGGTGGGTGAGGAGGGTGAGCAGCAATGGCCAGGTGTGGCGGGTGAGGAGCAGATCTCTTTGGAAGAACATGGCGGTGAAACAGTGGCTCAAGGTGAGATCCACTCACCCCAACAAGAGAAGATAACTCATCTCCCAATTTCATAGATACAATCCTAATTCTAGCTGTCCAGATCCTGCCCACACTTCACTTTCATCCCGATGCTCATTTTCATCACAAGTTTTACATCCAGCAGCTTTAGTTAAGCTTGAATTCTTTGCGTCTTTTAACCTAACCTTTTAACCTCAAGGAGACGAAAGCCCTTACACAGTGATTATAATAATCTCTTTTATATTATTTATGATATTATTGGTCAATTCACATTAATCGTGCAGAATATGTGTATATATGTTCACATCATAATCGATCAACTACCCCTCTGGCCTACACACACACACACACACACACACATACACACACACACACACACACACACACACAGACATCAGGACACACCCACTCTTCTCAACCGCAGTACATTTATACATTATCCCACATTCCATAGGTCCACTCGACTAACCCTAAACTTTGGCCTCTTGGCTTCATTTTCACGTGTGTGTCACATACTAAACCCCTTTTCTAGATGTGCTGGTGCTCCCTGCCCCCGAGGCTGGACATGATGGCCTCGGTGCTTCCATAGAGGACGGCCCCCAGAGACATAGTCCCACCCGTGACCCGGCGACAGGTGGAGGTGAGACAGAGAGTAATACCTTAGGCGAGGACCACGCCAATGAGATCATCACGGCCACCAATGACCTCCTGTCCCCAAACCCCGTGGAGACTCAACCCGTGCTGGATAATTTCATGAAGGATGGTCTGGCCGCACCCCCAGAGTCGGAGGGGGAGGAGCCGGAGGAGGAGCCGGGGGAGGAGCCAGGAGAGGCCACTGAGCTGGTGGAGGACGTAGCAGACAGGATAGGTAAAGCGGGAGAGGGAGGGATGTCACCGAAGACAGGAAATAGACAGTCGGGCGTCCTTAGAGCCAAACACACATCTATGAAGCCTTAGGAAGGGATGAAAAAAGAACATAAATAGATAAATACATAGATCAGTGTGTGTGTCCCCTCTCTCTTCCTGTCTGAGTTTTATTAATGTCTCAATAAAGAAAAAATGAGGAGGGAATTTAACTCCCCTTTCAAAATAAATAAAATATGAGTGAAATATTCTCCAGGCTCTCTTAATTAGAGCGAGGAGTAAAATTACATTGAAAGCCTTTATTTAATCAGACATTTTAATTAAGAATGTGTGTTTTTTTATCACTCCAGAGTGCCTGAAGTATTATTTCTTACTTGTGGCAAGTTTCTTTTCCTCAAAAGCCACCTGAAGGTCCCCTGGAGTTTCTTAGATTTCAAAAGAAATCACAGTTTCAGGCCTTCTCACTAAATACTGGAGCCACAGACCAGAGACACATTTAAAACTTACTTTAATTAGAATGCTCCTGAAATAATGATGTTATATTTGCTGATTCTTCAGCGAGAGAGTCTTGTGTGTGGAATCGTCTCATGTGCATTGAGGGACAGCTGATCCAATCTCCTTATGTTCCTCTAAACCCTTTGTGCCTTTTCTTTCCCCCCTCCTCTTCCTCTTCCTCTTCCTCTTTATGTGTCCAGAGCCGACTGAGCTCGGGCTGGAAGCGTGGAAGATCGCCGCTATAGCCGCCGCCGTCCTCCTGGTTTTGGAATCCCTCGTCATCGTCGTTTACATCCTCAAATGTCGTAACAAATCTAACAGGTAAAGAGATGGTAGACACCGGTGTCCCAAATCCATTCCTTACTTTATGACAGGAAATGAAACATATGAGGTCCACCTGTTTATTCTCCAGCTGAACTAACCCAGCTGATTGTTAAGTGTAAGAACCAACAGCGTTACACTCACACCTGGGAGGTAATGTGCAGCAATTAACAGCAAGTACCAGCAAATAAAGACATCAAAGTGCTGCATACAGACTTTAGTGTTTTGGTATTTTTCCTCTTTGCAGGTATAAACACTCTTTCATTAGTTATGTGCTGTCCTCCTTTCTTTTTTTTATTGTT